>NC_133545.1:92351120-92657196 GCF_048773025.1 Camelus bactrianus | reverse complement strand
GCTGGTTGGGAAACCAAAGTTTCTTTTCAGTTGCAAACTCCAAACCATATATATATATGGGGAGGTACTAGCTCCAACTCGGTTTTACAGTGAAAACTGCAGGAACTTCATACCGGCAGTAGGAAACAGACTGAGAAACCAGAGTAAAAGTTTCTCCTGCATCCCGTTCCCATTGTGCTAGATGAACGAACGTCTCTCCACATGCTCAGTTCTGAGAGATAAGTGTGTGTGAAAGCCATTCTTCACCTAATTTGTTGGGAACACAAAGTTTCTTTTCAGTTGAAAACTCCAATCCATACATATATATGGGGAGGTACTAGCTCCAACTCGGTTTTACTGTGAAAGCAGCAGGAACTTCAACCCGGCACTAGGAATCAGACTGAGAAACCAGAGTAAAAGTTTCTCCTGCAACCCGTTCCCTTTGTGCTAGATGAACGAACGTCTCTCCACATGCTCAGTTCTGAGTGATAAGTGTGTGTGAAAGCAGTCCTTCACCTAGCTTGTTGGGAACACAAAGTTTCTTTTCAGTTGAAAACTCCACTCCATACATATATATGGGGTGGTACTAGCTCCAACAAGGTTTTACAGTGAAAAATGCAGGAACTTCATACCGGCAGTAGGAAACAGACTGAGAAACCAGAGTAATAATTTCTCCTGCAAACCGTTCCCTTTGTGCTATATGAACGAACGTCTCTCCACATGCTCATTTCTGAGAGATAATTGTGTGTGAATGCCTTTCTTCACATAATTTGTTGGGAACACAAAGTTTCTTTTCAGTTGCAAACTCCACTCCATACATATATATGGGGAGGTAATAGCTTCAAATCTCTTTTACCGTGAAAACTGCAGGAAGTTCAAACCGGCACTAGGAAACAGACTGAGAATCCAGAGTAAAAGTTTCACCTGCAACCAGTTCCGTTTGTGCTAGATGAATGAACGTCTCTCCACATGCTCAGTTCTGAGAGATAAGTGTGTGTGAAAGCCGTAATTCACCTAGCTTGTTGGGAACCCCAAGTTTCTTTTCACTTGCAAACTCCACTCCATACATACATATGGGGAGGTACTAGCTCCAACACGGTTTTACAGAGAAAACTGCAGGAATTTCATACCGGCAGTAGGAAACAGACTGAGATACCAGAGTAAAAGTTTCTCCTGCAAACAGTTCCCTTTGTGCTAGATGAACGAACGTCTCTCCACATGCTCAGTTCTGAGATATAAGTGTGTGTGAAAGCCGTCCTTCAACTAGCTTGTTGGGAACACAAAGTTTCTTTTCAGGTGCAAACTCCACTCCATACATATATATGGGGAGGTACTAGCTCCAACTCGGTTTTACAGTGAAAACTGCATTAACTTCAAACCGGCACTATTAAACAGACTGAGAATCCAGAGTAAAAGTTTCTCCTGCAAACCGTTCCCTTTGTGCTAGATGAACGAACGTCTCTCCACATGATCAGTTCTGAGAGATATGTGTGTGTGAAAGCGGTACTTCACCTAGCTTGTTGGGAACACAAAGTTTCTTTTCACTTGCATACTCCACTCCATATATATATATGGGGAGGTACTAGCTCCAACTCTGTTTTACAGTGAAAACTGCAGGAACTTCAAACAGGTACTAGGAAACAGAGTGAGAATCCAGAGTAAAAGTTTCACCTGCAACCCGTTCCCTTTGTGCTAGATGAACGAACGTCTCTCCACATACTCAGTTCTGAGAGATAAGTGTGAGTGAAAGCCGGCCTTCACCTATCTTGTTGGGAACCCAAAGTTTCTTTTCAGTTGCAAACCCCACTCCATAAATATATAAGGGGAGGTACTAGCTCCAACACGCTTTTACAGTGAAAACTGCAGGAACTTCATAACGGCAGTAGGAAACAGTCTGAGAAACCAGAGTAAAAGAATCTCCTGCAACCCGTTCCCATTGTGCTAGATGAACGAACGTCTCACCACATGCTCCGTTCTGAGAGATATGTGTGTGTGAAAGCCGTTGTTCAACTAACTTGTTGGGAACACAAAGTTTCCTTTCAGTTGAAAACTCCAATCCATAAATTTATATGGGGAGGTACTAGCTCCAACACGGTTTTACTGTGAAAACTGCAGGAACTTCAACCCGGCACTAGGAAACAGACTGAGAATCCAGAGTAAATGTTTCTCCTGCAACTCGTTCCCTTTGTGCTAGATGAACGAAAGTCTCTCCACATGCTCATTTCTGACAGATAAGTGTATGTGAAAGCCGTCCTTTACCTAGATTGTTGGGAAAACAAAGTTTCTTTTCAGATGCAATCTCCACTCCATACATATACATGGGGAGGTACTAGCTCCAACTCGGTTTTACAGTGAAAACTACAGGAACTTCATACTGGCAGTAGGAAACAGACTGAGACACCAGAGTAAAAGTTTCTCCTGCAAACAGTTCCCTTTGTGCTAGATGAACGAACGTCTCTCCACATGCTCAGTTCTGAGAGTTAAGTGTGTGTGAATGCCGTTCTTCACATAATTTGTTGGGAACACAAAGTTTCTTTGCAGTTGAAAACTCCAATCCATACATATATATGGGGAGGTACTCGCTCCAACTTGGTTTTACAGTGAATACTGAAGAAACTTCAAACCGGCAATAGGAAACAGACTGAGAATCCACAGTAAAAGTTTCTCCTGCAACCCGTTCCCTTTGTGCTAGATGAATGAACGTCTCTCCACATGCTAAGTTCTGAGAGATACGTGTGTGTGAAAGCCGTCTTTAAACTAGCTTGTTGGGAACACAAAGATTCTTTTCAGATACAAACTCCACTCCATATATATATGGGGAGGAACTAGCCCCAACTCGCTTTTACAGTGAAAACTGCAGGAAGTTCAAACCGGCACTAGGAAACAGACTGAGAATCCAGAGTAAAAGTTTCACCTGCAACCAGTTCCGTTTGTGCTAGATGAATGAACGTCTCTCCACATGCTCAGTTCTGAGAGATAAGTGTGTGTGAAAGCCGTAATTCACCTAGCTTGTTGGGAACCCCAAGATTCTTTTCACTTGCAAACTCCACTCCATACATATATATGGGGAGGTACTAGCTCCAACACGGTTTTACAGTGAAAACTGCAGGAACTTCATACCGGCAGTAGGAAACAGACTGAGAAACCAGAGTAAAAGTTTCTCCTGCAAACAGTTCCCTTTGTGCTAGATGAACGAACGTCTCTCCACATGCTCAGTTCTGAGATATAAGTGTGTGTGAAAGCCGTCCTTCAACTAGCTTGTTGGGAACACAAAGTTTCTTTTCAGGTGCAAACTCCACTCCATACATATATATGGGGAGGTACTAGCTCCAACTCGGTTTTACAGTGAAAACTGCATTAACTTCAAACCGGCACTATTAAACAGACTGAGAATCCAGAGTAAAAGTTTCTCCTGCAAACCGTTCCCTTTGTGCTAGATGAACGAACGTCTCTCCACATGATCAGTTCTGAGAGATATGTGTGTGTGAAAGCGGTACTTCACCTAGCTTGTTGGGAACACAAAGTTTCTTTTCACTTGCATACTCCACTCCATATATATATATGGGGAGGTACTAGCTCCAACTCGGTTTTACAGTGAAAACTGCAGGAACTTCATACTGGCAGTAGGAAACAGACTGAGACACCAGAGTAAAAGTTTCTCCTGCAAACAGTTCCCTTTGTGCTAGATGAACGAACGTCTCTCCACATGCTCAGTTCTGAGAGTTAAGTGTGAGTGAATGCCGTTCTTCACATAATTTGTTGGGAACACAAAGTTTCTTTGCTGTTGAAAACTCCAATCCATACATATATATGGGGATGTACTAGCTCCAACTCGGTATTACAGTGAATACTGAAGAAACTTCAAACCGGCAATAGGAAACAGACTGAGAATCCACAGTAAAAGTTTCTCCTGCAACCCGTTCCCTTTGTGCTAGATGAATGAACGTCTCTCCACATGCTCAGTTCTGAGAGATAAGTGTGTGTGAAACCGTCCTTAAACTAGCTTGTTGGGAACAAAACGTTTCTTTTCAGATGCAAACTCCAATCCATACATATATATGGGTAGGTACTAACTCCAACTCAGTTTTACAGTGAAAACTGCAGGAAGTTCAAACCGGCAGTAGGAAAAAGACTGAGATACCAGAGTAAATGTTTTTCCTGCAACCCGTTCCCTTTGTGTTAGATGAACGAACGTCTCTCCACATGCTCAGTTCTGAGAGATAAGTGTTTGTGAAAGCCGTCCTTAACATAGCTTGTTGGGAACACAGAGATTCTTTTCAGATACAAACTCCACTCCATACATGTATATGGGGAGGAACTAGCCCCAACTCGGTTTTACAGTGAATATTGCAGGAACTTTAAACCGGCACTAGGAAACTGAATGAGAATCCAGAGTAAAAGTTTCACCTGCAACCCGTTCCCTTTGTGCTAGCTGAAAGAACGTCTCTCCACATGCTCAGTTCTGAGAGATAAGTGTGTGTGAAAGCAGTCCTTCACCTAGCTTGTTGGGAACACAAAGTTTCTTTTCACATGCAAACTCCAATCCATACATATATATGGGGAGGTACTACCTCCAACTCGGTTTTACAGTGAAAACTGCAGGAAGTTCAAACCGGCAGTAGAAAACAGACTGAGAAACCAGAGTAAATGTTTTTCCTGCAACCCGTTCCTTTTGTGCTAGATCAACGAACGTCTCTCCACATGCTAAGTTCTGAGAGATACGTGTGTGTGAAAGCCGTCTTTAAACTAGCTTGTTGGGAACACAAAGATTCTTTTCAGATACAAACTCCACTCCATACATATATATTGGGAGGAACTAGCCCCAACTCGCTTTTACAGTGAAAACTGCAGGAACTTCAAACCGGCACTAGGAAACAGACTGAGAATCCAGAGTAAAAGTTTCTCCTGTAACCCGTTCCCATTGTGCTAGATGAACGAACGTCTCTCCACATGCTCAGTTCAGAGAGATAAGTGTGTGTGAAACCGTTCTTAATCTAGCTTGTTGGGAACACAACGTTTCTTTTCAGATGCAAACTCCACTCCATACATATATATGGGGAGGTACTAGCTCCAACTCGGTTTTACAGTGAAAACTGCAGGAACTTAAAACCGGCAATAGGAAACAGACTGAGAATCCAGAGTTAAAGTTTCTCCTGCAACCCGTTATCTTTTTGCTAGATGAACGAACGTCTCTCCAAATGCTCATTTCTGAGAGATAAGTGTGTGTGAAACCGTCCTTAACCTAGCTTGTTGGGAACACAAAGTTTCTTTTCAGATGCAATCTCCACTCCATACATATATATGGGGAGGTACTAGCTCCAACTCGGTTTTACAGTGAATATTGCAGGAACTTCAAACCGGCACTTGGAAACAGACTGAGATACCAGAGTAAAAGTTTCTCCTGCAACAGGTTCATTTTGTTCTAGGTGAACGAATTTCTCTCCACATGCTCATTTCTGAGAGATAAGTGTGTGTGAAACCGTCCTTAACCTAGCTTGTTGGGAACACAAAGTTTCTTTTCAGATGCAATCTCCACTCCATACATATATATGGGGAGGTACTAGCTCCAACTCGGTTTTACAGTGAATATTGCAGGAACTTCAAACCGGCACTAGGAAACAGACTGAGATACCAGAGTAAAAGTTTCTCCTGCAACAGGTTCATTTTGTTCTAGGTGAACGAATTTCTCTCCACATGCTCAGTTCTGAGAAATAAGTGTGTGTGACACCGTCCTTAACCTAGCTTGTTGGGAACACAACGTTTCTTTTCAGATGAAAAATCCACTCCATACATATATATGGGGAGGTACCAGCTCCAACTCGGTTTTACAGTGAAAACTGCAGGAACTTCAAACCGGCAATAGGAAACAGACTGAGAATCCATAGTAAAAATTTCTCCAGCTACCCGTTCCCTTTGTGCTAGATGAACGAACGTCTCTCCACATGCTCAGTCCTGAGAGATAAGTGTGTGTGAAAGAATACCTTCACATAGCTTGTTGGGAACACAAAGTTTCTTTTCACTTGCAAACTCCAATCCATACATATATATGGGGAGGTACAAGCTCCAACTCGGTTTTACAGTGAAAACTGCAGGAAGTTCAAACCGGCAGTAGGAAAAAGACTGAGCAACCAGAGTAATTGTTTTTCCTGCAACCCGTTTCCTTTGAGCTAGATGAACGAAAGTCTCTCCACATGCTCAGTTCTGAGAGATAAGTGTGTGTGAAATCCTACATTACCCTAGCTTGTTGGGAACACTAAGATTATTTTCAGATGCAAACTCCACTCCATACATATATATGGGGAGGAACTAGACCCAACTCGCTTTTACAGTGAAAACTGCAGGATCTTCAAACCGGCACTAGGAAATAGACTGAGAATCCAGAGTAAAAATGTAACCTGCAACCCGTTCCCTTTGTTGTAGATGAAGGAACGTCTCTCCACATGCTCAGTTCTCAGAGATACGTGTGTGTGAAACCGTTCTTACCATAACTTGTTGGGAACACAAAGTTTCTTTTCAGTTGCAAAATCCACTCCATACATATATATGGGGAGGTACTAGCTCCAACTCGGTTTTACAGTGAAAACTGCAGGAATTTCAAACCGACAGTAGGAAAAAGACTGAGAATCCAGAGTAAATATTTTCCCTGCAACCCGTTCCCTTTGTGCTAGATGAACGAAAGTCTCTCCACATGCTCAGTTCTGAGAGATAAGTGTGTGTGAAATTCGTCCTTAAACTAGCTTGTTGGGAACACAAAGATTCTTTTCAGATGCAAACTCCACTCCATACATATATATGGGGAGGAACTAGACCCAACTCGCTTTTACAGTGAAAACTGCAGGAACTTCAAATCGGCACTAGGAAACAGACTGAGAAACCAGAGAAAAAGTTTCTCCTGAAACCCGTTCCATTTGTGCTAGATGAACGAACGTCTCTCCACATGCTCAGTTCTGAGAGATAAGTGTGTGTGAAAGCCGTCCTTCACCTAGCTTGTTGGGAACACAAAGTTTCTTTTCATTTGGAACTCCACTCCATACATATATATGGGGAGGTACTAGCTCCAAAACTGTTTTACAGTGAAAACTGCAGGAACTTCATACCGGCAGTAGGAAACAGACTGAGAAACCAGAGTAATAGATTCTCTTGCAACCCATTCCTTTTGGGCTAGATGAACGAAAGTTTCACCACATGCTCAGTTCTGAGAGATATTTGTGTGTGAAAGCCGTCCTTCAACTAACTTGTTGGGAACACAAAGATTCTTTTCAGTTGCAAACTCCACTCCATACATATATATGGGGAGGTACTAGCTCCAACTCCATGTTACAGTGAAAACTGCAGGAAATTCAACCTGGCACTAGAAAACAGACTAAGAAACCAGAGTAAAAGTTTCCCCTGCAACCCGTTCCTTTATTGCTAGATGAACGAACGTCTCTCCACATGCTCAGTTCTGAGATATAATTGTGTGTGAAAGCCGTCTTTCAACTACCTTGTTGGGAACACAAAGTTTCTTTTCAGTTGCAACTCCACTCCATACATATATATGGGGAGGTAATAACTCCAACTCGGTTTTAGAGTGAAAACTGCAGGAACTTAAATCTAGCACTAGAAAACAGACTGAGAAACCAGAGTAAAATTTCTCCTGCAACCCGTTCCCTTTGTGCTAGATGAACGAACGTCTCTCCACATGCTCAGTTCTGAGAGATAAGTGTGTGTGAAAGCCGTTGTTCACCTAACTTGTTGGGACACCAAAGTTTCTTTTCACTTGCAAATTCCACTCCATACATATATATGGGTAGGTACAATCTCCAACACGGTTTTACAGTGAAAACTGCAGGAACTTCAAACCGGCACTAGGAAACAGACTGAGAAACCGGAATAAATGTTTCCCCTGCAACACGTTCCCTTTGTGCTAGATGAAAGAACTTCTATCCACATGCTCATTTCTGAGAGATACTGTGTGTGAAAGCCGTACTTCACCTAGCTTGTTGAGAACAGAAAGTTCTTTCAGTTGCAATTTCCGCTCCATACATATAAATGGGGATGTACTAGCTCCAATTCTGTTTTAATTTGAAAAATGCAGGAACTTCAAACCGGCACTAGGAAACAGACTAAGAAACCAGCGTAAAAATTTCCCCTGCAAACCGTTCCCTTTGTGCTAGTTGAACGAAAGTCTCTCCACATGCTCAGATCTGAAAAAAACGTGTGTGTGAAAGACGTCCTTCACATACCTTGTTGGGACACAAAGTTTCTTTTCAGTTGCAATCACCACTCCATAAATATATATGGGGAAATACTAGCTCCAAATCTGTTTTACAGTGAAAACTGCAGGAACTTCAAACCGGCACTAGGAAACAGAATGAGAAACCAGAATAAATGTTTCCACTGCAACACGTTACATTTTTGCTAGATGAACGAATGTCTCTCCACATGTTCAGATCTGAGTGATAACTGTGTCTGAAAGCCGTCCTTCACCTAGCTTCTTGGGAACACAAAGTTTCTTTTCAGTTGCAAACACCATTCGATAAATATATATGTGGAAGTATTATCTCAACTCGGTTTTACATTGAAAAGTGCAGGAAATTAAAAACGGCACTAGGAAACATACTGAGAAATCATAGTAAAATTTTTGCGGCAAACCGTTCCTTTTGTGCTAGATGAACGAACGTCTCTCCACATGATAAGTTCTGAGAAATAAGTGTGTGTTAAAGCTGTCCTTCACCTAGCTTATTGCGAACAAAAAAATTCTTTTAAGGGTCAAACTCCAATCCATACAATTATATGTTGAAGTACTAGCTCCAAATCGATTTTACAGTGAAAATTTCAGGAACTTCAAACCGGCACTAGGAAACAGACTGAGAAACCAGAGTAATAGTTTCCCCTGCCACCCGTTCTCTTTAGCAAGATGAAAGAACGTCTCTCCACATACTCAGTTCTTAGAAATAAGTGTGTGTGAATGCCAGCCTTACCCTAGCTTATAGGGAACACAAAGTTTCTTTTCATTTGCAAACTCCACTCAATACATATATATGAGGAGGTACTAGCTCCAACTCGGTTTTACAGTGAAAACTGCAGGAAATTAAAAACGGCACTAGGAAACAGACTGAGAAACCATAGTGAAAGTTTCTCTTGCAATGCGTTCTTTTTGTGCTAGATGAAAGAACGTCTCTCCACATGCTCAGTTCTGGGAGAATATTGTGTGTAAAAGCCGCCCTACAACTATCTTGCTTGGAACACAAAGATTCTTTTCAGTTGCAAAATAAACTCCATAGATATATGTGGAGAGGTTCAAGATCCAACTCGGTTTTACTGTGAAAACTGCAGGATATTCAAACCGGCACCAGGAAACAGACTGAGAAACCGGAGAAAATTTTCTCCTACAACCGGCTCCCTTTGTGCTATATGAACGAACGTCTCTCCACATGCTCATATCTGAGAGATAAGTGTGTGTGAAAGCCGTCCTTCACCTAGCTTGTTGGGAACACAAAGTTTCTTTTCAGTTGCAAAGTCCACTCCATACATATATATGTGGAGGTACTAGTTCCAACACTGTTTTACAGTGAAAACTGCAGGAAGTTCAAACCGGCACTAGTAAACAGACTGAGAAACAATCATAAAAATTTCCCCTGCAACCCGATCCCTCTGTGCTAGATGAAAGAAAGTCTCTCCACATGCTCAGATCTGAAAGATAAGTGTGTGTGAAAGGCGTCCTTCACATAGCTTGTTGGGAACACAAAGTTTCCTTTTAGTTGCAAAGTCCATTCCATACATATATATGTGGAGGTACTAGCTCCAACTCTGTTTTACAGTGAAAACTGCAGGAACTTCAAACCGGCACTAGGAAACAGACAGAGAAACCAGCGTAAATATTTCCCCGGCAAAACGTTCCCTTTTTGCTAATGAACGAACGTCTCTCCACATGCTCATTTCTGAGAGATTATGTGTGTTAAAGCCGTACTTCACCTAGCTTGTTGGGAACACAAAGTTTCATTTCAGTTGCAAAAAACACTCCATAATTATACATGGGGAAGTACTAGCTCAAACTAGGTTTTACATTGAAAACTGAAGGAACTTCAAACCGGCACTAGGAAACAGACTGAGAAAACAGAGTAATAGTTTACCATGCAACCAGTTCCCTTTTGCTAGATGAAAGAACTTCTCTCCACATACTCAGATCTTAGAGATAAGTGTGTGTGAATGCCGTTCTTACCCTAGCTTATAGGGAACACAAAGTGTTTTTTCAATTGCAAATTCCACTCCATACATATATATGAGGAGGTACTAGCTCCAATACGGTATTAGATTGAAAACTGCAGGAAATTAAAAACGGCACTAGGAAACAGACTGAGAAACCAGAGTGAAAGTTTCTCCTGCAATGCGTTCATTTTGTGCTAGATGAAAAAATGTATCTCCACATGTTAAGTTCTGGGAGGATATTGTGTGTAAAAGCCGACCTACAACTATCTTGTTGGGAACACAAAGATTCTTATCAGTTTCAAAATAAACTCCATATATATATGTGGAGAGGTACAAGATCCAACTCGGTTTTACTGTGAAAACTGCAGGATCTTCAAACCGGCACCAAGAAACAGACTGATAAACCAGAGAAAATTTTCAGCTGCAACCGGCTCCCTTTGTGATATATGAACGAACGTCTCTATACATGCTCATTTCTGAGAGATAATTGTGTGTGAAAGCCGTCCTTCACCTAGCTTGTTGGGAACCCAAAGTTTCTTTTCACTTCCAAACATCACTCCATATATATATATGGGGAGGTAGTAGCTCCAACAAACTTTTTACAGTGAAAACAGCAGGAACATCAAACCGGCACTAGGAAACAGACTGAAAAACCAGCGTAAAAGTTTTACCTTCAACCCGTTGCCTTTGTGCTATATGAACGAAATTCTCTCCACATGCTCAGATCTGAAAGATAATTGTGTGTTAAAGCCGCCCTTCACATAGCTTGTTGGGAACCCAAAGTTTCTTTTCAGTTGCCAACTCCACTTTATAAATATATATATGGGATTGTAGAAGCTCCAACACAGATTTGCAGTGAAAACTGCAGGAACTTCATAACGGCACTAGGAAACTGAGAATTCAGAGTAAAAATTTCTGCGGCAACCCGTTCCCTTTGTGCTAGATGAAGGAACGTCTCTCCACATGCTCATTTCTGAGAGATATTTGTGTGTGAAAGCAGTCCTTCACATAGCTTGTTGGGAAAACAAAATTTCTTTTCAGTTGCAAACTAAACTCAAATACAAATCTATGGGAGTTACTAGCTCCAACTCGGTTTTACACTGAAAACTGCAATAAATCCATACCGGCACTAGGAAACAGACTGATAATCCAGAGTAATAGTTTCTCCTAAAACCCGTTCCATTTGTGCTAGATGAACGAACGTCTCTCCACATGCTCAGTTCTGAGAGATAAGTGTGTGTGAAAGCCTAACTTCACCTAGCTTTTTGGGAAAACAAAGTTTCTTTTAAGTTGCAAACACCTATCCATAAATATATATGGGGAAGTACAAGCTCCAACACGATTTTACAGTGAAATCTGCAGGAACTTCAAACCGGAACTAGGAAACAGACTGAGAATACAGAGTTAAAGTTTATCCTGCAACCCGTTCTTTTGTGCTAGATGAACGAATGTCTCTTCACATGCTCAGTTCTGAGAGATAAGTGTGTGTGAAAGCCGTACTTCACCTAGCTTGTTGAGAACTGGAAGTTTCTTTTCAGTTGCCAACTCCACTCCATACATCTATATGGGGAGGTACTAGCTCCAACTCCATTTTATAGTGAAAAGTGCAGGAACTTCAAACCGGCACTAGGAAAAAGACTGAGAAACCAGAGTAAAATTTTCCAATGCAATCAGTTCCCTTTGTGCTAGATGAACGAAAGTCTCTCCACATGCTCAGATCTGAGAGATAAGTGTGTGTCTAGCCGTCCTTCACATAGCTTGTTGGGAACACAAAGTTTCTTTTGAGTTGCAAACACCACTGCATAAATATATATGAGGAAGTAGTAGCTCCAACTCCGATTTACAGTGAAAACTGCAGGAACTTCAAAAAGGCACTAGGAAACAGACTGAAAACCCGGAATAAATGTTTCCCCTGCTACCCTTTCACTTTGTGCTAGATGAAAGAACATCTCTCCACATGCTCAGTTCTGAGAGATACGTGTGTGTGAAAGACTAACTTCACTTAGGTTTTTGGGAAAACAAAGTTTCTTTTAAGTTGCAAACACCTATCCATAAATATATATGGGGAAGTACAAGTTCTAACACGAATTTACAGTGAAATCTGCAGGATCTACAAACCGGCACTAGGAAACAGAATGAGAATCCAGAGTAAATGTTTCACATTCAACCCGTACCCTTGTGCTAGATGAACGAACGTCTCTCCACATGCTCAGTTCTGAGAGATAAGTGTGTGTGAAAGCCGTCCTTCACCTAACTTGTTGGGAACAAAAAGTTTCTTTTCAGTTGCAAACTGCACTCCATACATATATATGGGGAGGTACTAGCTCCAACTGGGTTTTTCAGTGAAAACTGCAGGAACTTCAAATCGGCACTAGGAAACAGACTGAGAAACTAGAGTAAAAGATTCTCCTGCAACCCGTTCCCTTTGTGCTAGATGTACGAACGTCTCTCCACATGTTCAGTTCTGAGAGATAAGTGTGTGTGAAAGCCGTCCTTCACTGAGATTGTTGGGAACACAAAGTTTCTATTCAGTTGCAAACTCCACTCCATACATATATATGGGGAGGTACTAGCCCCAACTAGGTTTTACAGTGAAAACTGCAGGAAATTCAAACTGGCACTAGGAAACAGACAGAGAAACCAGAGTAAAATTTTCACCTGCAACCCGTTCCCTTTGTGCTAGATGAACGAACGTCTCTCCACATGCTCAGTTCTGAGAGATAAGTGTTTGTGAAAGCCGTCCTTCACTTAGCTTGGTGGGAACACAAAGTTTCTTTTCAGTTGCAAACTCCACTCCTTACATAATTATGGGGAAGTACTGGCTCCAACACGGTTTTACAGTGAAATCTGCAGGAACTTCATACCGGCACTAGGAAACAGACTGAGAATCCAGAGTAAAGATTCTCCTGCAACCCGTTCCCTGTGTGCTAGATGAACGAACGTCTCTCCACATGCTCAGTTCTGAGAGATAAGTGTGTGTGAATGCCGTCCTTCAACCAGCTTGTTGGGAACACAAAGTTTCTTTCAGTTGCATACTACACGCCATACATATATATGGGGAGGTACTAGCTCCAACTCGGTTTTACAGTGAAAACTGCAGGAACTTCAAACCGGCACTAGGAAACAGACAGAGAAACCACAGTAATAGTTTCTCCTGCAACCCGTTCCTATGTGCCTGATGAACGAACTTTTCTCCACATGCTCAGTCCTGAGAGATAAGTGTGTGTGAAAGCCGTCCTTCAAATAGCTTGTTGGGAACAAAATTTTTCTTTTCAGTTGCAAACTCCACTCCATACATATATATGGGGAGGTACTAGCTCCAACTCGGTTTTAGAGTGAAAACTGCAGGAACTTCAAACCGGCACTAGGAAACAGACTGAGAAACCAGAGTAAATATTTCTCCTGCAACCCGTTCCCTTTGTGCTAGATGAACGAACGTCTCTCCACATGCTCAGTTCTGAGAGATAATTGTGTGTGAAAGCCGTACTTCAACTAGCTTGTTGGGAGCCCAAAGTTTTTTTTAACTTGCAAACTACACTCCATACATATATATGGGGAGGTACTATCTCCAACACGGTTTTACAGTGAAAACTGCAGGAACTTCAAACAGGCAATAAGAAACAGACTGAGAAACCAGAGTAATAGTTTTTCCTGCAACCCGTTCCCTTTGTGCTAGATGAACGAACGTCTCTCCTCATG
Source organism: Camelus bactrianus (assembly GCF_048773025.1). Classification (NCBI taxonomy): domain Eukaryota; kingdom Metazoa; phylum Chordata; class Mammalia; order Artiodactyla; family Camelidae; genus Camelus; species Camelus bactrianus. The sequence continues at coordinate 92,643,327 of NC_133545.1, read as the reverse complement.
CTTAGTTCTGAGAGAAAAGTGTGTGTGAAAGCCGTCCTTCACATAGCTTGTTGGGAACACAAAGTTTCTTTTCATTTGCAAGCTCCACTCCATACATATATATGGGGAGGTACTAGCTCCAAGTCTGTTTTACAGTGAAAACTGCAGGAACTTCAAACCGGCACTAGGAAACAGACTGAGAAACCAGAGAAAAAGTTTCTCCTGCAACCCTTTCCCTTTGTGCTAGATGAACGAACATCACTCCACATGCTCATTTCTGAGAGATAATTGTGTGTGAAAGCCGTCCTTCACCTAACTTGTTGGGAACACAAAGTTTCTTTTCAGGTGCAAACTCCACTGCATACATATATATGGGGAGGTACAAGCTCCAACACGGTTTTACAGTGAAAACTGCAGGAACTTCAAACCGGCACTAGGAAACAGACTGAGAAACCAGAGAAATTATTTCTCCTGCAAACCGTTCCCTTTGTGCTAGATGAACGAAAGTCTCTCCACATGCTCAGTTCTGAGAGATAAGTGTGTGTGAAAGCCGTCCTTCACCTAGCTTGTTGGGAACACAAAGTTTCTTTTCAGTTGCAAACTCCACTCCATACATATATATGGGGAGGTACGAGCTCCAACTCGGTTTTATAGTGAAAACTGCAGGAACTACAAACCTGCACTAGAAAACAGACTGAGAAACCAGAGTAAAAGTTTCCCCTGCAACACGTTTACATTTTTGCTAGATGAACGAACGTCTCTCCACATGCTCAGTTCTGAGAGATAAGTGTGTGTGAAAGCCGTCCTTCATCTAGCTTGTTGGGAACACAAAGTTTCTTTTCAGCTGCAAACTCCACTCCATACATATATATGGGGAAGTACTAGCTCCAACTCGGTTTTACAGTGAAAACTGCAGGAACTTCAAACCGGCACTAGGAAACAGACTGAGAAACCACAGTAATAGTTTCTCCTGCAACCCGTTCCCTTTGTGCTAGATGAACGAACATCTCTCCACATGCTCAGTTCTGAGAGATAAGTGTGTGTGAAAGACGTTCTTCACCTAGCTTGTTGGGAACACAAAGTTTCTTTTCAGTTGCAAACTCCACCCCATATGTATATATGGGGAGGTACAAGATCCAACTCGGATTTACAGTGAAAACTGCAAGAACTTCAAACCGGCACTAGGAAACACACTGAGAAACCAGAGTAAAAGTTTCTCCTACAACCCGTCCCGCTGTGTTAGATGAATGAAAGTCTCTACACATGATCAGTTCTGAGAGATAAGTGTTTGTGAAAACCGCCTTTCACCTAGCTTGTTGGGTACATAAAGTTTCTTTTCAGTTGCAAACTCCACTCCATACATATATATGGGGAGGTACTAGCTCCAACTCAATTTTACAGTGAAAACTGCAGGAACTTCAAACCGGCACTAGGAAACAGACTGAGATACCAGAGTAAAAGTTTCTCCTGCAACCCGTTCCCTTTGTGCTAGATGAACGAACGTCTCTCCACATGCTCAGGTCTGAGAGTTAAGTGTGTGTGAAAGCCATCCTTCAACTAGCTTGTTGGGTACACAAAGTTTCTTTCCAGTTGCAAACTCCACTCCATACATATATATGGGTAGGTACAAGCTCCAAATCGGGTTTACCATGAAAACTGCAGGAAATTCAACCAGGCATTAGGAAACAGACTGAGAAAACAGAGTAAAAGTTTCCCCTGCAACCCATTCCCTTTGTTTTAGATGAACGAACGTCTCTCCACATTCTCAGTTCTGAGAGTTATGTGTGTGTGAAAGCAGTCCTTTACCTAGCTTGTTGGGAACAAATATTTCTTTTCAGTTGCATACTACACTCCATACATATATATGGGGAGGTACAAGCTCCAACACGGTTTTAAAGTGAAAAATGCAGGAACTTCCAAACGGCACTAGGAAACACACTGAGAAACCAGAGTAAAAGTTTCTCCTGCAACCCGTTCCCTTTGTGCTAGATGAACGAAAGTCTCTCCACATGCTCTGTTCTGACAAATAAGTGTGTGTGAAAGCCGTCCTTCACCTAGCTTGTTGGGAACACAAAGTTTCTTTTCAGTTGCAAACTCCACTCCATACATATATATGGGGTAGTACTATCTCCAACTCGGTTTTACAGTGAAAACTGCAGGAACTTCAAACCGGAACTAGGAAACAGACTGAGAAACCAGAGTAGAAGATTCTCCTGCAACCCGTTCCCTTTGTGCTAGATGAACGAACGTCTCTCCACATGCTCAGTTCTGAGAGATAAGTGTGCTGAATGCCGTCCTTCACCTTGCTTGTTGGTAACACAAAGTTTCTTTTAAATTGCAAATTCCACTCCATACATATATATGGGGAGGTACTAGCTCCAACTCGGTTTTACAGTGCAAACTGCAGGAACTTCAAACCGCCACTAGGAAACAGACTGAGAAAGCAGAGTAAAAGTTTCTCCTGCAACCCGTTCCCTTTGTGCTAGATGAACGAACGTCTCTCCACATGCTCAGGTCTGAGAGTTAAGTGTGTGTGAAAGCCATCCTTCAACTAGCTTGTTGGGTACACAAAGTTTCTTTCCAGTTGCAAACTCCACTCCATACATATATATGGGTAGGTACAAGCTCCAAATCGGGTTTACCATGAAAACTGCAGGAAATTCAACCAGGCATTAGGAAACAGACTGAGAAAACAGAGTAAAAGTTTCCCCTGCAACCCATTCCCTTTGTTTTAGATGAACGAACGTCTCTCCACATTCTCAGTTCTGAGAGTTATGTGTGTGTGAAAGCAGTCCTTTACCTAGCTTGTTGGGAACAAATATTTCTTTTCAGTTGCATACTACACTCCATACATATATATGGGGAGGTACTAGCTCCAACACGGTTTTAAAGTGAAAAATGCAGGAACTTCCAAACGGCACTAGGAAACACACTGAGAAACCAGAGTAAAAGTTTCTCCTGCAACCCGTTCCCTTTGTGCTAGATGAACGAAAGTCTCTCCACATGCTCTGTTCTGACAAATAAGTGTGTGTGAAAGCCGTCCTTCACCTAGCTTGTTGGGAACACAAAGTTTCTTTTCAGTTGCAAACTCCACTCCATACATATATATGGGGTAGTACTATCTCCAACTCGGTTTTACAGTGAAAACTGCAGGAACTTCAAACCGGCACTAGGAAACAGACTGAGAAACCAGAGTAGAAGATTCTCCTGCAACCCGTTCCCTTTGCGCTAGATGAACGAACGTCTCTCCACATGCTCAGTTCTGAGAGATAAGTGTGTGTGAATGCCGTCCTTCACCTAGCTTGTTGGTAACACAAAGTTTCTTTTAAATTGCAAATTCCACTCCATACATATATATGGGGAGGTACTAGCTCCAACTCGGTTTTACAGTGCAAACTGCAGGAACTTCAAACCGCCACTAGGAAACAGACTGAGAAAGCAGAGTAAAAGTTTTTCCTGAAACCCGTTCCCTTTGTGCTAGATGAACGAACGTCTCTCCACATGCTCAGTTCTGAGAGATAAGTGTGTGTGAAAGCCGTCCTTCACCAAGCTTGTTGGGAACACAAAGTTTCTTTTCACTAGCAAACTCCGCTCCATACATATATATGGGTTGGTACTAGCTCCAAATCGATTTTACTGTGAAAACTGTAGGAACTTCTACCAGGCACTAGGAAACAGACTGAAAATCCAGGGTAAAAGTTTCTCCTTCAAACCGTTCCCTTTGTGCTAGATGAACGAACGTCCCTCCACATGCTCAGTTCTGAGAGATAAATGTGTGTGAAAGCCGTACTTCATGTAGCTTGTTGGGAACACAAAGTTTCTTTTCTGTTGCAAACTCCACTCCATACTTATATATGGGGAGGTACTAGCTCCAACTCGGTTTTACAGTGAAAATTGCAGGAACTTCAAACCGGCAGTAGGAAACAGACTGAGAAACTAGAGTAAAATTTTTTCCTGCAACCCGTTTCCTTTGTGCTAGATGAAAGAACGTCTCTCCACATGCTCAGTTCTGAGAGATAAGTGTGTGTGAAAGCCGCCCTTCACCTAGCTTATTGGGAAGACAAAGTTTCTTTTCACTTGCAAACTCCACTGCATACATATATATATGGGTAGGTACTAGCCCCAACTCGGTTTTACCGTGAAAACTGCAGGAAATTCAAACCGGCACTAGGAAACAGACTGAGAAACTAGAGAAAAAGTTTCTCCTGCCAACTGTTCCCTTTGTGATAGATGAACGAAATTCTCTCCACATGCTCAGTTCTGAGAGATAAGTGTGTGTGAAAGCCGTCCTTCACCTAGCTTGTTGGGAACACCAAGTTTCTTTTCACTTGCAAACTCCACTCAATACATATATATGGGGAGGTACTAGCTCCAACTCTGTTTTACAGTGAAAACTGCAGGAACATCAACCCGGCACTAGGAAACAGACTGAGAAACCAGAGTAAATGTTTCTCCTGCAACAAGTTCCCTTTGTGCTAGATGAAAGAACGTCTCTCCACATGCTCAGATCTGAGATATAAGTGTGTGTAAGCGGTCCTTTACCTAGCTTTTTGGGAACACATATTTCTTTTCAGTGGCAAACACCACACCATACATATATATGGGGAGGTACTAGCTCCAACTTGGTTTTACAGTGAAAATTGCAGGAACTTCAAACCGGCTCTAGGAAAAAGACTGAGAAGCCAGAGTAAAAGTTTCCCCTGCAACGCTAACCTTTGTGCTAGATCAACGAACGTCTCTCCACATGCTCAGTTCTGAGAGATAAATGTGTGTGAAAGCCGTCCTTCACCTAGCTTGTAGGGAACACAAAGTTCCTTACAGTTGCAAACTCCACTCCATAAATATATATCGGGAGGTACTAGCTCCAACTCGGTTTTACATTGAAAACTGCAGGAACTTCAAACCGGCACTAGGAAACAGACTGAGAAACCAGAGTAAAAGTTTCCCTGCAACCCGTTCCCTTTGTGCTAGATGAACGAACGTCTCTCCCCATGCTCAATTCTGAGAGATAAGTGTGTGTGAAAGCCGTCCTTCACCTAGATTGTTGGGAACACAAAGTTTCTTTTCAGTTGCAAACTCCACTCCATATATATATATGGGGAGGTACTGGCTCCTAATCGGTTTTACAGTGAAAACTGCAGGAACTTCAAACCGGCACTAGGAAACAGACTGAGAAACCAGAGTAAAGTTTTTCCTCCAACCCGTTCCCTTTGTGCTAGAATAACGAACGTCTCTCCACATGCTCAGTTCTGAGAGATAAGTGTGTGTGAAAGCCGTCCTTCACTTAACTTGGTGGGAACACAAAGTTTCTTTTCAGTTGCAAACTCCACTCCTTACATAATTATGGGGAAGTACTGGCTCCAACACGGTTTTACAGTAAAAACTGCAGGAACTTCAAACCGGAACTAGGAAACAGACTGAGAATCCAGAGTAAAGATTCTCCTGCAAACCGTTCCCTGTGTGCTAGTTGAACGAACGTCTCTCCACATGCTCAATTCTGATAGATAAGTGTGTGTGAATGCCGTCCTTCAACCAGCTTTTTGGGAACACATAGTTTCTTTCAGTTGCAAACTATACGCCATACATATATATGGGGAGGTACTAGCTCCAACTCGGTTTTACAGTGAAAACTGCAGGAACTTCAAACCGGCACTAGGAAACAGACAGAGAAACCACAGTAATAGTTTCTCCTGCAACCCGTTCCTTTGTGCTTGATGAACGAACGTCTCTCCACATGCTCAGTTCTGAGAGATATATGTGTTTGAAAGCCGTCCTTCAAATAGCTTGTTGGGAACAAAAAGTTTCTTTTCAGTTGCAAACTCCACTCCATACATATATATGGGGAGGTACTAGCTCCAACTCGGTTTTAGAGTGAAAACTGCAGGAACTTCAAACCGGCACTAGGAAACAGACTGAGAAACCAGAGTAAAAGTTTCTCCTGCAAATCGTTCACTTTGTGCTAGATGAACGAACGTCTCTCCACATGCTCAGTTCTGAGAAATAATTGTGTGTTAAAGCCGTACTTCAACTAGCTTGTTGGGAGCCCAGAGTTTCTTTTAACTTGCAAACTACACTCCATACATATATATGGGGAGGTACTATCTCCAACACGGTTTTACAGTGAAAACTGCAGAACTTCAAACCGGCAATAGGAAACAGACTGAGAAACCAGTGTAAATGTTTCACTTGCACCCGTTCCCTTTGTGCTAGATGAACGAACGTCTCTCCACATGCTCAGTTCTGAGAGATATGTGTGTGTGAAAGCCGTCCTTCTCCTAGCTTGTTGGGAACACAAAGTTTCTTTTCAGTTGCAAACTCCACTCCATACATATATATGGGGAGGTACTAGCTCCAACTCGGTTTTACAGTGAATACTGCAGGAACTTCAAACCGGCAGTAGGAAAATGACTGAGAACCCAGAGTAAAGTATTTCCTGCAACCCGTTCCCTTTGTGCTAGATGAACGAACGTCTCTCCACATGCTCAGTTCTGAGAGATAAGTGTGTGGAAACCGTCCTTAACCTAGCTTGTTGGGAACACAAAGTTTCTTTTCACTTGCAAACTCCAATCCATACATATATATGGTGAGGTACAAGCTCCAACTCGGTTTTACAGTGAAAACTGCAGGAATTTCAACCCGGAACTAGGAAACTGACTGAGAAAACAGAGTAAAAGTTTTTCCGGCAACCCGTTCCATTTGTGCTAGATGAACGAACGTCTCTCCACATGCTCAGTTTTGAGAGTTAAGTGTGTATGAAAGCCGTCCTTCACCTAGCTTGTTGGGACCCCAAAGTTTCTTTACACTTGCAAACTCCACTCCATACATATATATGGGGAGGTACTAGCTTCAACACGGTTTTACAGTGAAAACTGCAGGAACTTCATACCGGCAGTAGGAAACAGACTGAGAAACCAGAGTAAAAGTTTCTCCTGCAAACCGTTCCCTTTGTGCTAGATGAACGATCGTCTCTCCACATGCTCAGTTCTGAGAGATAAGTGTGTGTGAATGCCGTTCTTCACATAATTTGTTGGGAACACAAAGTTTCTTTTCAGTTGCAAACTCCACTCCATACATATATATGGGGAGGTACTAGCTCCAAATCGGTTTTACAGTGAAAACTGCAGGAAATTCAAACTGGCACTAGGAAACAGACAGAGAAACCAGAGTAAAGTATTTCCTGCAACCCGTTCCCTTTGTGCTAGATGAACGAACGTCTCTCCACATGCTCAGTTCTGAGAGATAAGTGTGTGGGAAACCGTCCTTAACCTAGCTTGTTGGGAACACAAAGTTTCTTTTCACTTGCAAACTCCAATCCATACATATATATGGTGAGGTACAAGCTCCAACTCGGTTTAACAGAGAAAACTGGAGGAAGTTCAAACCGGCAGTAGGAAAAAGGCTGAGAAACCAGAGTAAATGTTTTTCCTGCAACCCGTTCCCTTTGTGCTAGATGAACGAACGTCTCTCCACATGCTCAGCTCTGAGAGATAAGTGTGTGTGAAATCCGTACTTCACCTAGCTTGTTGGGAACACAAAGTTTCTTTTCAGTTGCAAAGTCCACTCCATACATATATATGGGGAGGTACGATCCAAAACTCGGTTTACAATGAAAACTGCAGGAAATTCAAACTGGCACTAGGAAACAGAGTGAGAATCCAGAGTAAAAGTTTCAACTGCAACCCGTTCCCTTTGTGCTAGATGAACGAACGACTCTCCACATGCTCAGTTCTGAGAGATAATTGTGTGTGAAAGCCGTCCTTCACCTAGCTTGTTGTGAACCCAAAGTATCTTTACAGTTGCAAACTCCACTCCATACATATATATGGGGAGGTACTAGCTCCAACTCGGTTAACAGTGAAAACTGCAGGAACTTCAAACCGGCACTAGGAAACAGACTGAGAAACCACAGTAAAAGTTTCCCCTGCAAACCGTTCCCTTTGTGATAGATGAACGAACTTCTCTCCACATGCTCAGTTCTGAGAGATAAGTGTGTGCGAAAGCCGTCCTTCACCTAGCTTGTTGGGAACACAAAGTTTGCTTTCAGTTGCAAACTCCACTCCATACATATATATGGGGAGGTACTAGCTCCAACTCGGTTTTACAGTGAAAACTGCAGGAACTTCAAACCGGCACTAGGAAACAGACTGAGAAACCAGAGTAAAAGTTTCTCATGCCACCCGTTCCCTTTGTGCTAGATGAACGAACTTCTCTCCACATGCTCAATTCTGAGAGATAAGTGTGTGTGAAAGCCGTCCTTCACCTAGCTTGTTGGGAACCCAAAGTTTCTTTTCACTTGCAAACTCTACTCTATACATATATATGGGGAGGTACTAGCTCCAACACGGTTTTACAGTGAAAACTGCAGGAACTTCATACCGGCAGTAGGAATCAGACTGAGAAACCAGAGTAATAATTTCCCCTGCAACCCATTCCTTTTGGGCTAGATGAACGAAATTCTCACCTCATGCTCAGTTCTGAGAGATAATTGTGTGTGAAAGCGGTTCTTCAACTACCTTGTTGGGAACACAAAGATTCTTTTCAGTTGCAAACTCCACTCCATACATATATATGGTGAGGTACTAGCTCCACCTCGATTTTACAGTGAAAACTGCAGGAAAATCAAACTGGCACTAGAAAACAGACTGAGAACCCAGAGTAAAAGTTTCTCCTGCAACCCGTTCCCTTTGTGCTAGATGAACGAACGTCTCTCCACATGCTCAGATCTGAGAGATAATTGTGTGTGAAAGCCGTCCTTCACATACCTTGTTGGGAACACAAAGTTTCTTTTCAGTTGCAAACTCCACTCCATACATATATATGGGGAGGTAATAGCTCGAACTCTGTTTTAGAGTTAAAACTGCAGGAACTTCAAACCGGCACTAGGAAACATACTGAGAAACCAGAGCAAAAATTTCTCCTGCAACCCGTTCCCTTTGTGCTAGATGAACGAACGTCTCTCCACATGCTCAGTTCTGAGATATTTGTGTGTGTGAAAGCAGTCCTTCACCTAGCTTGTTAGGAACACAAAGTTTCTTTTCAGTTGCAAACCCCACTCCATACATATATATGGGGAGTTACTAGATCCAAATCGTTTTTACAGTGAAAACTGCAGGAACTTCAAACCGGCACTAGGAAACAGACTGAGAAACCAGAGTAAAAGTTTCTCCTGCAAACCTTTCCCTTTGTGCTAGATGAACGAACGTCTCTCCACATGCTCAGTTCTGAGAGATAAGTGTGTATGAAAGCCGCCCTTCACCTAGCTTGTTGGGACCCCAAAGTTTCTTTTCACTTGCAAAATCCACTCCATACATATATATGAGTATGTACTAGCTTCAACACGGTTTTACAGTGAAAACTGCAGGAACTTCATACCGGCAGTAGGAAACACACTGAGAAACCAGAGTAAAAGTTTCTCCTGCAAACCTTTCCCTTTGTGCTAGATTAACGATCGTCTCTCCACATGCTCAATTCTGAGAGATAAGTGTGTGTGAATGCCGTTCTTCACATAATTTGTTGGGAACACAAAGTTTCTTTTCAGTTGCAAACTCCACTCCATACATATATATGAGGAAGTACTAGCTCCAAATCGGTTTTACAGTGAAAACTGCAGGAAATTCTAACTGGCACTAGGAAACAGACTGAGAAACCAGAGTAAAAGTTTCACCTGCACCCGTTCCCTTTGTGCTAGATGAACGAACGTCTCTCCACATTCTCAGTTCTGAGAGATATGTGTGTGTGAAAGCCGTCCTTCACCTAGCTTGTTGGGAACACCAAGTTTCTTTTCAGTTGCAAACTCCACTCCATACTTATATAAGGGGAGGTACAAGCTCCAACTCGGTTTTACAGTGAAAACTGCAGGAACTTCAAACTGACAATAGGAAACAGACTTAGAAACCAGAGTAAAAGTTTCTCCTGTAACCCGTTCCTTTGTGCAAGATGAACGAACGTCTCTCCAAATGCTCAGTTCTGAGAGATGTGTGTGTGTGAAATCCGTACTTCAACTAGCTTGTTGGGAACCCAAAGTTTCTTTTCAGTTGCAAAATCCACTCCATACATATATATGGGGAGGTACGATCCAAAACTCGGTTTACAATGAAAACTGCAGGAACTTCAAACAGGCACTAGGAAACAGAGTGAGAATCCAGAGTAAAAGTTTCACCTGCAAACCGTTCCCTTTGTGCTAGATGAACGAACGTCTCTCCACATGCTCAGTTCTGAGAGATATTTGTGTGTGAAAGCCGTCCTTCACCTAGCTTGTTGGGAACACAAAGTTTCTTTTCAGTTGCAAACTCCACTCCATACTTATATAAGGGGAGGTACTAGCTCCAACTCGGTTTTACAGTGAAAACTGCAGGAACTTCAAACTGACAATAGGAAACAGACTTAGAAACCAGAGTAAATGTTTCTCCTGTAACCCGTTCCTTTGTGCAAGATGAACGAACGTCTCTCCAAATGCTCAGTTCTGAGAGATGTGTGTGTGTGAAATCCGTACTTCAACTAGCTTGTTGGGAACCCAAAGTTTCTTTTCAGTTGCAAAATCCACTCCATACATATATATGGGGAGGTACGATCCAAAACTCGGTTTACAATGAAAACTGCAGGAACTTCAAACAGGCACTAGGAAACAGAGTGAGAATCCAGAGTAAAAGTTTCACCTGCAACCCGTTCCCTTTGTGCTAGATGAAAGAACGTCTCTCCACATGCTCAGTTCTGAGAGATAATTGTGTGTGAAAGCCGTCCTTCACCTAGCTTGTTGGGAACCCAAAGTATCTTTACAGTTGCAAACTCCAATCCATACATATATATGGGGAGGTACTAGATCCAACACGGTTTTACAGTGAAAACAGCAGGAACTTCAAACCGGCACTAGGAAACAGACTGAGAAACCAGAGTAAAAGTTTCACCTGCACCCGTTCCCTTTGTGCTAGATGAACGAACGTCACTCCACATGCTCAGTTCTGAGAGATAAGTGTGTGGAAACCGTCCTTAACCTAGCTTGTTGGGAACACAAAGTTTCTTTTCACTTGCAAACTCCAATCCATACATATATATGGTGAGGTACAAGCTCCAACTCGGTTTTACAGTGAAAACTGCAGGAATTTCAACCCGGAACTAGGAAACTGACTGAGAAAACAGAGTAAAAGTTTTTCCGGCAACCCGTTCCCTTTGTGCTAGATGAACGATCGTCTCTCCACATGCTCAGTTCTGAGAGATATGTGTGTGTGAAAGCAGTCCTTCACCTAGCTTGTTGGGAACACAAAGTTTCTTTTCAGTTGCAAACTCCACTCCATACATATATATATGGGGAGGTACTAGCTCCAACTCGGTTTTACAGTGAAAACTGCAGGAACTTCAAACCGGCATTAGGAAAAAAGACAGAGAAACCAGAGTAAAGTATTTCCGGCAACCCGTTCCCTTTGTGCTAGATGAACGAACGTCTCTCCACATGCTCAGTTCTCAGAGATAAGTGTGTGGGAAACCGTCCTTAACCTAGCTTCTCGGGAACACAATGTTTCTTTTCACTTGCAAACTCCAATCCATACATATATATGGTGAGATACAAGCTCCAACTCGGTTTTACAGTGAAAACTGGAGGAACATCAAACCGGCACTAGGAAACAGACTGAGAAACCAGAGTAAAAGCTTCTCCTGCAACCCGTTCCCTTTGTGCTAGATGAACGAACTTCTCTCCACATGCTCAGCTCTGAGAGATAAGTGTGTGTGAAATCCGTACTTCACCTAGCTTGTTGGGAACACAATGTTTCTTTTCAGTTGCAAAATCCACTCCATACATATATATGGGGAGGTACGATCCAAAACTCGGTTTACAATGAAAACTGCAGGAAATTCAAACAGGCACTAGGAAACAGAGTGAGAATCCAGAGTAAAAGTTTCACCTGCAACCCGTTCCCTTTGTGCTAGATGAACGAACGTCTCTCCACATGCTCAGTTCTGAGAGATATGTGTGTGTGAAAGCCGTCCTTCACCTAGCTTGTTGGGAACACAAAGTTTCTTTTCAGTTGCAAACTCCACTCCATACATATATATGGGGAGGTACTAGCTCCAACTCGGTTTTACAGTGAAAACTGCAGGAACTTCAAACAGGCAGTAGGAAAAAGACTGAGAACCCCGAGTAAAGTATTTCCTGCAACCCGTTCCCTTTGTGCTAGATGAACGAACGTCTCTCCACATGCTCAGTTCTGAGAGATAAGTGTGTGGAAACCGTCCTTAACCTAGCTTGTTGGGAACACAAAGTTTCTTTTCACTTGCAAACTCCAATCCATACATATATATGGTGAGGTACAAGCTCCAACTCGGTTTTACAGTGAAAACTGCAGGAATTTCAACCCGGAACTAGGAAACTGACTGAGAAAACAGAGTAAAAGTTTTTCCGGCAACCCGTTCCCTTTGTGCTAGATGAACGATCGTCTCTCCACATGCTCAGTTCTGAGAGATAAGTGTGTGTGAATGCCGTTCTTCACATAATTTGTTGGGAACACAAAGTTTCTTTTCAGTTGCAAACTCCACTCCATACATATATATATGGGGAGGTACTAGCTCCAACTCGGTTTTAAGTGAAAACTGCAGGAACTTCAAACCGGCAGTAGGAAAAAGACAGAGAAACCAGAGTAAAGTATTTCCTGCAACCCGTTCCCTTTGTGCTAGATAAACGAACGTCTCTCCACATGCTCAGTTCTGAGAGATAAGTTTGTGGGAAACCGTCCTTAACCTAGCTTGTTGGGAACACAAAGTTTCTTTTCACTTCCAAACTCCAATCCATACATATATATGGTGAGGTACAATCTCCAACTCGGTTTAACAGTGAAAACTGCAGGAAGTTCAAACGGGCAGTAGGAAAAAGGCTGAGAAACCAGAGTAAATGTTTTTCCTGCAACCCGTTCCCTTTGTGCTAGATGAACGAACGTCTCTCCACATGCTCAGTTCTGAGAGATAAGTGTGTGTGAAAGACTTCCTTAACCTAGCTTGTTGAGAACACTAAGATTCTTTTCAGATGCAAACTCCACACCATACAAATATATGGGGAGGAACTAGATCCAACTCGCTTTTACAGTGAAAACTGCAGGAACTTCAAACCGGCACTAGGAAACAGACTGAGAATCCAGAGTAAAAGTTTCACCTGCAACCCGTTCCCTTTGTGCTAGATGAACGAACGTCTCTCCACATGCTCAGTTCTGAGAGATATGTGTGTGTGAAAACCGTTCTTACCCTAACTTGTTGGGAACTCAAAGTTTCTTTTCAGTTGCAAAATCCACTCCATACATATATATGGGGAGGTACTAGCTCCAACTCGGTTTTACAGTGAAAACTGGAGGAACATCAAACCGGCTTTAGGAAACAGACTGAGAAACCAGAGTAAAAGTTTCTCCTGCAACCCGTTCCCTTTGTGCTAGATGAACGAACTTCTCTCCACATGCTCAGCTCTGAGAGATAAGTGTGTGTGAAATCCGTACTTCACCTAGCTTGTTGGGAACACAAAGTTTCTTTTCAGTTGCAAAATCCACTCCATACATATATATGGCGAGGTACGATCCAAAACTCGGTTTACAATGAAAACTGCAGGAAATTCAAACAGGCACTAGGAAACAGAGTGAGAATCCAGAGTAAAAGTTTCTCCTGCAACCCGTTCCCTTTGTGCTAGATGAACGAACGTCTCTCCACATGCTCAGTTCTGAGAGATAATTGTGTGTGAAAGCCGTCCTTCACCTAGCTTGTTGGGAACCCAAAGTATCTTTACAGTGGCAAACTCCAATCCATACATATATATGGGGAGGTACTAGATCCAACACGGTTTTACAGTGAAAACTGCAGGAACTTCAAATCGGCACTAGGAAACAGACTGAGAAACCAGAGTAAAAGTTTCTCCTGCATACCTTTTCCTTTGTGCTAGATGAACGAACGTCTCTCCACATGCTCAGTTCTGAGAGATAAGTGTGTATGAAAGCCGTCCTTCACCTAGCTTGTTGGGACCTCAAAGTTTCTATTACCTTGCAAACTCCACTCCATACATATATATGGGGAGGTACTAGCTTCAACACGGTTTTACAGTGAAAACTGCAGGAACTTCATACCGGCAGTAGGAAACAGACTGAGATACCAGAGTAAAAGTTTCTCCTGCAAACCGTTCCCTTTGTGCTAGATGAACGATGGTCTCTCCACATGCTCAGTTCTGAGACATAAGTGTGTGTGAATGCCGTTCTTCACATAATTTGTTGGGAACACAAAGTTTCTTTTCAGTTGCAAACTCCACTCCATACATATATATGGGGAGGTAATAGCTCCAACACTGTTTTAGAGTTAAAACTGCAGGAAATTCAAACCGGCACTAGGAAAAAGACTGAGAAACCAGAGCAAAAATTTCTCCTGCAACCCGTTCCCTTTGTGCTAGATGAACGAACGTCTCTCCACATGATCAGTTCTGAGAGATAAGTGTGTGTGAAAGCCGTCCTTCACCTAGCTTGTTGGGACCCCAAAGTTTCTTTTCACTTGCAAAGTCCACTCCATACATATATATGTGGAGGTACAAGCTCCAACTCGGTTTTACAGTGAAAACTGCAGGAAATTCAAACTGGCACTAGGAAACAGACTGAGAAACCAGAGTAAAACTTTCTCCTGCAACCCATTCCCTTTGTGCTAGATGAACGAACGTCTCTCCACATGCTCAGTTCTGAGATATTTGTGTGTGTGAAAGCAGTCCTTCACCTAGCTTGTTAGGAACACAAAGTTTCTTTTCAGTTGCAAACCCCACTCCATACATATATATGGGGAGTTACTAGATCCAAATCGTTTTTACAGTGAAAACTGCAGGAACTTCAAACCGGCACTAGGAAACAGACTGAGAAACCAGAGTAAAAGTTGCTCCTGCAAACCTTTCCCTTTGTGCTAGATGAACGAACGTCTCTCCACATGCTCAGTTCTGAGAGATAAGTGTGTATGAAAGCCGTCCTTCACCTAGCTTGTTGGGACCCCAAAGTTTCTTTTCACTTGCAAAATCCACTCCATACATATATATGGGGATGTACTAGCTTCAACACGGTTTTACATTGAAAACTGCAGGAACTTCATACCGGCAGTAGGAAACACACTGAGAAACCAGAGTAAAAGTTTCTCCTGCAAACCTTTCCCTTTGTGCTAGATGAACGATCGTCTCTCCACATGCTCAATTCTGAGAGATAAGTGTGTGTGAATGCCGTTCTTCACATAATTTGTTGGGAACACAAAGTTTCTTTTCAGTTGCAAACTCCACTCCATACATATATATGGGGAGGTACTAGCTCCAAATCGGTTTTAGAGTGAAAACTGCAGGAAATTCAAACTGGCACTAGGAAACAGACTGAGAAACCTGAGTAAAAGTTTCTCCTGCAAACCTTTCCCTTTGTGCAAGATGAACGAACGTCTCTCCAAATGCTCAGTTCTGAGAGATGTGTGTGTGTGAAATCCGTACTTCAACTAGCTTGTTGGGAACCCAAAGTTTCTTTTCAGTTGCAAAATCCACTCCATACATATATATTGGTAGGTACGATCCAAAACTCGGTTTACAATTAAAACTGCAGGAACTTCAAACAGGCACTAGGAAACAGAGTGAGAATCCAGAGTAAAACTTTCACCTGCAACCCGTTCCCTTTGTGCTAGATGAAAGAACGTCTCTCCACATGCTCAGCTCTGAGAGATAATTGTGTGTGAAATCCGTACTTCACCTAGCTTGTTGGGAACCCAAAGTATCTTTACAGTTGCAAACTCCAATCCATACATATATATGGGGATGTACTAGATCCAACACGGTTTTACAGTGAAAACAGCAGGAACTTCAAACCGGCACTAGGAAACAGACTGAGAAACCAGAGTAAAAGTTTCTCCTGCATACATTTTCCTTTGTGCTAGATGAACGAACGTCTCTCCACATGCTCAGTTCTGAGAGATAAGTGTGTATGAAAGCCGTCCTTCACCTAGCTTGTTGGGAACTCAAAGTTTCTTTTCACTTGCAAACTCCACTCCATACATATATATGGGGAGGTACTAGCTTCAACACTGTTTTACAGTGAAAACTGCAGGAACTTCATACCGGCAGTAGGAAACAGACTGAGATACCAGAGTAAAAGTTTCTCCTGCAAACCGTTCCCTTTTTGCTAGATGAACGATCGTCTCTCCACATGCTCAGTTCTGAGAGATAAGTGTGTGTGAATGCCGTTCTTCACATAATTTGTTGGGAACACAAAGTTTCTTTTCAGTTGCAAACTCCACTCCATACATATATATGGGGAGGTACTAGCTCCAAATCGGTTTTACAGTGAAAAGTGCAGGAAATTCAAACTGGCACTAGGAAACAGACTGAGAAACCAGAGTAAAAGTTTCACCTGCACCCGTTCCCTTTGTGCTAGATGAACGAACGTCTCTCCACATGCTCAGTTCTGAGAGATATGTGTGTGTGAAAGCCGTCCTTCACCTAGCTTGTTGGGAACACAAAGTTTCTTTTCAGTTGCAAACACCACTCCATACTTATATAAGGGGAGGTACTAGCTCCAACTCGGTTTTACAGTGAAAACTGCAGGAACTTCAAACTGACAATAGGAAACAGACTTAGAAACCAGAGTAAAAGTTTCTCCTGTAACCCGTTCCTTTGTGCAAGATGAACGAACGTCTCTCCAAATGCTCAGTTCTGAGAGATGTGTGTGTGTGAATTCCGTACTTCAACTAGCTTGTTGGGAACCCAAAGTTTCTTTTCAGTTGCAAAATCCACTCCATACATATATTGGGGAGGTACGATCCAAAACTTGGTTTACAATGAAAACTGCAGGAACTTCAAACAGGCACTAGGAAACAGAGTGAGAATCCAGAGTAAAAGTTTCACCTGCAACCCGTTCCCTTTGTGCTAGATGAAAGAACGTCTCTCCAAATGCTCAGTTCTGAGAGATAATTGTGTGTGAAAGCCGTCCTTCACCTAGCTTGTTGGGAATCCAAAGTATCTTTACAGTTGCAAACTCCAATCCATACATATATATGGGGAGGTACTAGATCCAACACGGTTTTACAGTGAAAACAGCAGGAACTTCAAACCGGCACTAGGAAACAGACTGAGAAACCAGAGTAAAAGTTTCCCCTGCATACCTTTTCCTTTGTGCTAGATGAACGAACGTCTCTCCACATGCTCAGTTCTGAGAGATAAGTGTGTATGAAAGCCGCCTTCACCTAGCTTGTTGGGACCTCAAAGTTTCTTTTCACTTGCAAACTCCACTCCATACATATATATGGGGAGGTACTAGCTTCAACACGGTTTTACAGTGAAAACTGCAGGAACTTCATACCGGCAGTAGGAAACATACTGAGATACCAGAGTAAAAGTTTCCCCTGCAAACCGTTCCATTTTTGCTAGATGAACGATCGTCTCTCCACATGCTCAGTTCTGAGAGATAAGTGTGTGTGAATGCCGTTCTTCACATAATTTGTTGGGAACACAAAGTTTCTTTTCAGTTGCAAACTCCACTCCATACATATATATGGGGAGGTACTAGCTCCAAATCGGTTTTACAGTGAAAACTGCAGGAAATTAAAACTGGCACTAGGAAACAGACTGAGAAACCATAGTAAAAGTTTCACCTGCACCCGTTCCCTTTGTGCTAGATGAACGAACGTCTCTCCACATGCTCAGTTCTGAGAGACATGAGTGTGTGAAAGCCGTACTTCACCTAGCTTGTTGGGAACACAAAGTTTCTTTTCAGTTGCAAACTCCACTCCATACATATATATGGGGAGGTACTAGCTCCAACTCGGTTTTACAGTGAAAACTGGAGGAACATCAAACCGGAACTAGGAAACAGACTGAGAAACCAGAGTAAAAGTTTCACCTGCACCCGTTCCCTTTGTGCTAGATGAACGAACGTCTCTCCACATGCTCAGTTCTGAGAGATAAGTGTGTGGAAACCGTCCTTAACCTAGCTTGTTGGGAACACAAAGTTTCTTTTCACTTGCAAACTCCAATCCATACATATATATGGTGAGGTACAAGCTCCAACTCGGTTTAACAGTGAAAACTGCAGGAAGTTCAAACGGGCAGTAGGAAAAAGGCTGAGAAACCAGAGTAAATGTTTTTCCTGCAACCCGTTCCCTTTGTGCTAGATGAACGAACGTCTCTCCACATGCTCAGTTCTGAGAGATAAGTGTGTGTGAAAGACTTCCTTAACCTAGCTTGTTGAGAACACTAAGATTCTTTTCAGATGCAAACTCCACACCATACAAATATATGGGGAGGAACTAGATCCAACTCGCTTTTACAGTGAAAACTGCAGGAACTTCAAACCGGCACTAGGAAACAGACTGAGAATCCAGAGTAAAAGTTTCACCTGCAACCCGTTCCCTTTGTGCTAGATGAACGAACGTCTCTCCACATGCTCAGTTCTGAGAGATATGTGTGTGTGAAAACCGTTCTTACCCTAACTTGTTGGGAACTCAAAGTTTCTTTTCAGTTGCAAAATCCACTCCATACATATATATGGGGAGGTACTAGCTCCAACTCGGTTTTACAGTGAAAACTGGAGGAACATCAAACCGGCACTAGGAAACAGACTGAGAAACCAGAGTAAAAGTTTCTCCTGCAACCCGTTCCCTTTGTGCTAGATGAACGAACTTCTCTCCACATGCTCAGCTCTGAGAGATAAGTGTGTGTGAAATCCGTACTTCACCTAGCTTGTTGGGAACACAAAGTTTCTTTTCAGTTGCAAAATCCACTATACATATATATGGCGAGGTACGATCCAAAACTCGGTTTACAATGAAAACTGCAGGAAATTCAAACAGTCACTAGGAAACAGAGTGAGAATCCAGAGTAAAAGTTTCACCTGCAACCCGTTCCCTTTGTGCTAGATGAACGAACGTCTCTCCACATGCTCAGTTCTGAGAGATAATTGTGTGTGAAAGCCGTCCTTCACCTAGCTTGTTGTGAACCCAAAGTATCTTTACAGTTGCAAACTCCACTCCATACATATATATGGGGAGGTACTAGCTCCAAATCGGTTAACAGTGAAAACTGCAGGAACTTCAAACCGGCACTAGGAAACAGACTGAGAAACCAGAGTAAAAGTTTCTCCTGCAAACCGTTCCCTTTGTGATAGATGAACGAACTTCTCTCCACATGCTCAGTTCTGAGAGATAAGTGTGTGCGAAAGCCGTCCTTCACCTAGCTTGTTGGGAACACAAAGTTTCTTTTCAGTTGCAAACTCCACTCCATACATATATATGGGGAGGTACTAACTCCAACTCGGTTTTACAGTGAAAACTGCAGGAACTTCAAACCGGCACTAGGAAACAGACTGAGAAACCAGAGTAAAAGTTTCTCATGCCACCCGTTCCCTTTGTGCTAGATGAACGAACTTCTCTCCACATGCTCAATTCTGAGAGATAAGTGTGTATGAAAGCCGTCCTTCACCTAGCTTGTTGGGAACCCAAAGATTCTTATCACTTGCAAACTCTACTCCATACATATATATGGGGAGGTACTAGCTCCAACACGGTTTTACAGTGAAAACTGCAGGAACTTCATACCGGCAGTAGGAATCAGACTGAGAAACCAGAGTAATAATTTCCCCTGCAACCCATTCCTTTTGGGCTAGATGAACGAAAGTCTCACCAATGCTCAGTTCTGAGAGATAAGTGTGTGTGAAAGCGGTCCTTCAACTAACTTGTTGGGAACACAAAGATTCTTTTCAGTTGCAAACTCCACTCCATACATATATATGGTGAGGTACTAGCTCCAACTCGATTTTACAGTAAAAACTGCAGGAAATTCAAACTGGCACTAGAAAACAGACTGAGAACCCAGAGTAAAAGTTTCTCCTGCAACCCGTTCCCTTTGTGCTAGATGAACGAACGTCTCTCCACATGCTCAGATCTGAGAGATAATTGTGTGTGAAAGCCGTCCTTCACATACCTTGTTGGGAACACAAAGTTTCTTTTCAGTTGCAAACTCCACTCCATACATATATATGGGGAGGTAATAGCTCCAACTCTGTTTTAGAGTGAAAACTGCAGGAACATCAAACCGGCACTAGGAAACAGACAGAGAAACCAGAGCAAAAATTTCTCCTGCAACCCGTTCCCTTTGTGCTAGATGAACGAACGTCTCTCCACATGATCAGTTCTGAGAGATAAGTGTGTGTGAAAGCCGTCCTTCACCTAGCTTGTTGGGACCCCAAAGTTTCTTTTCACTTGCAAACTCCACTCCATACATATATATGTGGAGGTACAAGCTCCAACTCTGTTTTACAGTGAAAACTGTAGGAAATTCAAACTGGCACTAGGAAACAGACTGAGAAACCAGAGTAAATCTTTCTCCTGCAACCCGTTCCCTTTGTGCTAGATGAACGAACGTCTCTCCACATGCTCAGTTCTGAGATATTTGTGTGTGTGAAAGCAGTCCTTCACCTAGCTTGTTAGGAACACAAAGTTTCTTTTCAGTTGCAAAATCCACTCCATACATATATATGGGGAGTTACTAGATCCAAATCGGTTTTACAGTGAAAACTGCAGGAACTTCAAACCGGCACTAGGAAACAGACTGAGAAACCAGAGTAAAAGTTTCTCCTGCAAACCTTTCCCTTTGTGCTAGATGAACGAACGTCTCTCCACATGCTCAGTTCTGAGAGATAAGTGTGTATGAAAGCCGTCCTTCACCTAGCTTGTTGGGACCCCAAAGATTCTTTTCACTTGCAAAATCCACTCCATACATATATATGGGGATGTACTAGCTTCAACACGGTTTTACAGTGAAAACTGCAGGAACTTCATACCGGCAGTAGGAAACACACTGAGAAACCAGAGTAAAAGTTTCTCCTGCAAACCTTTCCCTTTGTGCTAGATGAACGATCGTCTCTCCACATGCTCAATTCTGAGAGATAAGTGTGTGTGAATGCCGTTCTTCACATAATTTGTTGGGAACACAAAGTTTCTTTTCAGTTGCAAACTCCACTCCATACATGTATATGGGGAGGTACTAGCTCCAAATCGGTTTTACAGTGAAAACTGCAGGAAATTCAAACTGGCACTAGGAAACAGACTGAGAAACCAGAGTAAAAGTTTCACCTGCATCCGTTCCCTTTGTGCTAGATGAACGAACGTCTCTCCACATGCTCATTTCTGAGAGATATGTGTGTGTGAAAGCCGTCCTTCACTTAGCTTGTTGGGAACACAAAGTTTCTTTTCAGTTGCAAACTCCACTCCATACATATATAAGGGGAGGTACTAGCTCCAACTCGGTTTTACAGTGAAAACTGCAGGAACTTCAAACTGACAATAGGAAACAGACTTAGAAACCAGAGTAAAAGTTTCTCCTGTAACCCGTTACTTTGGGCAAGATGAACGAACGTCTCTCCAAATGCTCAGTTCTGAGAGATGTGTGTGTTTGAAAGCCGTACTTCAACTAGCTTGTTGGGAACACAAAGTTTCTTTCAGTTGCAAAATCCACTCCATACATATATATGGGGAGGTACGATCCAAAACTCGGTTTACAATGAAAACTGCAGGAACTTCAAACCGGCACTAGGAAACAGACTGAGAAACCAGAGTAAAAGTGTCTCCTGCAAACCTTTCCCTTTGTGCTAGATGAACGAACGTCTCTCCACATGCTCAGTTCTGAGAGTTAAGTGTGTATGAAAGCCGTCCTTCACCTAGCTTGTTTGGACCCCAAAGTTTCTTTTCACTTGCAAACTCCACTCCATACATATATATGGGGAGGTACTAGCTTCAACACGGTTTTACAGTGAAAACTGCAGGAACTTCATACCGGCAGTAGGAAATAGACTGAGAAACCAGAGTAAAAGTTTCTCCTGCAACCCGTTCCCTTTGTGCTAGATGAACGAACTTCTCTCCACATGCTCAGCTCTGAGAGATAAGTGTGTGTGAAATCCGTACTTCACCTAGCTTGTTGGGAACACAAAGTTTCTTTTCAGTTGCAAAATCCACTATACATATATATGGCGAGGTACGATCCAAAACTCGGTTTACAATGAAAACTGCAGGAAATTCAAACAGGCACTAGGAAACAGAGTGAGAATCCAGAGTAAAAGTTTCACCTGCAACCCGTTCCCTTTGTGCTAGATGAACGAACGTCTCTCCACATGCTCAGTTCTGAGAGATAATTGTGTGTGAAAGCCGTCCTTCACCTAGCTTGTTGTGAACCCAAAGTATCTTTACAGTTGCAAACTCCACTCCATACATATATATGGGGAGGTACTAGCTCCAAATCGGTTAACAGTGAAAACTGCAGGAACTTCAAACCGGCACTAGGAAACAGACTGAGAAACCAGAGTAAAAGTTTCTCCTGCAAACCGTTCCCTTTGTGATAGATGAACGAACTTCTCTCCACATGCTCAGTTCTGAGAGATAAGTGTGTGCGAAAGCCGTCCTTCACCTAGCTTGTTGGGAACACAAAGTTTCTTTTCAGTTGCAAACTCCACTCCATACATATATATGGGGAGGTACTAACTCCAACTCGGTTTTACAGTGAAAACTGCAGGAACTTCAAACCGGCACTAGGAAACAGACTGAGAAACCAGAGTAAAAGTTTCTCATGCCACCCGTTCCCTTTGTGCTAGATGAGCGAACTTCTCTCCACATGCTCAATTCTGAGAGATAAGTGTGTATGAAAGCCGTCCTTCACCTAGCTTGTTGGGAACCCAAAGATTCTTATCACTTGCAAACTCTACTCCATACATATATATGGGGAGGTACTAGCTCCAACACGGTTTTACAGTGAAAACTGCAGGAACTTCATACCGGCAGTAGGAATCAGACTGAGAAACCAGAGTAATAATTTCCCCTGCAACCCATTCCTTTTGGGCTAGATGAACGAAAGTCTCACCAATGCTCAGTTCTGAGAGATAAGTGTGTGTGAAAGCGGTCCTTCAACTAACTTGTTGGGAACACAAAGATTCTTTTCAGTTGCAAACTCCACTCCATACATATATATGGTGAGGTACTAGCTCCAACTCGATTTTACAGTAAAAACTGCAGGAAATTCAAACTGGCACTAGAAAACAGACTGAGAACCCAGAGTAAAAGTTTCTCCTGCAACCCGTTCCCTTTGTGCTAGATGAACGAACGTCTCTCCACATGCTCAGATCTGAGAGATAATTGTGTGTGAAAGCCGTCCTTCACATACCTTGTTGGGAACACAAAGTTTCTTTTCAGTTGCAAACTCCACTCCATACATATATATGGGGAGGTAATAGCTCCAACTCTGTTTTAGAGTGAAAACTGCAGGAACATCAAACCGGCACTAGGAAACAGACAGAGAAACCAGAGCAAAAATTTCTCCTGCAACCCGTTCCCTTTGTGCTAGATGAACGAACGTCTCTCCACATGATCAGTTCTGAGAGATAAGTGTGTGTGAAAGCCGTCCTTCACCTAGCTTGTTGGGACCCCAAAGTTTCTTTTCACTTGCAAACTCCACTCCATACATATATATGTGGAGGTACAAGCTCCAACTCTGTTTTACAGTGAAAACTGTAGGAAATTCAAACTGGCACTAGGAAACAGACTGAGAAACCAGAGTAAATCTTTCTCCTGCAACCCGTTCCCTTTGTGCTAGATGAACGAACGTCTCTCCACATGCTCAGTTCTGAGATATTTGTGTGTGTGAAAGCAGTCCTTCACCTAGCTTGTTAGGAACACAAAGTTTCTTTTCAGTTGCAAAATCCACTCCATACATATATATGGGGAGTTACTAGATCCAAATCGGTTTTACAGTGAAAACTGCAGGAACTTCAAACCGGCACTAGGAAACAGACTGAGAAACCAGAGTAAAAGTTTCTCCTGCAAACCTTTCCCTTTGTGCTAGATGAACGAACGTCTCTCCACATGCTCAGTTCTGAGAGATAAGTGTGTATGAAAGCCGTCCTTCACCTAGCTTGTTGGGACCCCAAAGATTCTTTTCACTTGCAAAATCCACTCCATACATATATATGGGGATGTACTAGCTTCAACACGGTTTTACAGTGAAAACTGCAGGAACTTCATACCGGCAGTAGGAAACACACTGAGAAACCAGAGTAAAAGTTTCTCCTGCAAACCTTTCCCTTTGTGCTAGATGAACGATCGTCTCTCCACATGCTCAATTCTGAGAGATAAGTGTGTGTGAATGCCGTTCTTCACATAATTTGTTGGGAACACAAAGTTTCTTTTCAGTTGCAAACTCCACTCCATACATGTATATGGGGAGGTACTAGCTCCAAATCGGTTTTACAGTGAAAACTGCAGGAAATTCAAACTGGCACTAGGAAACAGACTGAGAAACCAGAGTAAAAGTTTCACCTGCATCCGTTCCCTTTGTGCTAGATGAACGAACGTCTCTCCACATGCTCATTTCTGAGAGATATGTGTGTGTGAAAGCCGTCCTTCACTTAGCTTGTTGGGAACACAAAGTTTCTTTTCAGTTGCAAACTCCACTCCATACATATATAAGGGGAGGTACTAGCTCCAACTCGGTTTTACAGTGAAAACTGCAGGAACTTCAAACTGACAATAGGAAACAGACTTAGAAACCAGAGTAAAAGTTTCTCCTGTAACCCGTTACTTTGGGCAAGATGAACGAACGTCTCTCCAAATGCTCAGTTCTGAGAGATGTGTGTGTTTGAAAGCCGTACTTCAACTAGCTTGTTGGGAACACAAAGTTTCTTTCAGTTGCAAAATCCACTCCATACATATATATGGGGAGGTACGATCCAAAACTCGGTTTACAATGAAAACTGCAGGAACTTCAAACCGGCACTAGGAAACAGACTGAGAAACCAGAGTAAAAGTGTCTCCTGCAAACCTTTCCCTTTGTGCTAGATGAACGAACGTCTCTCCACATGCTCAGTTCTGAGAGTTAAGTGTGTATGAAAGCCGTCCTTCACCTAGCTTGTTTGGACCCCAAAGTTTCTTTTCACTTGCAAACTCCACTCCATACATATATATGGGGAGGTACTAGCTTCAACACGGTTTTACAGTGAAAACTGCAGGAACTTCATACCGGCAGTAGGAAATAGACTGAGATACCAGAGTAAAAGTTTCTCCTGTAACCCGTTCCTTTGTGCAAGATGAACGAACGTCTCTCCAAATGCTCAGTTCTGAGAGATGTGTGTGTGTGAAAGCCGTACTTCAACTAGCTTGTTGGGAACAGAAAGTTTTATTTCAGTTGCAAAATCCACTCCATACATATATATGGGGAGGTACGATCCAAAACTCGGTTTACAATGAAAACTGCAGGAACTTCAAACAGGCACTAGGAAACAGAGTGAGAATCCAGAGTAAAAGTTTCACCTGCAACCCGTTCCCTTTGTGCTAGATGAACGAACGTCTATCCACATGCTCAGTTCTGAGAGATAATTGTGTGTGAAAGCCGTCCTTCACCTAGCTTGTTGGGAACCCAAAGTATCTTTACAGTTGCAAACTCCAATCCATACATATATATTGGGAGGTACTAGATCCAACACTCTTTTACAGTGAAAACTGCAGGAACTTCATACCGGCAGTAGGAAAAAGACTGAGAAACCAAACCAGAGTAAAAGTTTCTCCTGCAACCCGTTCCCATTGTGCTAGATGAACGAACGTCTCTCCACATGCTCAGTTCTGAGAGATAAGTGTGTGTGAAAGCCGTTCTTCACCTAACTTGTTGGGAACACAAAGTTTCTTTTCAGTTGAAAACTCCAATCCATACATATATATGGGGAGGTACTAGCACCAACTCGGTTTTACACTGAAAACTGTAGGAATTTCAACCCGGAACTAGGAAACTGACTGAGAAAACAGAGTAAAAGTTTTTCCTGCAACCCGTTCCCTTTGTGCTAGATGAACGAACGTCTCTCCACATGCTCAGTTCTGAGAGATAAGTGTGTGTGAAAGCCGTCCTTAACCTAGCTTGTTGGGAACACAAAGTTTATTTTCAGATGCAAAATCCTCTCCATAGATATATATGCGGAGGTACTAGCTCCAACTAGGTTTTACAGTGCAAACTGCAGGATCTTCAAACCGGCACTAGGAAACAGACTGAGAAACCAGAGTAAAAGTTTCTCCTGCAAACTTTTCCCTTTGTGCTAGATGAACGAACGTCTCTCCACATGCTCAGTTCTGAGAGATAAGTGTGTATGAAAGCCGTACTTCACCTAGCTTGTTGGGACCCCAAAGTTTCTTTTCACTTGCAAACTCCACTCCATACATATATATGGGGAGGTACTAGCTTCAACACGGTTTTACAGTGAAAACTGCAGGAACTTCATACCGGCAGTAGGAAACAGACTGAGAATCCAGAGTAAAAGTTTCTCCTGCAAACCGTTCCCTTTGTGCTAGATGAACGATCGTCTCTCCACATGCTCAGTTCTGAGAGATAAGTGTGTGTGAATGCCGTTCTTCACATAATTTGTTGGGAACACAAAGTTTCTTTTCAGTTGCAAACTCCACTCCATACTTATATATGGGGAGGTACTAGCTCCAAATCGGTTTTACAGTGAAATCTGCAGGAAATTAAAACGGGCACTAGGAAACAGACTGAGAAACCAGAGTAAAAGTTTCACCTGCACCCGTTCCCTTTGTGCTAGATGAACGAAAGTCTCTCCACATGCTCAGTTCTGAGAGATATGTGTGTGTGAAAGCCGTCCTTCACCTAGCTTGTTGGGAACACAAAGTTTCTTTTCAGTTGCAAACTCCACTCCATACATATATATGGGGAGGTACTAGCTCCAACTCGGTTTTACAGTGAAAACTGCAGGAACTACAAACCGGCAGTAGGAAAAAGACTGAGAAACCAGAGTAAAGTATTTCCTGCAACCCGTTCCCTTTGTGCTAGATGAACGAACGTCTCTCCACATGCTCAGTTCTGAGAGATAAGTGTCTGTGAAAGCCTTCCTTCACCTAGCTTGTTGGGAACACTAAGATTCTTTTCAGATGCAAATTCCACACCATACAAATATATGGGGAGGAACTAGATACAACTCTCTTTTACAGTGAAAACTGCAGAACTTCAAACCGGCACTAGGAAACAGACTGAGAATCCAGAGTAATAGTTTCACCTGCATCCCGTTCCATTTGTGCTAGATGAACGAACGTCTCTCCACATGCTCAGTTCTGTGAGATATGTGTGTGTGAGAGCCGTTCTTACCCTAACTTGTTGGGAACTCGAAGTTTCTTTTCAGTTGCAAAATCCACTCCATACATATATATGGGGAGGTACTAGCTCCAAATCGGTTTTACAGTGAAAACTGGAGGAACTTCAAACCGGCACTAGGAAACAGACTGAGAAACCAGAGTAAAAGTTTCTCCTGCAACCCGTTCCCTTTGTGCTAGATGAACGAACTTCTCTCCACATGCTCATCTCTGAGAGATAAGTGTGTGTGAAAGCCGTACTTCACCTAGCTTGTTGGGAACACAAAGTTTCTTTTCAGTTGCAAAATCCACTCCATACATATATATGGGGAGGTACGATCCAAAACTCGGTTTACATTGAAAACTGCAGGAACTTCAAACAGGCACTAGTAAACAGAGTGAGAATCCAGAGTAAAAGTTTCACCTGCAACCCGTTCCCTTTGTGCTAGATGAAAGAACGTCTCTCCACATGCTCAGTTCTGAGAGATAATTGTGTGTGAAAGCCGTCCTTCACCTAGCTTGTTGTGAACCCAAAGTATCTTTACAGTTGCAAACTCCAATACATACATATATATGGGGAGGTACTAGATCTAACACGGTTTTACAGTGAAAACTGCAGGAACTTCATACCGGCAGTAGGAAACAGACTGAGAAACCAGAGTAAAAGTTTCTCCTGCAACCCGTTCCCATTGTGCTAGTTGAACGAACGTCTCTCCACATGCTCAGTTCTGAGAGATAATTGTGTGTGAAAGCTGTAATTCACCTAGCTTTTTGGGACCCCAAAGTTTCTTTTTAGATGCAAACTCCACTCCATACATATATATGGGGAGGTACTAGCTCCAACTCGATTTTACAGTGAAAATTGCAGGAACTTAAAACCGGCAGTAGGAAACAGACTGAGAATCCAGAGTAAAAGTATTTCCTGCAACTCGTTCCCTTTATGCTAGATGAACGATCGTCTCTCCACATGCTCAGTTCTGAGAGATAAGTGTGTGTGAAAGTAGTCCTTAACCTAGCTTGGGAACACAAAGTATTTTTTCAGATGCAATATCCTCTCCATAGATATATATGCGGAGGTACTAGCTCCAACTCGGTTTTACAGTGCAAATTGCAGGAACTTCAAACCGGCACTAGAAAACAGACTGAGAAACCAGAGTAAAAGTTTCTCCTGCAACCCGTTCCCTTTGTGCTAGATGAACGAACTTCTCTCCACATGCTCATCTCTGAGAGATAAGTGTGTGTGAAAGCCGTACTTCACCTAGCTTGTTGGGAACACAAAGTTTCTTTTCAGTTGCAAAATCCACTCCATACATATATATGGGAAGGTACGATCCAAAACTCGGTTTACAATGAAAACTGCAGGAACTTCAAACAGGCACTAGTAAACAGAGTGAGAATCCAGAGTAAAAGTTTCACCTGCAACCCGTTCCCTTTGTGCTAGATGAAAGAACGTCTCTCCACATGCTCAGTTCTGAGAGATAATTGTGTGTGAAAGCCGTCCTTCACCTAGCTTGTTGTGAACCCAAAGTATCTTTACAGTTGCAAACTCCAATCCATACATATATATGGGGAGGTACTACATCCAACACGGTTTTACAGTGAAAACTGCAGGAACTTCATACCGGCAGTAGGAAACAGACTGAGAAACCAGAGTAAAAGTTTCTCCTGCAACCCGTTCCCATTGTGCTAGATGAACGAACGTCTCTCCACATGCTCAGTTCTGAGAGATAAGTGTGTGTGAAAGCCGTCCTTCACCTAACTTGTTGGGAACACAATGGTTCTTTTCAGTTGAAAACTCCAATCCATACATATATATGGGGAGGTACTAGCTCCAACTCGGTTTTACACTGAAAACTGCAGGAATTTCTACCCGGAACTAGGAAACTGACTGAGAAAACAGAGTAAAAGTTTTTCCTGCAACCCGTTCCCTTTGTGCTAGATGAACGAACGTCTCTCCACATGCTCAGTTCTGACAGATAATTGTGTGTGAAAGCTGTAATTCATCTAGCTTTTTGGGACCCCAAAGTTTCTTTTTAGATGCAAACTCCACTCCATACATATATATGGGGAGGTACTAGCTCCAACTCGATTTTACAGTGAAAATTGCAGGAACTTGAAATCGGCAGTAGGAAACAGACTGAGAATCCAGAGTAAAAGTATTTCCTGCAACCCGTTCCCTTTATGCTAGATGAACGATCGTCTCTCCACATGCTCAGTTCTGAGAGATAAGTGTGTGTGAAAGCCGTCCTTCACCTGTCTTGTTGGGAACACAAAGTTTTTTTTCAGATGCAAAATCCTCTCCATAGATATATATGCGTAGGTACTAGCTCCAACTCGGTTTTACAGTGCAAATTGCAGGAACTTCAAACCGGCACTAGGAAACAGACTGAGAAACCAGAGTAAAATTTTCACCTGCACCCGTTCCCTTTGTGCTAGATGAACGAACTTCTCTCCACATTCTCAGTTCTGAGAGATAAGTGTGTGTGAAAGCCGCCCTTCACTTAGCTTGTTGGGAACCCAAAGTTTCTTTTCACTTGCAAATTTCACTCCATACATATATATGGGGAGGTACTAGCTCCAACTCGGTTTTACAGTGAAAACTGCAGGGAATTCAAACCGGCAGTAGGAAACAGACTGAGAAACCGGAGTAAAAGTATTTCCGGCAACCCTTTCCCTTTGTGCTAGATGAACGAACGACTCTCCACATGCTCAGTTCTGAGAGATTAGTGTGTGTGAAACCGTCCTTAACGTAGCTTGTTGGGAACACAAAGTTTCTTTTCAGATGCAAGCTCCACTCCATACATATATATGGGTAGGTACTAGCTCCAACTCGATTTTACAGTGAAAACTGCAGAAATTCATACTGGCACTAGAAAACAGACTGAGAAACCAGAGTAAAAGTTTTTCCTGCAACCCGTTCCCTGTGTGCTAGATGAACAAACGTCTCTCCACATGCTCAGTTCTGAGAGAAAAGTGTGTGTGAAAGCCGTCCTTCACCTAGATTGTTGGGACTCCAAAGATTCTTTTCACTTGCAAACACCACTCCATAAATATATATGGGGAAGTACTAGGTCCAACACTGTTTTACAGTGAAAACTTCAGGAATTTCATATCGGCAGTAGAAAACAGACTGAGAAACCAGAGTAATATTTTCTACTGCAACCCTTTCCCTTTGTGCTAGATGAACGAACGTCTCTCCACATGCTCAGTTCTCAGAGATAATTGTGTGTGAAAGCCGTTGTTCAACTAACTTGTTGGGAACACAAAGATTCTTTTCAGTTGCAAACTCCACTCCTTACATATATATGGGGAGGTACTAGCTCCAACTCGATTTTACAGTGAAAACTGCAGGAAATTCAAATTGACACTAGAAAACAGACTGAGAAACCAGAGTAAAAGTTTCTCCTGCAACCCGTTCCCTTTGTGCAAGATGAACGAACGTCTCTCCACATGCTCAGTTCTGAGAGATATGTGTGTGTGAAAGCCGTCCTTCACCTAGCTTGTTGGGAACACAAAGTTTCTATTCAGTTGCAAAATCCACTTCATACACATATATGGGGAGGTTCTAGCTCCAACTTGGTTTTAGAGTGAAAATTGCAGGAACTTCAAACCGGCACTAGGAAACAGAATGAGAATCCAGAGTAAAGTTTCTCCTGCAAACCGTTCCTTTGGGCTAGATGAACGAACGTCTCTCCACATGCTCAGGTCTGAGAGTTAAGTGTGTGTGAAAGCCGTCCTTCACCTAGCTTTTTGGGAACCCAAAGGTTCTTTTCACTTGCAAATTCCACTCCATATATATATATGGGAAGGTACTAGCTCCAACAATGTTTTACAGTGAAAACTGCAGGAAATTCATACCGGAAATAGGAAAAACACTGAGAAACCAGAGTAAAAGTTTCTCCTGCAACCAATTCCCTCTGTGCTAGATGAACGAACTTCCCTACACATGCTCAGTTCTGAGAGATAAGTGTGTGTGAAAGCCGTCCTTCACCTAGCTTGATGGGAACACAAAGTTTCTTTTCAGTTGCAAACTCCACTCCATACATATATATGGGGAGGTACTAGCTCCAACTAGATTTTACAGTGATAACTTCAGGAACTTCAAACCGGCACTAGGAAACAGACTGAGAAACCAGAGAAATAGTTTCTCCTGCAAACCGTTCCCTTTGTGCTAGATGAACGAAGGTCTCTCCACATGCTCAGTTCTGACAGATAAGTGTGTGTGAAATCCGTCCTTCACCTAGCTTGTTGGGAACACAAAGTTTCTTTTCAGTTGCAAAATCCACTCCATACATATACATGGGGTGGTACTATTTCCAACTCTGTTTTACAATGAAAACTGCAGGAACTTCAAACCGGCACTAGGGAACAGTCTGAGAAACGAGAGTAAAAGTTTCTCCTGCAACCCGTTCCCTTTGTGCTAGATGAACGAACGTCTCTCCACATGCTCAGTTCTGAGAGATAGTGTGTGGAACCGTCCTTCACCTAGCTTGTTGAGAGCACAAAATTTCTTTTCATTTGCAAACTCCACTCCATACATATATATGGGTAAGTACTAGCTCCAACTCGGTTTTACAGTCAAAAATGCAGGAACTTCAAAACGGCAGTAGGAAATAGACTGAAAATCCAGAGTAAATATTTTTCCTGCAACCCGTTCCTTTTGTGCTAGATGAACGAACGTCTCTCCACATGCTCATTTCTGAGAGATAAGTGTGTGTGAAAGCCGTCCTTAACCTAGCTTGTTGGGAACACAAAGATTCTTTTCAGTTGCAAACTCCACTCCATACATATATATGGGGAGGAACTAGACCCAACTCTCTTTTACAGTGAAAACTGCAGGAACTTCAAACCGGCACTTGGAAACAGACTGAGAATCCAGAGTAAAATTTTCAACTGCAACCCGGTCCCTTTGTGCTAGATGAACGAACGTCTCTCCACATGCTCATTTCTCAGAGATAAGTGTGTGTGAAATCCGTCCTTCACCTAGCTTGTTGGGAACACAAAGTTTCTTTTCAGTTGCAAACTCCACTTCATACATATATATGGGGAGATACAAGCTCCAACTTGGTTTTAGAGTGAAAACTGCAGGAACTTCAAACCGGCACTAGGAAACAGACTGAGAAAACAGAGTAAAAGTTTCTCCTGTAACCCGTTCCCTGTGTGCTAGATGAACGAACGTCTCTCCACATGCTCAGTTCTGAGAGATAAGTGTGCGTGAAAGCCGTCCTTCACCTAGCTTGATGGGAACACAAAGTTTCTTTTCAGTTGCAAACTCCACTCCATACATATATATGGGGAGGTACTAGTTCCAACTCGGTTTTACAGTGATAAATGCAGGATCTTCAAACTGGCACTAGGAAACAGACTGAGAAACCAGAGTAATAGTTTCTCCTGCAAACCGTTCCATTTGTGCTAGATGAACGAATGTCTCTCCACATGCTCAGTTCTGAGAGATAAGTGTGTGTGAAAGCCTTTGTTCACCTAACTTGTTGGGAAAACAAAGATACTTTTCAGATGAAAACTCCAATCCATACATATATATGGGGAGGTACTAGCTCCAACTCGGTATTACAGTGAAAACTGCAGGAAAGTCAAACTGGCACTAGGAAACAGACTGAGAAACCAGAGTAATAATTTCTCCTGCAAACCGTTCCCTTTGTGCTAGATGAACGAACGTCTCTCCACATGCTCATTTCTGAGAGATAAGTGTGTGTGAAACCGTCCTTAACCTAGCTTGTTGGGAACACAAAGATTCTTTTCAGATGCAAACCCCACTCCATATATATATATGGGGAGGTACTAGCTCCAACTCGGTTTTACAGTGAAAACTGCAGGAACTTACAACCGGCAATAGGAAACAGACTGAGAATCCAGAGTAATTGATTCTACTGCAACCCTTTCCCATTGTGCTAGATGAACGAACTTCTCTCCACATGCTAAGTTCTGAGAGATATGTATGTGTGAAAGCAGTCCTTCACCTAGCTTGTTGGGAACCCAAAGTTTCTTTTCACTTGCAAACTCCACTCCATACATATATATGGGGTGGTACTAGCTCCAACAAGGTTTTACAGTGAAAAATGCAGGAACTTCATACCGGCAGTAGGAAACAGACTGAGAAACCAGAGTAATAATTTCTCCTGCAAACCGTTCCCTTTGTGCTAGATGAACGAACGTCTCTCCACATGCTCAGATCTGAGAGATAAGTGTGTTAGAATGCCTTTCTTCACATAATTTGTTGGGAACACAAAGTTTCTTTTCAGTTGCAAACTCCACTCCATACATATATATGGGGAGGTACTAGCTTCAAATCTGTTTTACAGTGAAAACTGCAGGAAATTCAAATTGGCACTAGGAAACAGACTGAAAAAACAGAGTAAAAGTATTTCCTGCAACCCGTTCCCTTTGTGCTAGATGAACGAACGTCTCTCCACATGCTCAGTTCTGAGAGATAAGTGTGTGTGAAAGCCGTCCTTCACCTAGCATGTTGGGAACACATAGATCCTTTTCAGTTGCAAACTCCACTCCATACATATATGTGGGGATTTACTAGCTCCAACACAGTTTTACAGTGAAAACTGCAGGAACTTCATAAGGGCAGTATCTAACAGACTGAGAAACCATAGTAAAAGATTCTCCTGCATCCCGTTCCCATTGTGCTAGATGAACGAGCGTCTCTCCACATGCTCAGTTCTGAGAGATAAGTGTGTGTGAAAGCCATTCTTCACCTAACTTGTTGGGAACACAAAGTTTCTTTTCAGTTGAAAACTCCAATCCATACATATATATGGGGAGGTACTAGCTCAAACTCGGTTTTACTGTGAAAACAGCATGAACTTCAACACGGCACTAGGAAACAGACTGAGAAACCAGAGTAAAAGTTTCTCCTGCAACCCGTTCCCTTTGTGCTAGATGAACGAACGTCTCTCCACATTCTCAGTTCTGACAGATAAGTGTGTGTGAAAGCCGTCCTTTACCTAGCTTGTTGGGAACACAAAATTTCTTTTCAGATGCAAACTCCACTCCATACATATATATGGGGAGGTACTAGCTCCAAATCGGTTTTACAGTGCAAACTGCAGGAACTTCAACCCGGCACTAGGAAACAGACTGAGAAACCAGAGTAAAAGTTTCTCCTGCAAACCGTTCCCATTGTGCTAGATGAACGAACGTCTCTCCACATGCTCAGATCTGAGAGATAAGTGTGTGTGAAAGCCGTCCTTCACCTAGCTTGTTGGGAACCAAAAGTTTCTTTTCACTTGCAAACTCCACTCCATACATATATATGGGGAGGTACTAGCTCCAACACGGTTTTACAGTGAAAACTGCAGGAACTTCATACCGGCAGTAGGAAACAGACTGAGATACCAGAGTAAAAGTGTCTCCTGCAAACCGTTCCATTTGTGCTAGATGAACGAACGTCTCTTCACATGCTCAGTTCTGAGAGATAAGTGTGTGTGAATGCCGTTCTTCACATAATTTGTTTGGAACACAAAGTTTCTTTTCAGTTGCAAACTCCACTCCATACATATATATGGGGATGTACTAACTCCAAATCGGTTTTACAGTGATAACTGCAGGAAATTCAAATTGGCACTAGGAAACAGACTGAGAAACCAGAGTAAAAGTTTCACCTGCACCAATTCCCTTTGTGCTAGATGAACGAACGTCTCTCCACATGGACAGTTCTAAGAGATATATGTGTGTGAATGCTGTATTTAACCTAGCTTGTTGGGAACACAAAGTTTCTTTTCAGTTGCAAACTACAATCCATACATATATATGGGGAGGTACTAGTTCCAAATCGGTTTTACAGTGAAAACTGCAGGAACTTCAAACCGGCACTAGGAAACAGACTGAGAAACCAGAGTATATGTTTCTCCTGCAACCCGTTCGTTTGTGCTAGATGAACGAACGTCTCTCCACATGCTCAGTTCTGAGAGATAAGTGTGTGTGAAACCGTCCTTCACCTAGCTTGTTGGGAACACAAAGATTCTTTTCAGTTGCAAAATCCACTCCATACATATATATGGGGATGTACTAGCTCCAACTCGGTTTTACAGTGAAAACTACAGGAACTTCAACCCGGCAATAGGAAACAGACTGAGAATCCAGAGTAAAGTTTTTCCTACAAACCGTTCCCTTTGTGCTAGATGAACGAACGTCTCTCCACATGCTCAGTTCTGAGAGATAAGTGTGTGTGAAAGCCGTCCTTCAACTAGCTGGTTGGGAACCCAAAGTTTCTTTTCAGTTGCAAACTCCACACCATACTTATATATGGGGAGTTAATAGCTCCAACACAGTTTTACAGTGAAAACTGCAGGAACTTCATACCGGCAGTAGGAAACAGACTGAGAAACCAGAGTAAAAGTTTCTCCTGCATCCCGTTCCCTTTGTGCTAGATGAACAAACGTCTCTCCACATGCTCAGTTCTGAGAGATAATTGTGTGTGAAAGCCATTCTTCACCTAACTTGTTGGGAACACAAAGTTTCTTTTCAGTTGAAAACTCCAATCCATACATATATATGGGGAGGTACTAGCTCCAACTCGGTTTTACTGTGAAAACAGCAGGAATTTCAACCCGGCACTAGGAATCAGACTGAGAAACCAGAGAAAAGTTTCTCCTGCAACCCGTTCCCTTTGTGCTAGATGAACGAACGTCTCTCCACATGCTCAGTTCTGAGAGAAAATTGTGTGTGAAACCGTCCTTAAACTAGCTTGTTGGGAACCCTAAATTTCTTTTCAGTTGCAAACTCCACTCCATACATATATATGAGGAGTTACTAGCTCCAACTCGGATTTACAGTGAAAACAGCAGGAACTTCAACCCGGCACTAGGAATCAGAATGAGAAACCAGAGTAAAAGTTTCTCCTGCAACCCGTTCCCTTTGTGCTAGATGAACGAACGTCTCTCCACATGCACAGTTCTGAGAGATATATGTGTGTGAATGCTGTCCTTCACCTAGCTTGTTGGGAACACAAAGTTTCTTTTCAGTTGCTAACTACAATCCATACATATATATGGGGAGGTACTAGTTCCAACTCGGTTATACAGTGAAAACTGCAGGAACTTCAAACCGGCACTAGGAAACAGACTGAGAAAATAGAGTAAAAGTTTCTCCTGCAACCCGTTCCTTTGTGCTAGATGAACGAACGTCTCTCCACATGCTAAGTTCTAAAGAGATAAGTGTGTGTGAAACCGTCCTTCACCTAGCTTGTTGGGAACACAAAGATTCTTTTCAGTTGCAAAATCCACTCCATACATATATATGGGTTGGTACTAGCTCCAACTAGATTTTACAGTGAAAACTGCAGGAACTTCAACCCGGCAATAGGAAACAGACTGAGAATGCAGAGTAAAGTTTTTCCTACAACCCGTTCCCTTTGTGCTAGATGAACGAACGTCTCTCCACATGCTCAGTTCTGAGAGATAAGTGTGTGTGAAAGCCGTCCTTCACCTAGCTGGTTTGGAACCCAAAGTTTCTTTTCAGTTGCAAACTCCAAACCATAATTATATATGGGGAGTTACAAGCTCCAACACAGTTTTACAGTGAAAACTGCAGGAACATCATACCGGCAGTAGGAAACAGACTGAGAAACCAGAGTAAAAGTTTCTCCTGCATCCCGTTCCCATTGTTCTAGATGAACGAACGTCTCTCCACATGCTCAGTTCTGAGAGATAAGTGTGTGTGAAAGCCATTCTTCACCTAACTTGTTGGGAACACAAAGTTTCTTTTCAGTTGAAAACTCCAATCCATACATATATATGGGGAGGTACTAGCTCCAACTCGGTTTTACTGTGAAAACAGCAGGAATTTCATCCCGGCACTAGGAATCAGACTGAGAAACCAGAGTAAATGTTTCTCCTGCAACGCGTTCCATTTTTGCTAGATGAACGAACATCTCTCCACATGCTCACTTCTGAGAGATAAGTGTGTGTGAAAGCCATTCTTCACCTAGCTTGTTGGGAACCCAAAATTTCTTTTCAGATGTAAACTCCACTCCATACATATATATGAGGAGGTACAAGCTCCAACTCGGTTTTACAGTGAAAACAGCAGGAACTTCAACCCGGCACTAGGAATCAGACTGAGAAACCAGAATAAAAGTTTCTCCTGCAACCCGTTCCCTTTGTGTTAGATGAACGAACGTCTCTCCACATGCTCAGTTCTGAGCGATAAGTGTGTGTGAAAGCAGTCCTTCACCTAGCTTGTTGGGAACACAAAGTTTCTTTTCAGTAGAAAACTCCACTCCATACATATATATGGGGTGGTACTAGCTCCAACAATGTTTTACAGTGAAAAATGCAGGAACTTCATACCGGCAGTAGGAAACAGACTGAGAAACCAGAGTAATAATTTCTCCTGCAATCCGTTCCCTTTGTGCTAGATGAACGAACGTCTCTCCACATGCTCAGTTCTGAGAGATAAGTGTGTGTGAATGCCTTTCTTCACATAATTTGTTGGGAACACAAAGTTTCTTTTCAGTTGCAAACTCCACTCCATAAATATATATGGGGAGGTACTAGCTTCAATTCTTTCTTACAGTGAAAACTGCAGGAAATTCAAATTGGCACTAAGAAACAGAGTGAGAATCCAGAGTAAAAGTTTTTCCTGCATCCCATTCCATTTGTGCTAGATGAACGAACGTTTCTCCACATCCTCAGTTCTGATTGATTAGTGTGTGTGAAAG
The DNA here is from genome assembly GCF_048773025.1 of Camelus bactrianus. Classification (NCBI taxonomy): domain Eukaryota; kingdom Metazoa; phylum Chordata; class Mammalia; order Artiodactyla; family Camelidae; genus Camelus; species Camelus bactrianus. The sequence continues at coordinate 92,605,532 of NC_133545.1, read as the reverse complement.
CCGTCCTTCACCTAGCTTGTTGGGAACCCAAAGTTTCTTTTCAGTTGTAAACTCCACTCCATACATATATATGGGGAGTTACTAGCTCCAACACAGTTTACAGTGAAAACTGCAGGAACTTCATAACAGCAGTAGGAAACAGACTGAGAAACCAGAGTAAAAGTTTCACCTGCATCCCGTTAACATTGTGCTAGATGAACGAACGTCTCTCCACATGCTCAGTTCTAAGAGATAAGTGTGTATGAAAGCCATTCTTCACCTAACTTGTTGGGAACACAAAGTTTCTTTTCAGTTGAAAACTCCAATCAATTCATATATATGGGGAGGTACTAGCTCCAACTCGGTTTTACTGTGAAAACAGCAGGAATTTCAACCCGGCACTAGGAATCAGACTGAGAAACCAGAGTAAAAGTTTCTCCTGCAACCCGTTCCCTTTGTGCTAGATGAACGAACGTCTCTACACATGCTCAGTTCTGAGAGATAAGTGTGTGTGAAAGCCATTCTTCACCTAGCTTGTTGGGAACCCAAAATTTCTTTTCAGATGCAAACTCCACTCCATACTTATATATGAGGAGGTACTAGCTCCAACTCGGTTTTACAGTGAAATCAGCAGGAACTTCAACCCGGCACTAGGAATCAGACTGAGAAACCAGAGTAAAAGTTTCTCCTGCAACCCGTTCCCTTTGTGTTAGATGAACGAACGTCTGTCCACATGCTCAGTTCTGAGAGATAAGTGTGTGTGAAAGCAGTCCTTCACCTAGCTTGTTGGGAACACAAAGTTTCTTTTCAGTTGAAAACTCCACTCCATACATATATATGGGGTGGTACTAGCTCCAACAATGTTTTACAGTGAAAAATGCAGGAACTTCATACAGGCAGTAGGAAACAGACTGAGAAACCAGAGTAATAATTTTTCCTGCAAACCGTTCCCTTTGTGCTAGATGAACGAACGTCTCTCCACATGCTCAGTTCTGAGAGATAAGTGTGTGTGAAAGCCATTCTTCACCTAACTTGTTGGGAACACAAAGTTTCTTTTCAGTTGAAAACTCCAATCCATACATATATATGGGGAGATACTAGCTCCAACTCAGTTTTACTGTGAAAACAGCAGGAACTTCAACCCGGCACTAGGAAACAGACTGAGAAACCAGAGTAAAAGTTTCTCCTGCAACCCGTTCCCTTTGTGCTAGATGAACGAACGTCTCTCCACATGCTCAGTTCTGACAGATAAGTGTGTGTGAAAGCCGTCCTTTACCTAGCTTGTTGTGAACACAAAATTTCTTTTCAGATGCAAACTCCACTCCATACATATATATGGGGTGGTACTAGATCCAAATCGGTTTTACAGTGCAAACTGCAGGAACTTCAACCCGGCACTAGGAAACAGACTGAGAAACCAGAATAAAAGTTTCTCCTGCAAACCGTTCCCATTGTGCTAGATGAACGAACGTCTCTCCACATGCTCAGTTCTGAGAGATAAGTGTGTGTGAATGCCGTTCTTCACATAATTTGTTTGGAACACAAAGTTTCTTTTCAGTTGCAAACTCCTCTCCATACATATATATGGGGAGGTACTAGCTCCAAATCGGTTTTACAGTGATAACTGCAGGAAATTCAAATTGGCACTAGGAAACAGACTGAGAAACCAGAGTAAAAGTTTCACCTGCACCCGTTCCATTTGTGCTAGATGAACGAACGTCTCTCCACATGCACAGTTCTGAGAGATATATGTGTGTGAATGCTGTCCTTCACCTAACTTGTTGGGAACACAAAGTTTCTTTTCAGTTGCAAACTACAATCCATACATATATATGGGGAGGTACTAGTTCCAACTCTGTTTTACAGTGAAAACTGCAGGAACTTCAAACCGGCACTAGGAAACAGACTGAGAAACCAGAGTAAATGTTTCTCCTGCAACCCGTTCCTTTGTGCTAGATGAACGGACGTCTCTCCACATGCTCAGTTCTGAGAGATAAGTGGGTGTGAAAGCCGTCCTTCACCTAGCTGGTTGGGAAACCAAAGTTTCTTTTCAGTTGCAAACTCCAAACCATATATATATATGGGGAGGTACTAGCTCCAACTCGGTTTTACAGTGAAAACTGCAGGAACTTCATACCGGCAGTAGGAAACAGACTGAGAAACCAGAGTAAAAGTTTCTCCTGCATCCCGTTCCCATTGTGCTAGATGAACGAACGTCTCTCCACATGCTCAGTTCTGAGAGATAAGTGTGTGTGAAAGCCATTCTTCACCTAATTTGTTGGGAACACAAAGTTTCTTTTCAGTTGAAAACTCCAATCCATACATATATATGGGGAGGTACTAGCTCCAACTCGGTTTTACTGTGAAAGCAGCAGGAACTTCAACCCGGCACTAGGAATCAGACTGAGAAACCAGAGTAAAAGTTTCTCCTGCAACCCGTTCCCTTTGTGCTAGATGAACGAACGTCTCTCCACATGCTCAGTTCTGAGTGATAAGTGTGTGTGAAAGCAGTCCTTCACCTAGCTTGTTGGGAACACAAAGTTTCTTTTCAGTTGAAAACTCCACTCCATACATATATATGGGGTGGTACTAGCTCCAACAAGGTTTTACAGTGAAAAATGCAGGAACTTCATACCGGCAGTAGGAAACAGACTGAGAAACCAGAGTAATAATTTCTCCTGCAAACCGTTCCCTTTGTGCTATATGAACGAACGTCTCTCCACATGCTCATTTCTGAGAGATAATTGTGTGTGAATGCCTTTCTTCACATAATTTGTTGGGAACACAAAGTTTCTTTTCAGTTGCAAACTCCACTCCATACATATATATGGGGAGGTAATAGCTTCAAATCTCTTTTACCGTGAAAACTGCAGGAAGTTCAAACCGGCACTAGGAAACAGACTGAGAATCCAGAGTAAAAGTTTCACCTGCAACCAGTTCCGTTTGTGCTAGATGAATGAACGTCTCTCCACATGCTCAGTTCTGAGAGATAAGTGTGTGTGAAAGCCGTAATTCACCTAGCTTGTTGGGAACCCCAAGTTTCTTTTCACTTGCAAACTCCACTCCATACATACATATGGGGAGGTACTAGCTCCAACACGGTTTTACAGAGAAAACTGCAGGAATTTCATACCGGCAGTAGGAAACAGACTGAGATACCAGAGTAAAAGTTTCTCCTGCAAACAGTTCCCTTTGTGCTAGATGAACGAACGTCTCTCCACATGCTCAGTTCTGAGATATAAGTGTGTGTGAAAGCCGTCCTTCAACTAGCTTGTTGGGAACACAAAGTTTCTTTTCAGGTGCAAACTCCACTCCATACATATATATGGGGAGGTACTAGCTCCAACTCGGTTTTACAGTGAAAACTGCATTAACTTCAAACCGGCACTATTAAACAGACTGAGAATCCAGAGTAAAAGTTTCTCCTGCAAACCGTTCCCTTTGTGCTAGATGAACGAACGTCTCTCCACATGATCAGTTCTGAGAGATATGTGTGTGTGAAAGCGGTACTTCACCTAGCTTGTTGGGAACACAAAGTTTCTTTTCACTTGCATACTCCACTCCATATATATATATGGGGAGGTACTAGCTCCAACTCTGTTTTACAGTGAAAACTGCAGGAACTTCAAACAGGTACTAGGAAACAGAGTGAGAATCCAGAGTAAAAGTTTCACCTGCAACCCGTTCCCTTTGTGCTAGATGAACGAACGTCTCTCCACATACTCAGTTCTGAGAGATAAGTGTGAGTGAAAGCCGGCCTTCACCTATCTTGTTGGGAACCCAAAGTTTCTTTTCAGTTGCAAACCCCACTCCATAAATATATAAGGGGAGGTACTAGCTCCAACACGCTTTTACAGTGAAAACTGCAGGAACTTCATAACGGCAGTAGGAAACAGTCTGAGAAACCAGAGTAAAAGAATCTCCTGCAACCCGTTCCCATTGTGCTAGATGAACGAACGTCTCACCACATGCTCCGTTCTGAGAGATATGTGTGTGTGAAAGCCGTTGTTCAACTAACTTGTTGGGAACACAAAGTTTCCTTTCAGTTGAAAACTCCAATCCATAAATTTATATGGGGAGGTACTAGCTCCAACACGGTTTTACTGTGAAAACTGCAGGAACTTCAACCCGGCACTAGGAAACAGACTGAGAATCCAGAGTAAATGTTTCTCCTGCAACTCGTTCCCTTTGTGCTAGATGAACGAAAGTCTCTCCACATGCTCATTTCTGACAGATAAGTGTATGTGAAAGCCGTCCTTTACCTAGATTGTTGGGAAAACAAAGTTTCTTTTCAGATGCAATCTCCACTCCATACATATACATGGGGAGGTACTAGCTCCAACTCGGTTTTACAGTGAAAACTACAGGAACTTCATACTGGCAGTAGGAAACAGACTGAGACACCAGAGTAAAAGTTTCTCCTGCAAACAGTTCCCTTTGTGCTAGATGAACGAACGTCTCTCCACATGCTCAGTTCTGAGAGTTAAGTGTGTGTGAATGCCGTTCTTCACATAATTTGTTGGGAACACAAAGTTTCTTTGCAGTTGAAAACTCCAATCCATACATATATATGGGGAGGTACTCGCTCCAACTTGGTTTTACAGTGAATACTGAAGAAACTTCAAACCGGCAATAGGAAACAGACTGAGAATCCACAGTAAAAGTTTCTCCTGCAACCCGTTCCCTTTGTGCTAGATGAATGAACGTCTCTCCACATGCTAAGTTCTGAGAGATACGTGTGTGTGAAAGCCGTCTTTAAACTAGCTTGTTGGGAACACAAAGATTCTTTTCAGATACAAACTCCACTCCATATATATATGGGGAGGAACTAGCCCCAACTCGCTTTTACAGTGAAAACTGCAGGAAGTTCAAACCGGCACTAGGAAACAGACTGAGAATCCAGAGTAAAAGTTTCACCTGCAACCAGTTCCGTTTGTGCTAGATGAATGAACGTCTCTCCACATGCTCAGTTCTGAGAGATAAGTGTGTGTGAAAGCCGTAATTCACCTAGCTTGTTGGGAACCCCAAGATTCTTTTCACTTGCAAACTCCACTCCATACATATATATGGGGAGGTACTAGCTCCAACACGGTTTTACAGTGAAAACTGCAGGAACTTCATACCGGCAGTAGGAAACAGACTGAGAAACCAGAGTAAAAGTTTCTCCTGCAAACAGTTCCCTTTGTGCTAGATGAACGAACGTCTCTCCACATGCTCAGTTCTGAGATATAAGTGTGTGTGAAAGCCGTCCTTCAACTAGCTTGTTGGGAACACAAAGTTTCTTTTCAGGTGCAAACTCCACTCCATACATATATATGGGGAGGTACTAGCTCCAACTCGGTTTTACAGTGAAAACTGCATTAACTTCAAACCGGCACTATTAAACAGACTGAGAATCCAGAGTAAAAGTTTCTCCTGCAAACCGTTCCCTTTGTGCTAGATGAACGAACGTCTCTCCACATGATCAGTTCTGAGAGATATGTGTGTGTGAAAGCGGTACTTCACCTAGCTTGTTGGGAACACAAAGTTTCTTTTCACTTGCATACTCCACTCCATATATATATATGGGGAGGTACTAGCTCCAACTCGGTTTTACAGTGAAAACTGCAGGAACTTCATACTGGCAGTAGGAAACAGACTGAGACACCAGAGTAAAAGTTTCTCCTGCAAACAGTTCCCTTTGTGCTAGATGAACGAACGTCTCTCCACATGCTCAGTTCTGAGAGTTAAGTGTGAGTGAATGCCGTTCTTCACATAATTTGTTGGGAACACAAAGTTTCTTTGCTGTTGAAAACTCCAATCCATACATATATATGGGGATGTACTAGCTCCAACTCGGTATTACAGTGAATACTGAAGAAACTTCAAACCGGCAATAGGAAACAGACTGAGAATCCACAGTAAAAGTTTCTCCTGCAACCCGTTCCCTTTGTGCTAGATGAATGAACGTCTCTCCACATGCTCAGTTCTGAGAGATAAGTGTGTGTGAAACCGTCCTTAAACTAGCTTGTTGGGAACAAAACGTTTCTTTTCAGATGCAAACTCCAATCCATACATATATATGGGTAGGTACTAACTCCAACTCAGTTTTACAGTGAAAACTGCAGGAAGTTCAAACCGGCAGTAGGAAAAAGACTGAGATACCAGAGTAAATGTTTTTCCTGCAACCCGTTCCCTTTGTGTTAGATGAACGAACGTCTCTCCACATGCTCAGTTCTGAGAGATAAGTGTTTGTGAAAGCCGTCCTTAACATAGCTTGTTGGGAACACAGAGATTCTTTTCAGATACAAACTCCACTCCATACATGTATATGGGGAGGAACTAGCCCCAACTCGGTTTTACAGTGAATATTGCAGGAACTTTAAACCGGCACTAGGAAACTGAATGAGAATCCAGAGTAAAAGTTTCACCTGCAACCCGTTCCCTTTGTGCTAGCTGAAAGAACGTCTCTCCACATGCTCAGTTCTGAGAGATAAGTGTGTGTGAAAGCAGTCCTTCACCTAGCTTGTTGGGAACACAAAGTTTCTTTTCACATGCAAACTCCAATCCATACATATATATGGGGAGGTACTACCTCCAACTCGGTTTTACAGTGAAAACTGCAGGAAGTTCAAACCGGCAGTAGAAAACAGACTGAGAAACCAGAGTAAATGTTTTTCCTGCAACCCGTTCCTTTTGTGCTAGATCAACGAACGTCTCTCCACATGCTAAGTTCTGAGAGATACGTGTGTGTGAAAGCCGTCTTTAAACTAGCTTGTTGGGAACACAAAGATTCTTTTCAGATACAAACTCCACTCCATACATATATATTGGGAGGAACTAGCCCCAACTCGCTTTTACAGTGAAAACTGCAGGAACTTCAAACCGGCACTAGGAAACAGACTGAGAATCCAGAGTAAAAGTTTCTCCTGTAACCCGTTCCCATTGTGCTAGATGAACGAACGTCTCTCCACATGCTCAGTTCAGAGAGATAAGTGTGTGTGAAACCGTTCTTAATCTAGCTTGTTGGGAACACAACGTTTCTTTTCAGATGCAAACTCCACTCCATACATATATATGGGGAGGTACTAGCTCCAACTCGGTTTTACAGTGAAAACTGCAGGAACTTAAAACCGGCAATAGGAAACAGACTGAGAATCCAGAGTTAAAGTTTCTCCTGCAACCCGTTATCTTTTTGCTAGATGAACGAACGTCTCTCCAAATGCTCATTTCTGAGAGATAAGTGTGTGTGAAACCGTCCTTAACCTAGCTTGTTGGGAACACAAAGTTTCTTTTCAGATGCAATCTCCACTCCATACATATATATGGGGAGGTACTAGCTCCAACTCGGTTTTACAGTGAATATTGCAGGAACTTCAAACCGGCACTTGGAAACAGACTGAGATACCAGAGTAAAAGTTTCTCCTGCAACAGGTTCATTTTGTTCTAGGTGAACGAATTTCTCTCCACATGCTCATTTCTGAGAGATAAGTGTGTGTGAAACCGTCCTTAACCTAGCTTGTTGGGAACACAAAGTTTCTTTTCAGATGCAATCTCCACTCCATACATATATATGGGGAGGTACTAGCTCCAACTCGGTTTTACAGTGAATATTGCAGGAACTTCAAACCGGCACTAGGAAACAGACTGAGATACCAGAGTAAAAGTTTCTCCTGCAACAGGTTCATTTTGTTCTAGGTGAACGAATTTCTCTCCACATGCTCAGTTCTGAGAAATAAGTGTGTGTGACACCGTCCTTAACCTAGCTTGTTGGGAACACAACGTTTCTTTTCAGATGAAAAATCCACTCCATACATATATATGGGGAGGTACCAGCTCCAACTCGGTTTTACAGTGAAAACTGCAGGAACTTCAAACCGGCAATAGGAAACAGACTGAGAATCCATAGTAAAAATTTCTCCAGCTACCCGTTCCCTTTGTGCTAGATGAACGAACGTCTCTCCACATGCTCAGTCCTGAGAGATAAGTGTGTGTGAAAGAATACCTTCACATAGCTTGTTGGGAACACAAAGTTTCTTTTCACTTGCAAACTCCAATCCATACATATATATGGGGAGGTACAAGCTCCAACTCGGTTTTACAGTGAAAACTGCAGGAAGTTCAAACCGGCAGTAGGAAAAAGACTGAGCAACCAGAGTAATTGTTTTTCCTGCAACCCGTTTCCTTTGAGCTAGATGAACGAAAGTCTCTCCACATGCTCAGTTCTGAGAGATAAGTGTGTGTGAAATCCTACATTACCCTAGCTTGTTGGGAACACTAAGATTATTTTCAGATGCAAACTCCACTCCATACATATATATGGGGAGGAACTAGACCCAACTCGCTTTTACAGTGAAAACTGCAGGATCTTCAAACCGGCACTAGGAAATAGACTGAGAATCCAGAGTAAAAATGTAACCTGCAACCCGTTCCCTTTGTTGTAGATGAAGGAACGTCTCTCCACATGCTCAGTTCTCAGAGATACGTGTGTGTGAAACCGTTCTTACCATAACTTGTTGGGAACACAAAGTTTCTTTTCAGTTGCAAAATCCACTCCATACATATATATGGGGAGGTACTAGCTCCAACTCGGTTTTACAGTGAAAACTGCAGGAATTTCAAACCGACAGTAGGAAAAAGACTGAGAATCCAGAGTAAATATTTTCCCTGCAACCCGTTCCCTTTGTGCTAGATGAACGAAAGTCTCTCCACATGCTCAGTTCTGAGAGATAAGTGTGTGTGAAATTCGTCCTTAAACTAGCTTGTTGGGAACACAAAGATTCTTTTCAGATGCAAACTCCACTCCATACATATATATGGGGAGGAACTAGACCCAACTCGCTTTTACAGTGAAAACTGCAGGAACTTCAAATCGGCACTAGGAAACAGACTGAGAAACCAGAGAAAAAGTTTCTCCTGAAACCCGTTCCATTTGTGCTAGATGAACGAACGTCTCTCCACATGCTCAGTTCTGAGAGATAAGTGTGTGTGAAAGCCGTCCTTCACCTAGCTTGTTGGGAACACAAAGTTTCTTTTCATTTGGAACTCCACTCCATACATATATATGGGGAGGTACTAGCTCCAAAACTGTTTTACAGTGAAAACTGCAGGAACTTCATACCGGCAGTAGGAAACAGACTGAGAAACCAGAGTAATAGATTCTCTTGCAACCCATTCCTTTTGGGCTAGATGAACGAAAGTTTCACCACATGCTCAGTTCTGAGAGATATTTGTGTGTGAAAGCCGTCCTTCAACTAACTTGTTGGGAACACAAAGATTCTTTTCAGTTGCAAACTCCACTCCATACATATATATGGGGAGGTACTAGCTCCAACTCCATGTTACAGTGAAAACTGCAGGAAATTCAACCTGGCACTAGAAAACAGACTAAGAAACCAGAGTAAAAGTTTCCCCTGCAACCCGTTCCTTTATTGCTAGATGAACGAACGTCTCTCCACATGCTCAGTTCTGAGATATAATTGTGTGTGAAAGCCGTCTTTCAACTACCTTGTTGGGAACACAAAGTTTCTTTTCAGTTGAAAACTCCAATCCATACATATATATGGGGAGATACTAGCTCCAACTCAGTTTTACTGTGAAAACAGCAGGAACTTCAACCCGGCACTAGGAAACAGACTGAGAAACCAGAGTAAAAGTTTCTCCTGCAACCCGTTCCCTTTGTGCTAGATGAACGAACGTCTCTCCACATGCTCAGTTCTGACAGATAAGTGTGTGTGAAAGCCGTCCTTTACCTAGCTTGTTGTGAACACAAAATTTCTTTTCAGATGCAAACTCCACTCCATACATATATATGGGGTGGTACTAGATCCAAATCGGTTTTACAGTGCAAACTGCAGGAACTTCAACCCGGCACTAGGAAACAGACTGAGAAACCAGAATAAAAGTTTCTCCTGCAAACCGTTCCCATTGTGCTAGATGAACGAACGTCTCTCCACATGCTCAGTTCTGAGAGATAAGTGTGTGTGAATGCCGTTCTTCACATAATTTGTTTGGAACACAAAGTTTCTTTTCAGTTGCAAACTCCTCTCCATACATATATATGGGGAGGTACTAGCTCCAAATCGGTTTTACAGTGATAACTGCAGGAAATTCAAATTGGCACTAGGAAACAGACTGAGAAACCAGAGTAAAAGTTTCACCTGCACCCGTTCCATTTGTGCTAGATGAACGAACGTCTCTCCACATGCACAGTTCTGAGAGATATATGTGTGTGAATGCTGTCCTTCACCTAACTTGTTGGGAACACAAAGTTTCTTTTCAGTTGCAAACTACAATCCATACATATATATGGGGAGGTACTAGTTCCAACTCTGTTTTACAGTGAAAACTGCAGGAACTTCAAACCGGCACTAGGAAACAGACTGAGAAACCAGAGTAAATGTTTCTCCTGCAACCCGTTCCTTTGTGCTAGATGAACGGACGTCTCTCCACATGCTCAGTTCTGAGAGATAAGTGGGTGTGAAAGCCGTCCTTCACCTAGCTGGTTGGGAAACCAAAGTTTCTTTTCAGTTGCAAACTCCAAACCATATATATATATGGGGAGGTACTAGCTCCAACTCGGTTTTACAGTGAAAACTGCAGGAACTTCATACCGGCAGTAGGAAACAGACTGAGAAACCAGAGTAAAAGTTTCTCCTGCATCCCGTTCCCATTGTGCTAGATGAACGAACGTCTCTCCACATGCTCAGTTCTGAGAGATAAGTGTGTGTGAAAGCCATTCTTCACCTAATTTGTTGGGAACACAAAGTTTCTTTTCAGTTGAAAACTCCAATCCATACATATATATGGGGAGGTACTAGCTCCAACTCGGTTTTACTGTGAAAGCAGCAGGAACTTCAACCCGGCACTAGGAATCAGACTGAGAAACCAGAGTAAAAGTTTCTCCTGCAACCCGTTCCCTTTGTGCTAGATGAACGAACGTCTCTCCACATGCTCAGTTCTGAGTGATAAGTGTGTGTGAAAGCAGTCCTTCACCTAGCTTGTTGGGAACACAAAGTTTCTTTTCAGTTGAAAACTCCACTCCATACATATATATGGGGTGGTACTAGCTCCAACAAGGTTTTACAGTGAAAAATGCAGGAACTTCATACCGGCAGTAGGAAACAGACTGAGAAACCAGAGTAATAATTTCTCCTGCAAACCGTTCCCTTTGTGCTATATGAACGAACGTCTCTCCACATGCTCATTTCTGAGAGATAATTGTGTGTGAATGCCTTTCTTCACATAATTTGTTGGGAACACAAAGTTTCTTTTCAGTTGCAAACTCCACTCCATACATATATATGGGGAGGTAATAGCTTCAAATCTCTTTTACCGTGAAAACTGCAGGAAGTTCAAACCGGCACTAGGAAACAGACTGAGAATCCAGAGTAAAAGTTTCACCTGCAACCAGTTCCGTTTGTGCTAGATGAATGAACGTCTCTCCACATGCTCAGTTCTGAGAGATAAGTGTGTGTGAAAGCCGTAATTCACCTAGCTTGTTGGGAACCCCAAGTTTCTTTTCACTTGCAAACTCCACTCCATACATACATATGGGGAGGTACTAGCTCCAACACGGTTTTACAGAGAAAACTGCAGGAATTTCATACCGGCAGTAGGAAACAGACTGAGATACCAGAGTAAAAGTTTCTCCTGCAAACAGTTCCCTTTGTGCTAGATGAACGAACGTCTCTCCACATGCTCAGTTCTGAGATATAAGTGTGTGTGAAAGCCGTCCTTCAACTAGCTTGTTGGGAACACAAAGTTTCTTTTCAGGTGCAATCTCCACTCCATACATATATATGGGGAGGTACTAGCTCCAACTCGGTTTTACAGTGAAAACTGCATTAACTTCAAACCGGCACTATTAAACAGACTGAGAATCCAGAGTAAAAGTTTCTCCTGCAAACCGTTCCCTTTGTGCTAGATGAACGAACGTCTCTCCACATGATCAGTTCTGAGAGATATGTGTGTGTGAAAGCGGTACTTCACCTAGCTTGTTGGGAACACAAAGTTTCTTTTCACTTGCATACTCCACTCCATATATATATATGGGGAGGTACTAGCTCCAACTCTGTTTTACAGTGAAAACTGCAGGAACTTCAAACAGGTACTAGGAAACAGAGTGAGAATCCAGAGTAAAAGTTTCACCTGCAACCCGTTCCCTTTGTGCTAGATGAACGAACGTCTCTCCACATACTCAGTTCTGAGAGATAAGTGTGAGTGAAAGCCGGCCTTCACCTATCTTGTTGGGAACCCAAAGTTTCTTTTCAGTTGCAAACCCCACTCCATAAATATATAAGGGGAGGTACTAGCTCCAACACGCTTTTACAGTGAAAACTGCAGGAACTTCATAACGGCAGTAGGAAACAGTCTGAGAAACCAGAGTAAAAGAATCTCCTGCAACCCGTTCCCATTGTGCTAGATGAACGAACGTCTCACCACATGCTCCGTTCTGAGAGATATGTGTGTGTGAAAGCCGTTGTTCAACTAACTTGTTGGGAACACAAAGTTTCCTTTCAGTTGAAAACTCCAATCCATAAATTTATATGGGGAGGTACTAGCTCCAACACGGTTTTACTGTGAAAACTGCAGGAACTTCAACCCGGCACTAGGAAACAGACTGAGAATCCAGAGTAAATGTTTCTCCTGCAACTCGTTCCCTTTGTGCTAGATGAACGAAAGTCTCTCCACATGCTCATTTCTGACAGATAAGTGTATGTGAAAGCCGTCCTTTACCTAGATTGTTGGGAAAACAAAGTTTCTTTTCAGATGCAATCTCCACTCCATACATATACATGGGGAGGTACTAGCTCCAACTCGGTTTTACAGTGAAAACTACAGGAACTTCATACTGGCAGTAGGAAACAGACTGAGACACCAGAGTAAAAGTTTCTCCTGCAAACAGTTCCCTTTGTGCTAGATGAACGAACGTCTCTCCACATGCTCAGTTCTGAGAGTTAAGTGTGTGTGAATGCCGTTCTTCACATAATTTGTTGGGAACACAAAGTTTCTTTGCAGTTGAAAACTCCAATCCATACATATATATGGGGAGGTACTCGCTCCAACTTGGTTTTACAGTGAATACTGAAGAAACTTCAAACCGGCAATAGGAAACAGACTGAGAATCCACAGTAAAAGTTTCTCCTGCAACCCGTTCCCTTTGTGCTAGATGAATGAACGTCTCTCCACATGCTAAGTTCTGAGAGATACGTGTGTGTGAAAGCCGTCTTTAAACTAGCTTGTTGGGAACACAAAGATTCTTTTCAGATACAAACTCCACTCCATATATATATGGGGAGGAACTAGCCCCAACTCGCTTTTACAGTGAAAACTGCAGGAAGTTCAAACCGGCACTAGGAAACAGACTGAGAATCCAGAGTAAAAGTTTCACCTGCAACCAGTTCCGTTTGTGCTAGATGAATGAACGTCTCTCCACATGCTCAGTTCTGAGAGATAAGTGTGTGTGAAAGCCGTAATTCACCTAGCTTGTTGGGAACCCCAAGATTCTTTTCACTTGCAAACTCCACTCCATACATATATATGGGGAGGTACTAGCTCCAACACGGTTTTACAGTGAAAACTGCAGGAACTTCATACCGGCAGTAGGAAACAGACTGAGAAACCAGAGTAAAAGTTTCTCCTGCAAACAGTTCCCTTTGTGCTAGATGAACGAACGTCTCTCCACATGCTCAGTTCTGAGATATAAGTGTGTGTGAAAGCCGTCCTTCAACTAGCTTGTTGGGAACACAAAGTTTCTTTTCAGGTGCAAACTCCACTCCATACATATATATGGGGAGGTACTAGCTCCAACTCGGTTTTACAGTGAAAACTGCATTAACTTCAAACCGGCACTATTAAACAGACTGAGAATCCAGAGTAAAAGTTTCTCCTGCAAACCGTTCCCTTTGTGCTAGATGAACGAACGTCTCTCCACATGATCAGTTCTGAGAGATATGTGTGTGTGAAAGCGGTACTTCACCTAGCTTGTTGGGAACACAAAGTTTCTTTTCACTTGCATACTCCACTCCATATATATATATGGGGAGGTACTAGCTCCAACTCGGTTTTACAGTGAAAACTGCAGGAACTTCATACTGGCAGTAGGAAACAGACTGAGACACCAGAGTAAAAGTTTCTCCTGCAAACAGTTCCCTTTGTGCTAGATGAACGAACGTCTCTCCACATGCTCAGTTCTGAGAGTTAAGTGTGAGTGAATGCCGTTCTTCACATAATTTGTTGGGAACACAAAGTTTCTTTGCTGTTGAAAACTCCAATCCATACATATATATGGGGATGTACTAGCTCCAACTCGGTATTACAGTGAATACTGAAGAAACTTCAAACCGGCAATAGGAAACAGACTGAGAATCCACAGTAAAAGTTTCTCCTGCAACCCGTTCCCTTTGTGCTAGATGAATGAACGTCTCTCCACATGCTCAGTTCTGAGAGATAAGTGTGTGTGAAACCGTCCTTAAACTAGCTTGTTGGGAACAAAACGTTTCTTTTCAGATGCAAACTCCAATCCATACATATATATGGGTAGGTACTAACTCCAACTCAGTTTTACAGTGAAAACTGCAGGAAGTTCAAACCGGCAGTAGGAAAAAGACTGAGATACCAGAGTAAATGTTTTTCCTGCAACCCGTTCCCTTTGTGTTAGATGAACGAACGTCTCTCCACATGCTCAGTTCTGAGAGATAAGTGTTTGTGAAAGCCGTCCTTAACATAGCTTGTTGGGAACACAGAGATTCTTTTCAGATACAAACTCCACTCCATACATGTATATGGGGAGGAACTAGCCCCAACTCGGTTTTACAGTGAATATTGCAGGAACTTTAAACCGGCACTAGGAAACTGAATGAGAATCCAGAGTAAAAGTTTCACCTGCAACCCGTTCCCTTTGTGCTAGCTGAAAGAACGTCTCTCCACATGCTCAGTTCTGAGAGATAAGTGTGTGTGAAAGCAGTCCTTCACCTAGCTTGTTGGGAACACAAAGTTTCTTTTCACATGCAAACTCCAATCCATACATATATATGGGGAGGTACTACCTCCAACTCGGTTTTACAGTGAAAACTGCAGGAAGTTCAAACCGGCAGTAGAAAACAGACTGAGAAACCAGAGTAAATGTTTTTCCTGCAACCCGTTCCTTTTGTGCTAGATCAACGAACGTCTCTCCACATGCTAAGTTCTGAGAGATACGTGTGTGTGAAAGCCGTCTTTAAACTAGCTTGTTGGGAACACAAAGATTCTTTTCAGATACAAACTCCACTCCATACATATATATTGGGAGGAACTAGCCCCAACTCGCTTTTACAGTGAAAACTGCAGGAACTTCAAACCGGCACTAGGAAACAGACTGAGAATCCAGAGTAAAAGTTTCTCCTGTAACCCGTTCCCATTGTGCTAGATGAACGAACGTCTCTCCACATGCTCAGTTCAGAGAGATAAGTGTGTGTGAAACCGTTCTTAATCTAGCTTGTTGGGAACACAACGTTTCTTTTCAGATGCAAACTCCACTCCATACATATATATGGGGAGGTACTAGCTCCAACTCGGTTTTACAGTGAAAACTGCAGGAACTTAAAACCGGCAATAGGAAACAGACTGAGAATCCAGAGTTAAAGTTTCTCCTGCAACCCGTTATCTTTTTGCTAGATGAACGAACGTCTCTCCAAATGCTCATTTCTGAGAGATAAGTGTGTGTGAAACCGTCCTTAACCTAGCTTGTTGGGAACACAAAGTTTCTTTTCAGATGCAATCTCCACTCCATACATATATATGGGGAGGTACTAGCTCCAACTCGGTTTTACAGTGAATATTGCAGGAACTTCAAACCGGCACTTGGAAACAGACTGAGATACCAGAGTAAAAGTTTCTCCTGCAACAGGTTCATTTTGTTCTAGGTGAACGAATTTCTCTCCACATGCTCATTTCTGAGAGATAAGTGTGTGTGAAACCGTCCTTAACCTAGCTTGTTGGGAACACAAAGTTTCTTTTCAGATGCAATCTCCACTCCATACATATATATGGGGAGGTACTAGCTCCAACTCGGTTTTACAGTGAATATTGCAGGAACTTCAAACCGGCACTAGGAAACAGGCTGAGATACCAGAGTAAAAGTTTCTCCTGCAACAGGTTCATTTTGTTCTAGGTGAACGAATTTCTCTCCACATGCTCAGTTCTGAGAAATAAGTGTGTGTGACACCGTCCTTAACCTAGCTTGTTGGGAACACAACGTTTCTTTTCAGATGAAAAATCCACTCCATACATATATATGGGGAGGTACCAGCTCCAACTCGGTTTTACAGTGAAAACTGCAGGAACTTCAAACCGGCAATAGGAAACAGACTGAGAATCCATAGTAAAAATTTCTCCAGCTACCCGTTCCCTTTGTGCTAGATGAACGAACGTCTCTCCACATGCTCAGTCCTGAGAGATAAGTGTGTGTGAAAGAATACCTTCACATAGCTTGTTGGGAACACAAAGTTTCTTTTCACTTGCAAACTCCAATCCATACATATATATGGGGAGGTACAAGCTCCAACTCGGTTTTACAGTGAAAACTGCAGGAAGTTCAAACCGGCAGTAGGAAAAAGACTGAGCAACCAGAGTAATTGTTTTTCCTGCAACCCGTTTCCTTTGAGCTAGATGAACGAAAGTCTCTCCACATGCTCAGTTCTGAGAGATAAGTGTGTGTGAAATCCTACATTACCCTAGCTTGTTGGGAACACTAAGATTATTTTCAGATGCAAACTCCACTCCATACATATATATGGGGAGGAACTAGACCCAACTCGCTTTTACAGTGAAAACTGCAGGATCTTCAAACCGGCACTAGGAAATAGACTGAGAATCCAGAGTAAAAATGTAACCTGCAACCCGTTCCCTTTGTTGTAGATGAAGGAACGTCTCTCCACATGCTCAGTTCTCAGAGATACGTGTGTGTGAAACCGTTCTTACCATAACTTGTTGGGAACACAAAGTTTCTTTTCAGTTGCAAAATCCACTCCATACATATATATGGGGAGGTACTAGCTCCAACTCGGTTTTACAGTGAAAACTGCAGGAATTTCAAACCGACAGTAGGAAAAAGACTGAGAATCCAGAGTAAATATTTTCCCTGCAACCCGTTCCCTTTGTGCTAGATGAACGAAAGTCTCTCCACATGCTCAGTTCTGAGAGATAAGTGTGTGTGAAATTCGTCCTTAAACTAGCTTGTTGGGAACACAAAGATTCTTTTCAGATGCAAACTCCACTCCATACATATATATGGGGAGGAACTAGACCCAACTCGCTTTTACAGTGAAAACTGCAGGAACTTCAAATCGGCACTAGGAAACAGACTGAGAAACCAGAGAAAAAGTTTCTCCTGAAACCCGTTCCATTTGTGCTAGATGAACGAACGTCTCTCCACATGCTCAGTTCTGAGAGATAAGTGTGTGTGAAAGCCGTCCTTCACCTAGCTTGTTGGGAACACAAAGTTTCTTTTCATTTGGAACTCCACTCCATACATATATATGGGGAGGTACTAGCTCCAAAACTGTTTTACAGTGAAAACTGCAGGAACTTCATACCGGCAGTAGGAAACAGACTGAGAAACCAGAGTAATAGATTCTCTTGCAACCCATTCCTTTTGGGCTAGATGAACGAAAGTTTCACCACATGCTCAGTTCTGAGAGATATTTGTGTGTGAAAGCCGTCCTTCAACTAACTTGTTGGGAACACAAAGATTCTTTTCAGTTGCAAACTCCACTCCATACATATATATGGGGAGGTACTAGCTCCAACTCCATGTTACAGTGAAAACTGCAGGAAATTCAACCTGGCACTAGAAAACAGACTAAGAAACCAGAGTAAAAGTTTCCCCTGCAACCCGTTCCTTTATTGCTAGATGAACGAACGTCTCTCCACATGCTCAGTTCTGAGATATAATTGTGTGTGAAAGCCGTCTTTCAACTACCTTGTTGGGAACACAAAGTTTCTTTTCAGTTGCAACTCCACTCCATACATATATATGGGGAGGTAATAACTCCAACTCGGTTTTAGAGTGAAAACTGCAGGAACTTAAATCTAGCACTAGAAAACAGACTGAGAAACCAGAGTAAAATTTCTCCTGCAACCCGTTCCCTTTGTGCTAGATGAACGAACGTCTCTCCACATGCTCAGTTCTGAGAGATAAGTGTGTGTGAAAGCCGTTGTTCACCTAACTTGTTGGGACACCAAAGTTTCTTTTCACTTGCAAATTCCACTCCATACATATATATGGGTAGGTACAATCTCCAACACGGTTTTACAGTGAAAACTGCAGGAAATTCAAACCGGCAATAGGAAACAGACTGAGAAACCAGAGAAAAGTTTTTCCTGCATCCCGTTCCCTGTGTGCTAGATGAACGAACGTCTCTCCACATGCTCAGTTCTGAGAGATAAGTCTGTGTGAAAGCCGTCCTTCAGCTAGCTTGTTGGGAACACAACGTTTCTTTTCATTTGGAACTCCACTCCATACATATATATGGGGAGGTACTAGCTCCAAAACTGTTTTACAGTGAAAACTGCAGGAACTTCATACCGGCAGTAGGAAACAGACTGAGAAACCAGAGTAATAGATTCTCTTGCAACCCATTCCTTTTGGGCTAGATGAACGAACGTTTCACCACATGCTCAGTTCTGAGAGATATTTGTGTGTGAAAGCCGTCCTTCAACTAACTTGTTGGGAACACAAAGATTCTTTTCAGTTGCAAACTCCACTCCATACATATATATGGGGAGGTAATAACTCCAACTCGGTTTTAGAGTGAAAACTGCAGGAACTTAAATCTAGCACTAGAAAACAGACTGAGAAACCAGAGTAAAATTTCTCCTGCAACCCGTTCCCTTTGTGCTAGATGAACGAACGTCTCTCCACATGCTCAGTTCTGAGAGATAAGTGTGTGTGAAAGCCGTTGTTCACCTAACTTGTTGGTAACACAAAGATTCTTTTAATTTGCATACTCCACTCCATACATATATATAGGGAGGTAGTAGCTCCAAATCGATTTTACAGTGAAAACTGCAGGAAATTCAAACTGGCACTAGAAAACAGACTGAGAAACCAGAGTAAAAGTTTCTCCTGGAACCCGTTCCCTTTGTGCAAGATTAACGATCGTCTCTCCACATGCTCAGTTCTGAGAAATAAGTGTGTGTGAAAGCCGTCCTTCACCTATCTTGTTGGGAACACAAAGTTTCTTTTCACTTGCAAACTCCACTCCATACATATATATGGGGAGGTACAAGATCCAACATGGTTTTACAGTGAAAACTGCAGGAAATTCAAACCGGCAATAGGAAACAGACTGAGAAACCAGAGTAAATTTTTTCCTGCAACCCGTTCCCTGTGTGCTAGATGAACGAACGTCTCTCCACATGCTCATTTCTGAGAGATAAGTGTGTGTGAAAGCCGTTCTTCACCTAGCTTGTTGGGAACCCAAAGATTCTTTTCACTTGCAAACTCCACTCCATAAATTTATATGGGGTGGTACTAGGTCCAACACGGTTTTACAATGAATACTGCAGGAAATTCATACCGGCATTAGGAAACAGAGTGAAAAAACAGAGTAAAAGTTTTTCCTGCAAACCGTTCCCTGTGTGCTAGATGAACGAACGTCTCTACACATGCTCAGTTCTGAGAGATAAGTGTATGTGAAAGCAGTCCTTAAACTAGCTTGTTGGGAACACAAAGTTTCTTTTCACTTGCAAACTCCAATCCATATATATATATGGGTTGGTACTAGCTCCAACTCGGTTTTACAGTGAAAACTGCTGGAAGTTCAAACTGGCAGTAGGAAAAAGACTGAGATACCAGAGTAAATGTTTTTCCTGCAACCCGTTCCCTTTGTGCTAGATGAACGAAAGTCTCTCCACATGCTCAGTTCTGAGAGATACGTGTGTGTGAAAGCCGTCCTTCACCTAGCTTGTTGGGAACACAAAGTTTCTTTTCAGGTGCAAACTCCACTCCATACATATATATGGGGAGGTACTAGCTCCAACTCGGTTTTACAGTGAATATTGCAGGAACTTCAAAACGGCACTAGGAAACAGACTGAGATACCAGAGTAAAAGTTTCTCCTGCAACAGGTTCATTTTGTTCTAGGTGAACGAATTTCTCTCCACATGCTCAGTTCTGAGAGATAAGTGTGTGTGAAACCGTCCTTAACCTAGCTTGTTGGGAACACAACGTTTCTTTTCAGATGAAAACTCCACTCCATACATATATATGGGGAGGTACTAGCTCCAACTCTGTTTTACAGTGAAAACTGCAGGAACTTCAAACCGGCAATAGGAAACAGACTGAGAATCCATAGTAAAAATTTCTCCAGCAAACCGTTCCCTTTGTGCTAGATGAACGAACGTCTCTCCACATGCTCAGTTCTGAGAGATAAGTGTGTGTGAAAGAATACCTTCACATAGCTTGTTGGGAACACAAAGTTTCTTTTCACTTGCAAACTCCAATCCATACATATATATGGGGAGGTACAAGCTCCAACTCGGTTTTACAGTGAAAACTGCAGGAAGTTCAAACCGGCAGTAGGAAAAAGACTGAGCAACCAGAGTAATTGTTTTTCCTGCAACCCGTTTCCTTTGAGCAAGATGAACGAAAGTCTCTCCACATGCTCAGTTCTGAGAGATAAGTGTGTGTGAAATCCTACATTACCCTAGCTTGTTGGGAACACAAAGATTATTTTCAGATGCAAACTCCACTCCATACATATATATGCGGAGGAACTAGACCCAACTCGCTTTTACAGTGAAAACTGCAGGAACTTCAAACCGGCACTAGGAAATAGACTGAGAATCCAGAGTAAAATTTAACCTGCAACCCGTTCCCTTTGTTGTAGATGAACGAACGTCTCTCCACATGCTCAGTTCTCAGAGATACGTGTGTGTGAAACCGTTCTTACCATAACTTGTTGGGAACACAAAGTTTCTTTTCAGTTGCAAAATCCACTCCATACATATATATGGGGAGGTACTAGCTCCAAATCGGTTTTACAGTGAAAACTGCAGGAACTTCAAACCGACACTAAGAAACAGACTGAGAAACCAGAGTAAAAGTTTCTTATGCAACCCGTTCCATTTGTGCTAAATAAACGAAAGTCTCTCCACATGCTCAGTTCTGAGAGATAAGTGTGTGTGAAAGCCATCCTTCACATAGCTTGTTGGGAACACAAAGTTTCTTTTCAGTTGCAAACCCCACTCCATACGTATATATGGGGAGGTACTAGTTCCAACTCTTTTTTACAATGAAAAATGCAGGAACATCATACCGGCACTAGGAAACAGACTGAGAATCCAGAGTAATAGTTTCTCCTGCAACCCGTTCCCTTTGTGCTAGATGAACGAACGTCTCTCCACATGCTCATTTCTGAGAAATAAGTGTGTGTGAAACCGTCCTTCACCTAGCTTGTTGGGAACACAAAGTTTCTTTTCACTTGCAAACTCCAATCCATACATATAGATGGGGAGGTACTAGCTCCAACTCGGTTTTACAGTGAAAACTGCAGGAAGTTCAAACCGGCAGTAGGAAAAAGACTGAGAATCCAGAGTAATTAGTTTCCCTGCAACCCGTTCCCTTTGTGCTAGATGAACGAACGTCTCTCCACATGCTCAGTTCTGAGAGATAAGTGTGTGTGAAAGCCATCCTTCACCTAGCTTGTATGGAACACAAAGTTTCTTTTCAGTTGGCAACACCACTCCATACATATATATGGGGAGGTAATGGCTCCAACTCTGTTTTAGAGTGAAAACTGCAGGAAATTCAAACCGGCACTAGGAAACAGACTGAGAAACCAGAGTAAAAGTTTCTCTTGCAACCCGTTCCATTTGTGCTAGATGAACGAACGTCTCTCCACATGCTCAGTTCTGAGAGATAAGTGTGTGTGAAAGCCATCCTTCACCTAGCTTGTTGGGACCCCAAAGTTTCTTTTCACTTGCTAACTCCACTTCATACGTATATATGGGGAGGTACAAGCTCCAACACGGTTTTACAGTGAAAACTGCAGGAAATTCAAACTGGCAATAGGAAAAAATTTGAGAAACCAGAGTAAAAGTTTTCCCTTCAACCCGTTCCCTGTGTGCTAGTTGAACGAACGTCTCTCCACATGATCAGTTCTGAGAGATAAGTGTGTGTGAAAGCCGTTGTTCACCTAAATTGTTGGGAACACAAAGATTCTTTTCAGTTGGAAACTCCAATCCATACATATATATGGGGAGGTACAAGCTCCAAATCGATTTTACAGTGAAAACTGCAGGAAATTCTAACTGGCACCAGAAAACTGACTGAGAAACCAGAGTAAAAGTTTCTCCTGCAACCCGTTCCCTTTGTGCAAGATGAACGAACGCCTCTCCACATGCTCAGTTCTGAGAGATAAGTGTGTGTGAAAGCCGTACTTCACCTAGCTTGTTGGGAACACAAAGTTTCTTTTCACTTGCAAACTCCATTCCATAAATATATATGGGGTGGTACTAGGTCCAACACGGTTTTACAATGAATACTGCAGGAAATTCATACCGGCATTAGGAAACAGATTGAAAAAACAGAGTAAAAATTTTTCCTGCAAAACGTTCCCTGTGTGCTAGATGAACGAACGTCTCTCCACATGCTCAGTTCTGAGAGATAAGTGTGTGTTAAAGCCATCCTTCACCTAGCTTGTAGGGAACACAAAGTTTCTTTTCAGTTGCCAACACCACTCCATACATATATATGGGGAGGTAATGGCTCCAACTCGGTTTTAGAGTGAAAACTGCAGGAAATTCAAACCGGCACTAGGAAACAGACAGAGAAACCAGAGTAAAAGTTTCTCTTGCAACCCGTTCCCTTTGTGCTAGATGAACGA
The DNA here is from genome assembly GCF_048773025.1 of Camelus bactrianus. Lineage (NCBI taxonomy): Eukaryota > Metazoa > Chordata > Mammalia > Artiodactyla > Camelidae > Camelus > Camelus bactrianus. The sequence continues at coordinate 92,582,703 of NC_133545.1, read as the reverse complement.
ACGTCTCTCCACATGCTCAGTTCTGAGAGATAAGTGTGTGTGAAAGCCATTCCTCACCTAGCTTGTTGGGACCCCAAAGTTTCTTTTCACTTGCAAACTCCACTTCATACGTATATATGGGGAGGTACAAGCTCCAACACGATTTTAAAGTGAAAACTGCAGGAAATTCAAACCGGCAATAGGAAACAATTTGAGAAACCAGAGTAAAAGTTTTTCCTGCAACCCGTTCCCTGTGTGCTAGATGAACGAACGTCTCTCCACATGCTCAGTTCTGAGAGATAAGTGTGTGTGAAAGCCGTTCTTCACCTAGCTTGTTGGGAACCCAAAGTTTCTTTTCACTTGCAAACTCCACTCCATAAGTATATATGGGGTGGTACTAGGTCCAACACGGTTTACAATGAATACTGCAGGAAATTCATACCGGCAGTAGGAAACAGACTGAGAAACCAGAGTAATAGTTTCTACTGCAACCCGTTCCATTTGTGCTAGATGAACGAAAGTCTCTCCACATGCTCAGTTCTGAGAGATAAGTGTGTATGAAAGCCATTGTTCACCTAACTTGTTGGGAACACAAAGATTCTTTTCATTTGCAAACTCCAATCCATACATATATATGGGGAGGTACAAGCTCCAACTCGATCTTACAGTGAAAACTGCAGGAAATTCTAACTGGCACCAGAAAACAGACTGAGAAACCAGAGTAAAATTTTCTCCTGCAAACCGTTCCCTTTGTTCAAGATGAACGAACGTCTCTCCACATGCTCAGTTCTGAGAGATAAGTGTGTGTTAAAGCCGTACTTCACCTAGCTTGTTGGGAACACAAAGTTTCTTTTCATTTGCAAACTCCACTTCATACATATATATGGGGTGGTACTAGCTCCAACTTGGTTTTAGAGTGAAAACTGTAGGAACTTCAAACCGGCACTAGGAAACAGACTGAGAATACAGAGTAAAAGTTTCTCCTGCAACCTTTTCCCTTTGTGCAAGATGAACGAACGTCTCTCAACATGCTCAGTTCTGAGAGATAATTGTGTGTGAAAGCCGTCCTTCACCTAGCTTGTTGGGAACACAAAGTTTCTTTACATTTGCAAACTCCACTTCATACATATATATGGGGAGTTACTAGTTCCAAATTGGTTTTAGAGTGAAAACTGCAGGAACTTCAAACCGGCACTAGGAAACAGATTGAGAATCCAGAGTAAAAGTTTCTCCTGCAACCCGTTCCCTTTGTGCTAGATGAACGAACGTCTCTCCACATGCTCAGTTCTGAGAGATAAGTGTGTGTGAAAGCCGTCCTTCACCTAGCTTGTTGAGACCCCAAAGTTCTTTTCACTTGCAAACTCCACTCCATACATATATATGGGGAGGTACTAGCTCCAACACGATTTTACAGTGAAAACTGCAGGAATTTCATACCGGCAATAGGAAACAGACTGAGAAACCAGAGTAAAATTTTTTCCTGCTAACCGTTCCCTGTGTGCTAGATGAACGAACGTCTCTCCACATGCTCAGTTCTGAGAGATAAGTGTGTGTGAATGCCGTCCTTCACCTAGCTTTTTTGTAACACAAAGTTTCTATTCAGTTGCAAACTCCACTCCATACATATATATGGGGAGGTACTAGCTCCAACTCGGTTTTACAGTGATAACTGCAGGAACTTCAAACCGGCACTAGGAAACCGACTGAGAAACCAGAGTAATAGTTTCTCCTGCATAAAGTTCCCTTTATGCTAGATGAAAAAACGTCTCTCCACATGCTCAGTTCTGAGAGATAAGTGTGTGTGAAAGCCGTTCTTCACCTAACTTGTTGGGAACACAAAGATTCTTTTCAGTTCCAATCTCCACTTCATACATATATATGGGGTGGTACTAGCTCCATTTCGGTTTTAGACTGAAAACTGCAGGAACATCAAACCGGAACTAGGAAACAGACTGAGAAACCAGAGTAAAAATTTCTCATGCAATCCGTTCCCTTTGTGCTAGATGAACGAACGTCTCTCCACATGCTCATTTCTGAGAGATAAGTGTGTGTGAAAGCCGTCCTTTACCCAGCTTGTTGGGACCCCAAAGATTCTTTTCACTTGCAAACTCCAATCCATACATATATATGGGGAGGTACTAGATCCAACACAGTTTTACAGGGAAAACTGCAGGAACTACATACCGGCAATAGGAAACAGACTGAGAAACCAGAGTAAATTTTCTCCTGCAAACCGTTCCATTTTTGCTAGATGAACGAACGTCTCTCCACATGCTCAGTTCTGATAGATAAGTGTGTGTGAAAGCAGTCCTTCACCTAGCTTGTTGGGACCCCAAAGTTTCTTTTCACTTGCAAATTCCACTCCATACTTATATATGGGGAGTTACTAGCTCCAACACGGTTTTACAGTGAAAACTGCAGGAAGTTCATACCGGCAATAGGAAACAGACTGAGAAACCAGAGTAAAAGTTTCTCCTGCAAACCGTTCCCTGTGTGCTAGATGAACGAACGTCTCTCCACATGCTCAGATCTGAGAGATATGTGTGTGTGAAAGCCGTTCTTCACCTAGCTTGTTGGGAACACAAAGTTTCTTTTCAGTTGCAAACTCCACTCCATACATATATATGGGGAGGTACAAGCTCCAACTCGGTTTTACAGTGATTAATGCAGGAACTTCAAACCGGCACTAGGAAAAAGACTGAGAATCCAGAGTAAAAGTTCCTACTGCAACCCGTTCCCATTGTGCTAGGTGAACGAAAGTCTCTCCACATGCTCAGTTCTGAGAGATAAGTGTGAGTGAAAGCCGTCCTTCACCTAGATTGCTGGGAACACAAAGTTTCTTTTCAGTTGCAAACTCAACCCCATATATGTATATGGGGATGAACTAGCTCCATAACGGATTTACAGTGAAAACAGCAGGAAATTAATACCAGCACTAGGAAACACACTGAGAAACCAGAGTAAAAGTTTCCCCTGCAACCCGTTCCCGCCGTGCTATATGAACGAAAGTCTCTCCACATGATCAGTTCTGAGATATAAATGTGTGTGAAAGCCATCCATCACCTATCTTGTTGGGAACACAAAGTTTCTTTTCAGTTGCAAACCCAACTTCATACATATATACTGGGAGGTACTAGCTCCAACTCGGATTTACAGTGAAAACTGCAGGAATTTCAAACCAGCACTAGGAAACAGCCTGAGATACCAGAGTAAAAGTTTCTCCTGCAGCCCGTTCCCTTAGTGCTAGATGAACGAACGTCTCTCCACATGCTCAGTTCTGAGAGATAAGTGCGTGTGAAAGCCGTCCTTCACCTAGCTTGTTGGGAACACAAAGTTTCTTTTCACTTGCAAATTCCACTCCATAATTATATATGGGGAGTTACTAGCTCCAACACGGTTTTACAGTGAAAACTGCAGGAAGTTCATACCGGCAATAGGAAACAGACTGAGAAACCAGAGTAAAAGTTTCTCCTGCAAACCGTTCCCTGTGTGCTAGATGAACGAACGTCTCTCCACATGCTCAGATCTGAGAGATATGTGTGTGTGAAAGCCGTTTTTCACCTAGCTTGTTGGGAACACAAAGTTTCTTTTCAGTTGCAAACTCCACTCCATACATATATATGGTGAGGTACAAGCTCCAAATCGGTTTTACAGTGATTAATGCAGGAACTTCAAACCGGCACTAGGAAAAAGACTGAGAATCCAGAGTAAAAGTTCCTACTGCAACCCGTTCCCATTGTGCTAGGTGAACGAAAGTCTCTCCACATGCTCAGTTCTGAGAGATAATTGTGTGTGAAAGCCGTCCTTCACCTAGATTGCTGGGAACACAAAGTTTCTTTTCAGTTGCAAACTCAAACCCATATATGTATATGGGGATGAACTAGCTCCATATCGGATTTACAGTGAAAACAGCAGGAAATTAATACCAGCACTAGGAAAAACACTGAGATACCAGAGTAAAAGTTTACCCTGCAACCCCTTTCCCGCCGTGCTAGATGAACGAAAGTCTCCCCACATGATCAGTTCTGAGATATAAATGTGTGTGAAAGCCATCCATCACCTATCTTGTTGGGAACACAAAGTTTCTTTTCAGTTGCAAACCCAACTTCATACATATATACTGGGTGGTACTAGCTCCAAATCGGTTTTACAGTGAAAACTGCAGGAACTTCAAACCGGCACTAGGAAACAGACTGAGAACCCAGAGTAAAAGTTTCTCCTGCAACCCGTTCCCTTTGTGCTAGATAAACGAACGTCACTCCACATGCACAGTTCTGAGAGATAAGTGTGTGTGAAAGCCGTACTTCAACTAGCTTGTTTGGAACCCAAAGTTTCTTTTCACTTGCAAACTCCACTCCATACATATATATGGGTAGCTACTAGCTCCAACTCGGTTTTACAGTGAAATCTGCAGGAACTTCAAAGCGGCACTAGGAAACAGACTGAGAAACCAGAGTAAAAGTTTCTCCTGCAACTCGTTCCCTTTGTGCTAGATGAACGAACGTCTCTCCACATGCTCAGTTCTGAGAGATAAGTGTGTGTGAAGCCATCCTTCATCTTGTTTGTTGGAAACCAAAGTTTCTTTTCACTTTCAAACTCCATTCCATACATATATAAGAGGAGGTACATGCTCCAACTCGGTTTTACAGTGAAAAATGCAGGAACTTCAACGCGGCACTAGGAAACAGACTGAGAATCCAGAGTAAAAGTTTCTCCTGTAACCCGTTCCCTTTGTGCTAGATGAACGAAAGTCTCTCCACATGCTCAGTTCTGAGAGACAAGTGTGTATGTAAGCCGTCCTTCACCTAGCTTGTTGGGAACACAAAGTTTCTTTTCAGTTGCAAACTCCACTCCATACATATATATGGGGAGGAACTAGCTCCAACTCGGTTTTATAGTGAAAACTGCAGGAACTTCAAACCGGCACTAGGAAACAGACTGAGAAACCAGGGTAAAAGTTTCTAATGCAACCCGTTCCCTTTCTGCTAGATGAACGAACGTCTCTCCACATGCTCAGTTCTGAGAGATAAGTGTGTGTGAAAGCCGTCCTTCACCTAGCTTGTTGGGAACACCAAGTTTCTTTTCACTTGCTAACTCCACTCCATACATATATATGGGTAGGTACTAGCTCCAACTCGGTTTTACCGTGAAAACTGCAGGAACTTCAAACTGACACTAGGAAACAGACTGAGAAACTAGAGTAAAAGTTTCTCCTGCAAACTGTTCCCTTTGTGCTAGATGAACGAACGTCTCTCCACATGCTCAGTTCTGAGAGATAAGTGTGTGTGAAAGCCGTCCTTCACCTTGCTTGTTGGGAACACAAATTTTCTTTTCACTTGCAAACTACACTCCATACATATATATGGGTAGGTACTAGCACCAACTCGGGTTTACAGTAGAAAACTGCAGGAACTTCAACCCGGCAATAGGAAACAGACTGAGAGACGAGAGTAAAAGTTTCTCCTGCAACCCGTTCCCTTTGTGCTAGATGAATGAAAGTCTCTCCACATGCTCAGTTCTGAGAGTTAAGTGTGTGTGAAAGCCGTCCTTCACCTAACTTTTTGGGAACACATGTTTCTTTTCAGTTGCAAACTCCACACCATACATATATATGGGGAGGTACAAGCTCCAACACGGTTTTACAGTGAAAACTGCAGGAAATTCAAACTGGCAATAGGAAACAGACTGAGAAACCAGAGTAAAATTTTTTTCTGCAACCCGTTCCCTGTGTGCTAGATGAACGAACTTCTCTCCACATGCTCAGTTCTGAGAGATAAGTGTGTGTGAAAGCCGTCCTTCACCTATCTTGTTGTTACTCCAAAGTTTCTTTTCACTTGCAATCTCCAATCCATACATATATATGGGGAGGTACTATGTCCAACACTGTTTTACAGTGAAAACTGCAGGAACTTCATAAAAGCAGTAGGAAACAAACTGAGAAACCAGAGTAATAGATTCTCCTGCAACCCGTTCCCTTTTTGCTAGATGAACGAACGTCTACCCACATACTCAGTTCTGAGAGATAATTGTGTGTGAAAGCCGTTGTTCACCTAACTTGATGGGAACACAAAGATTCTTTTCAGTTGCAAACTCCACTTCATACATATATATGGGGAGGTACTAGCTCCAACTTGGTTTTAGAGTGAAAACTGCAGGAACTTCAAACCGGCACTAGGAAACAGACTGAGAAACCAGAGTAAAAGTTTCTCCTGAAACCCGTTCCCCTTGTGCTATATGAACGAACGTCTCTCACCATGCTCAGTTCTGAGTGATAATTGTATGTGAAAGCCGTCCTTCACCTAGCTTGTTGGGAACACAAAGTTTCTTTTCAGTTGCAAACTCCACTCCATACATATATAATGGGAGGTACTAGCTCCAACTTGGTTTTACAGTGAAAACTGCAGGAACTTCAAACCGGCACTAGGAAACAGACTGAGAATCCAGAGTAAAAGTTTCTCCTGAAACCCGTTCCCCTTGTGCTATATGAACGAACGTCTCTCCACATGCTCATTTCTGAGAGATAAGTGTGTGTGAAATCCGTCCTTCACCTAGCTTGTTGGGAACACACATTTCTTTTCAGTTGCAAACTCCACACCATACATATATATGGGGAGGTACAAGCTGCAACACGGTTTTACAGTGAAAACTGCAGGAAATTCAAACCGGCAATAGGAAACAGACTGAGAAACCAGAGTAAAATTTTTTCCTGCAACCCGTTCCCTGTGTGCTAGATGAACGAACGTCTCTCCACATGCTCAGTTCTGTGAGATAAGTGTGTGTGAAAGCCGTCCTTCACCTAGCTTGTTGTTACTCCAAAGTTTCTTTTCACTTGCAAACTCCACTCCATACATATATATGGGGAGGTACTATGTCCAACTCGGTTTTACAGAGAAAACTGCAGGAACTTCATAAAAGCAGTAGGAAACAGACTGAGAAACCAGAGTAAAAGTTTCTCCTGCAACCTGTTCCATTTGTGCTAGATGAACGAACGTCTCTCCACATGCTCAGTTCTGAGATGTAAGTGTGTTTGAAGCCGTCCTTCAACTATCTTGTTGGGAACACAAAGTTTCTTTTCAGATGCAAACTTCACTCCATAAATACATATGGGGAGGTACTAGCTCCAACACGGTTTTACAGTGAAAACTGCAGGAACTTCAAACCGGCATTAGGAAACAGACTGAGAATCCAGAGTAAAATTTTCTCCTGCAACCCGTTCCCTTTGTGCTAGATGAATGAACTTCTCTCCACATGCTCAGTTCTGAGAGATAAGTGTGTGTGAAAGCCGTCCTTCACCTAGCTTGTTGGGAACACAAAGTTTCTTTTCACTTGCAAATTCCACTCCATACATATATATGGGGAGGTATTAGCTCCAAAACGTTTTTACAGTGAAAACTGCAGGAACATCTACCCGGCACTAGGAAACAGACTGAGTATCCAGGGTAAAAGTTTCTCCTGCATCCCGTTCCCATTTTGCTAGATGAACGAACGCCTCTCCACATGCTCAGTTCTGAGAGATAAGTGTCTGTGAAAGCCGTACTTTACCTATCTTGTAGGGAACACAAATTTCTTTTCAGTAGCAAACTCTACTCCATACATATATATGGGGAGGTACGAGCTCCAACTCGGATTTACTTTGAAAACTGCAGGAAATTCAAACCGGCACTAGGAAACAGACTGAGAAACCAGAGAAAAAGTTTCACCTGCAACCCGTTCCCTTTGTTCTAGATGAATGAACTTCTCTCCACATGCTCAGTTCTGAGAGATAATTGTGTGTGAAAGCCGTCCTTCACCTAGCTTGTTGGGAACACAAGTTTCTTTTCACTTGAAAATTCCACTGTATACTTATATAAGGGTAGGTATTAGCTCCAAATCTGTTTTACCGTGAAAACTGCAGGAACTTCAAACTGGCACTAGGAAACAAACTGAGAAACTAGAGAAATGTTTCTCCTTCAAACAGTTCCTTTTGTGCTAGATGAACGAACGTCTCTCCACATGCTCAGTTCTGAGAGATAAGTGTCTGTGAAAGCCGTCCTTCACCCAGCTTGTTGGGACCCCAAAGATTCTTTTCACTTGCAAACTCCAATCCATAAATATATATGGGGAGGTACTAGATCCAACACGGTTTTACAGGGAAAACTGCAGGAACTACATACCGGCAATAGGAAACAGACTGAGAAACCAGAGTAAATTTTCTCCTGCAAACCGTTCCAGTTTTGCTAGATGAACGAACGTCTCTCCACATTCTCAGTTCTGATAGATAAGTGTGTGGGAAAGCAGTCCTCCACCTAGCTTGTTGGGACCCCAAAGTTTCTTTTCACTTGCAAATTCCACTCCATTCTTATATATGGGGAGTTACTAGCTCCAACACAGTTTTACAGTGAAAACTGCAGGAAGTTCATACCGGCAATAGGAAACAGACTGAGAAACCAGAGTAAAAGTTTCTCCTGCAAACCGTTCCCTGTGTGCTAGATGAACGAACGTCTCTCCACATGCTCAGATCTGAGAGATATGTGTGTGTGAAAGCCGTTCTTCACCTAGCTTGTTGGGAACACAAAGTTTCTTTTCAGTTGCTAACTCCACTCCATACATATATATGGGGAGGTACAAGCTCCAACTCGGTTTTACAGTGATTAATGCAGGAAATTCAAACCGTCACTAGGAAAAAGACTGAGAATCCAGAGTAAAAGTTCCTACTGCAACCCGTTCCCATTGTGCTAGGTGAACGAAAGTCTCTCCACATGCTCAGTTCTGAGAGATAAGTGTGTGTGAAAGCCGTCCTTCACCTAGATTGCTGGGAACACAAAGTTTCTTTTCAGTTGCAAACTCAACCCCATATATGTATATGGGGATGAACTAGCTCCATATCGGATTTACAGTGAAAACAGCAGGAAATTAATACCGGCACTAGGAAACACACTGAGAAACCAGAGTAAAAGTTTACCCTGCAACCCGTTCCCGCCGTGCTAGATGAACGAACGTCTCTCCACATGATCAGTTCTGAGATATAAGTGTGTGTGAAAGCCATCCATCACCTAGCTTGTTGGGAACACAAAGTTTCTTTTCAGTTGCAAACCCAACTTCATACATATATACTGGGAGGTACTAGCTCCAACTCGGTTTTACAGTGAAAACTGCAGGAATTTCAAACCAGCACTAGGAAACAGCCTGAGATACCAGAGTAAAAGTTTCTCCTGCAGCCCGTTCCCTTAGTGCTAGATGAACGAACGTCTCTCAACATGCTCAGTTCTGAGAGATAAGTGCGTGTGAAAGCCGTCCTTCACCTAGCTTGTTGGGAACACAAAGTTTATTTCAGTTGCAAACTCCACTCCTATATATATATATGGGGTGGTATTAGCTCCAACTCTTTTTTACAGTGAAAACTGCAGGAACTTCAAACCGGCACTAGGAAACAGACTGAGAACCCAGAGTAAAAGTTTCTCCTGCAACCCGTTCCCTTTTTGCTAGATAAACGAACGTCACTCCACATGCTCAGTTCTGAGAGATAAGTGTGTGTGAAAGCCGTACTTCAACTAGCTTGTTTGGAACCCAAAGTTTCTTTTCACTTGCAAACTCCACTCCATACATATATATGGGTAGCTACTAGCTCCAACTCGGTTTTACAGTGAAATCTGCAGGAACTTCAAAGCGGCACTAGTAAACAGACTGAGAAACCAGAGTAAAAGTTTCTCCTGCAACTCGTTCCCTTTGTGCTAGATGAACGAACGTCTCTCCACATGCTCAGTTCTGAGAGATAAGTGTGTGTGAAAGCCATCCTTCATCTTGTTTGTTGGAAACCAAAGTTTCTTTTCACTTTCAAACTCCATTCCATACATATATATGAGGAGGTACAAGCTCCAACTCGGTTTTACAGTGAAAAATGCAGGAACTTCAACGCGGCACTAGGAAACAGACTGAGAATCCAGAGTAAAAGTTTCTCCTGTAACCCGTTCCCTTTGTGCTAGATGAACGAAAGTCTCTCCACATGCTCAGTTCTGAGAGACAAATGTGTATGTAAGCCGTCCTTCAACTAGCTTGTTGGGAACACAAAGTTTCTTTTCAGTTGCAAACTCCACTCCATACATATATATGGGGAGGAACTATCTCCAACTCGGTTTTATAGTGAAAACTGCAGGAACTTCAAACCGGCACTAGGAAACAGACTGAGAAACTAGAGTAAAAGTTTCTCCTGCAAACTGTTCCCTTTGTGCTAGATGAACGAACGTCTCTCCACATGCTCAGTTCTGAGAGATAAGTGTGTGTGAAAGCCGTCCTTCACCTTGCTTGTTGGGAACACAAATTTTCTTTTCACTTGCAAACTCCACTCCATACATATATATGGGTAGGTACTAGCACCAACTCGGCTTTACAGTGAAAACTGCAGGAAATTCAACCCGGCAATAGGAAACAGACTGAGAGACGAGAGTAAAAGTTTCTCCTGCAACCCGTTCCCTTTGTGCTAGATGAATGAAAGTCTCTCCACATGCTCAGTTCTGAGAGATAATGTGTGTGAAAGCCGTCCTTCACCTAGCTTTTTGGGAACACATGTTTCTTTTCAGTTGCAAACTCCACACCATACATATATATGGGAAGGTACAAGCTCCAACACGGTTTTACAGTGAAAACTGCAGGAAATTCAAACTGGCAATAGGAAACAGACTGAGAAACCAGAGTAAAATTTTTTCCTGCAACCCGTTCCCTGTGTGCTAGATGAACGAACTTCTCTCCACATGCTCAGTTCTGAGAGATAAGTGTGTGTGAAAGCCGTCCTTCACCTATCTTGTTGTTACTCCAAAGTTTCTTTTCACTTGCAAACTCCAATCCATACATATATATGGGGAGGTACTATGTCCAACACGGTTTTACAGTGAAAACTGCAGGAACTTCATAACAGTAGTAGGAAACAAACTGAGAAACCAGAGTAATAGATTCTCCTGCAACCCGTTCCCTTTTTGCTAGATGAACGAACGTCTACCCACATACTCAGTTCTGAGAGATAATTGTGTGTGAAAGCCGTTGTTCACCTAACTTGATGGGAACACAAAGATTCTTTTCAGTTGCAAACTCCACTTCATACATATATATGGGGAGGTACTAGCTCCAACTTGGTTTTAGAGTGAAAACTGCAGGAACTTCAAACCGGCACTAGGAAACAGACTGAGAATCCAGAGTAAAAGTTTCTCCTGAAACCCGTTCCCCTTGTGCTATATGAACGAACGTCTCTCCCCATGCTCAGTTCTGAGAGATAATTGTGTGTGAAAGCCGTCCTTCACCTAGCTTGTTGGGAACACAAAGTTTCTTTTCAGTTGCAAACTCCACTCCATACATATATAATGGGAGGTACTAGCTCCAAATTGGTTTTACAGTGAAAACTGCAGGAACTTCAAACCGGCACTAGGAAACAGACTGAGAATCCAGAGTAAAAGTTTCTCCTGAAACCCGTTCCCCTTGTGCTATATGAACGAACGTCTCTCCACATGCTCATTTCTGAGAGATAAGTGTGTGTGAAATCCGTCCTTCACCTAGCTTGTTGGGAAAACACATTTCTTTTCAGTTGCAAACTCCACACCATACATATATATGGGGAGGTACAAGCTGCAACACGGTTTTACAGTGAAAACTGCAGGAAATTCAAACCGGCAATAGGAAACAGACTGAGAAACCAGAGTAAAATTTTTTTCTGCAACCCGTTCCCTGTGTGCTAGATGAACGAACGTCTCTCCACATGCTCAGTTCTGTGAGATAAGTGTGTGTGAAAGCCGTCCTTCACCTAGCTTGTTGTTACTCCAAAGTTTCTTTTCACTTGCATATTCCACTCCATACATATATATGGGGAGGTACTATGTCCAACACGGTTTTACAGAGAAAACTGCAGGAACTTCATAAAAGCAGTAGGAAACAGACTGAGAAACCAGAGTAAAAGTTTCTCCTGCAACCCGTTCCATTTGTGCTAGATGAACGAACGTCTCTCCACATGCTCAGTTCTGAGATGTAAGTGTGTTTGAAGCCGTCCTTCAACTATCTTGTTGGGAACACAAAGTTTCTTTTCAGATTCAAACTTCACTCCATAAATACATATGGGGAGGTACTAGCTCCTACACGGTTTTACAGTGAAAACTGCAGGAACTTCAAACCGGCACTAGGAAACAGACTGAGAATCCAGAGTAAAATTTTCTCCTGCAACCCGTTCCCTTTGTGCTAGATGAATGAACTTCTCTCCACATGCTCAGTTCTGAGAGATAAGTGTGTGTGAAAGCCGTCCTTCACCTAGCTTGTTGGGAACACAAAGTTTCTTTTCACTTGCAAACTCCACTCCATACATATATATGGGGATGTATTAGCTCCAAAACGTTTTTACAGTGAAAACTCCAGGAACATCTACCGGCACTAGGAAACAGACTGAGTGTCCAGGGTAAAAGTTTCTCCTGCATCCCGTTCCCATTGTGCTAGATGAACGAACGCCTCTCCACATGCTCAGTTCTTAGAGATAAGTGTCTGTGAAAGCCGTACTTTTCCTATCTTGTAGGGAACACAAATTTCTTTTCAGTAGCAAACTCTACTCCATACATATATATGGGGAGGTACGAGCTCCAACTCGGATTTACTTTGAAAACTGCAGGAAATTCAAACCGGCACTAGGAAACAGACTGAGAAACCAGAGAAAAAGTTTCACCTGCAACCCGTTCCCTTTGTTCTAGATGAAAGAACGTCTCTCCACATGCTCAGTTCTGAGAGATAATTGTGTGTGAAAGCCGTCCTTCACCTAGCTTGTTGGGAACACAAAGTTTCTTTTCAGTTGCAAACTCCACTCCATACATATATATGGGGAGGTACTAGCTCCAACTCGGTTTTACAGTGAAAACTGCAGGAACTTCAAACCGGCAGTAGGAAACAGACTGAGAAACCAGAGTAAAAGTTTTTCTTGCAACCCGTTCCTTTTGTGCTAGATGAACGAAAGTCTCTCCACATGCTCAGTTCTGAGAGATAAGTGTGTGTGGAAGCCGCCCTTCACTTAGCTTGTGGGGAACCCAAAGTTTCTTTTCACTTGCAAATTCCACTGTATACTTATATAAGGGTAGGTATTAGCTCCAAATCTGTTTTACCGTGAAAACTGCAGGAACTTCAAACTGGCACTAGGAAACAAACTGAGAAACTAGAGAAATGTTTCTCCTTCAAACAGTTCCTTTTGTGCTAGATGAACGAACGTCTCTCCACATGCTCAGTTCTGAGAGATAAGTGTCTGTGAAAGCCGTCCTTCACCTAGCTTGTTGGGAACACAAAGTTTCTTTTCACTTGCAAACTCCACTCCATACATATATATGGGGAGGTACTAGCTCCAACTCGGTTTTACAGTGAAAAATGCAGGAACTTCCACCCGGTACTAGGAAACAGACTGAGAAACCAGTGTAAAAGATTCTATTGCAACCCGATCCCTTTGTGCTAGATGAACGAATGTCTCTCCACATGCTAAGTTCTGAGATATAAGTGTGTGTGAAAGCCGACCTTTACCTAGCTTGTTGGGAACACATATTTCTTTTCAGTTGCAAATTCCACTCCATACATATATATGGGGAGGTACTAGCTCCAACTCGGTTTTACAGTGAAAACTGCAGGATCTTCCAACCGGCACTAGGAAACAGACTGAGATACCAGAGTAAAATTTTTTCCTGCAACCCTTTCCCTTTGTGCTAGATGAACGAACGTCTCTCCACAAGCTCAGTTCTGAGAGATAAGTGTGTGTGAAAGCCGTCCTTCAACTAGCATATTGGGAACCCAAAGATTCTTTTCACTTGCCAATTCCACTCCATACATATATATGGGGAGGTACAAGCTCCAACTCGGTTTTACAGTGAAATCTGCAGGAATTTCAAACCGGCACTAGGAAACAGACTGAGAATCCAGGGTAAAATTTCATCTGCAATCCATTCCCTTTGTGCTAGATGAAAGAACGTCTCTCCACATGCTAAGTTCTGAGAGATAAGTGTGTGTGAAAGCCGTCCTTTACTTAGCTTGTTGGGAACACATATTTCTTTTCAGTTGCAAATTCCACTCCATACATATATATGGGGAGGTACTAGCTCCAACTCGGTTTTACAGTGAAAACTGCAGGAACTTCAAACTGGCACTAGGAAACAGACTGAGAAACTAGAGAAAATGTTTCTCCTTCAAACACTTCCCTTTGTGCTAGATGAACGAACGTCTCTCCACATGCTCAGTTCTGAGAGATAAGTGTGTGTGAAAGCCATCCCTCACATAGCTTGTTGGGACCCCAAAGTTTCTTTTCACTTGCAAACTCCACTTCAAACGTATATATGGGGAGGTACAAGCTCCAACATGGTTTTACAGTGAAAACTGCAGGAAATTCAAACCGGCAATAGGAAACAATTTGAGAAACCAGAGTAAAAGTTTTTTCTGCAACCCGTTCACTGTGTGCTAGATGAACGAACGTCTCTCCACATGCTCAGTTCTGAGAGATAAGTGTGTGTGAAAGCCGTTCTTCACCTAGCTTGTTGGGAACCCAAAGTTTCTTTTCACTTGCAAACTCCACTCCATAAGTATATATGGGGTGGTACTAGGTCCAACACGGTTTTACAATGAATACTGCAGGAAATTCATACCGGCAGTAGGAAACAGACTGAGAAACCAGAGTAATAGTTTCTACTGCAACCCGTTCCATTTGTGCTAGATGAACGAAAGTCTCTCCACATGCTCAGTTCTGAGAGATAAGTGTGTGTGAAAGCCGTTGTTCACCTAACTTGTTGGGAACACAAAGATTCTTTTCAGTTGCAAACTCCAATCCATACATATATATGGGGAGGTACAAGCTCCAACTCGATATTACAGTGAAAACTGCAGGAAATTCTAACTGGCACCAGAAAACAGACTGAGAAACCAGAGTAAAAGTTTCTCCTGCAACCCGTTCCCTTTGTGCAAGATGAACGAACGTCTCTCCACATGCTCAGTTCTGAGAGATAAGTGTGTGTTAAAGCCGTACTTCACCTAGCTTGTTGGGAACACAAAGTTTCTTTTCATTTGCAAACTCCACTTCATACATATATATGGGGAGGTACTAGCTCCAACTTGGTTTTAGAGTGAAAACTGTAGGAACTTCAAACCGGCACTAGGAAACAGACTGAGAATACAGAGTAAAAGTTTCTCCTGCAACCTGTTCCCTTTGTGCAAGATGAACGAACGTCTCTCAACATGCTCAGTTCTGAGAGATAATTGTGTGTGAAAGCCGTCCTTCACCTAGCTTGTTGGGAACACAAAGTTTCTTTTCATTTGCAAACTCCACTTCATACATATATATGGGGAGTTACTAGTTCCAAATTGGTTTTAGAGTGAAAACTGCAGGAACTTCAAACCGGCACTAGGAAACAGCTTGAGAATCCAGAGTAAAAGTTTCTCCTGCAACCCGTTCCCTTTGTGCTAGATGAACGAACGTCTCTCCACATGCTCAGTTCTGAGAGATAAGTGTGTGTGAAAGCCGTCCTTCACCTAGCTTGTTGAGACCCCAAAGTTCTTTTCACTTGCAAACTCCACTCCATACATATATATGGGGAGTTACTAGCTCCAACACGATTTTACAGTGAAAACTGCAGGAAATTCATACGGGCAATAGGAAACAGACTGAGAAACCAGAGTAATAGTTTTCCCTGCTAACCGTTCCCTGTGTGCTAGATGAACGAACGTCTCTCCACATGCTCAGTTCTGAGAGATAAGTGTGTGTGAAAGCCGTCCTTCACCTAGCTTTTTTGTAACAAAAAGTTTCTATTCAGTTGCAAACTCCACTCCATACATATATATGGGGAGGTACAAGCTGCAACACGGTTTTACAGTGAAAACTGCAGAAAATTCAAACAGGCAATAGGAAACAGACTGAGAAACCAGAGTAAAATTTTTTCCTGCAAACCTTTCCCTGTGTGCTAGATGAACGAACGTCTCTCCAAATGCTCAGTTCTGTGAGATAAGTGTGTGTGAAAGCCGTCCTTCACCTAGCTTGTTGTTACTCCAAAGTTTCTTTTCACTTGCAAACTCCACTCCATACATATATATGGGGAGGTACTATGTCCAACACTGTTTTACAGAGAAAACTGCAGGAACTTCATAAAAGCAGTAGGAAAGAGACTGAGAAACCAGAGTAAAAGTTTCTCCTGCAACCCGTTCCATTTGTGCTAGATGAACGAACGTCTCTCCACATGCTCAGTTCTGAGATGTAAGTGTGTTTGAAGCCGTCCTTCAACTATCTTTTTGGGAACACAAAGTTTCTTTTCAGATGCAAACTTCACTCCATAAATACATATGGGGAGGTACTAGCTCCAACACGGTTTTACAGTGAAAACTGCAGGAACTTCAAACCGGCACTAGGAAACAGACTGAGAATCCAGAGTAAAATTTTCTCCTGCAACCCGTTCCCTTTGTGCTAGATGAATGAACTTCTCTCCACATGCTCAGTTCTGAGAGATAAGTGTGTGTGAAAGCCGTCCTTCACCTAGCTTGTTGGGAACACAAAGTTTCTTTTCACTTGCAAACTCCACTCCATACATATATATGGGGAGGTATTAGCTCCAAAACGTTTTTACAGTGAAAACTGCAGGAACATCTACCCGGCACTAGGAAACAGACTGAGTATCCAGGGTAAAAGTTTCTCCTGCATCCCGTTCCCATTTTGCTAGATGAACGAACGCCTCTCCACATGCTCAGTTCTGAGAGATAAGTGTCTGTGAAAGCCGTACTTTACCTATCTTGTAGGGAACACAAATTTCTTTTCAGTAGCAAACTCTACTCCATACATATATATGGGGAGGTACGAGCTCCAACTCGGATTTACTTTGAAAACTGCAGGAAATTCAAACCGGCACTAGGAAACAGACTGAGAAACCAGAAAAAAAGTTTCACCTGCAACCCGTTCCCTTTGTTCTAGATGAAAGAACGTCTCTCCACATGCTCAGTTCTGAGAGATAATTGTGTGTGAAAGCCGTCCTTCACCTAGCTTGTTGGGAACACAAAGTTTCTTTTCAGTTGCAAACTCCACTCCATACATATATATGGGGAGGTACTAGCTCCAACTCGGTTTTACAGTGAAAACTGCAGGAACTTCAAACCGGCAGTAGGAAACAGACTGAGAAACCAGAGTAAAAGTTTTTCTTGCAACCCGTTCCTTTTGTGCTAGATGAACGAAAGTCTCTCCTCATGCTCAGTTCTGAGAGATAAGTGTGTGTGGAAGCCGCCCTTCACTTAGCTTGTGGGGAACCCAAAGTTTCTTTTCACTTGCAAATTCCACTGTATACTTATATAAGGGTAGGTATTAGCTCCAAATCTGTTTTACCGTGAAAACTGCAGGAACTTCAAACTGGCACTAGGAAACAAACTGAGAAACTAGAGAAATGTTTCTCCTTCAAACAGTTCCTTTTGTGCTAGATGAACGAACGTCTCTCCACATGCTCAGTTCTGAGGGATAAGTGTCTGTGAAAGCCGTCCTTCACCTAGCTTGTTGGGAACACAAAGTTTCTTTTCACTTGAAAACTCCACTCCATACATATATATGGGGAGGTACTAGCTCCAACTCGGTTTTACAGTGAAAACTGCAGGAACTTCCAACCGGCACTAGGAAACAGACTGAGATACCTGAGTAAAATTTTTTCCTGCAACCCTTTCCCTTTGTGCTAGATGAACGAACGTCTCTCCACATGCTCAGTTCTGAGAGATAAGTGTGTGTGAAAGCCGTCCTTCAACTAGCATATTGGGAACCCAAAGATTCTTTTCACTTGCCAATTCCACTCCATACATATATATGGGGAGGTACAAGCTCCAACTCGGTTTTACAGTGAAATCTGCAGGAATTTCAAACCGGCACTAGGAAACAGACTGAGAATCCAGGGTAAAATTTCATCTGCAACCCATTCCCTTTGTGCTAGATGAAAGAACGTCTCTCCACATGCTAAGTTCGGAGAGATAAGTGTGTGTGAAAGCCGTCCTTTACTTAGCTTGTTGGGAACACATATTTCTTTTCAGTTGCAAATTCCACTCCATACATATATATGGGGAGGTACTAGCTCCAACTCGGTTTTACAGTGAAAACTGCAGGAACTTCAAACTGGCACTAGGAAACAGACTGAGAAACTAGAGAAATTGTTTCTCCTTCAAACACTTCCCTTTGTGCTAGATGAACGAACGTCTCTCCACATGCTCAGTTCTGAGAGATAAGTGTGTGTGAAAGCCATCCCTCACATAGCTTGTTGTGACCCCAAAGTTTCTTTTCACTTGCAAACTCCACTTCAAACGTATATATGGGGATGTACAAGCTCCAACACGGTTTTACAGTGAAAACTGCAGGAAATTCAAACCGGCAATAGGAAACAATTTGAGAAACCAGAGTAAAAGTTTTTTCTGCAACCCGTTCCCTGTGTGCTAGATGAATGAACGTCTCTCCACATGCTCAGTTCTGAGGGATAAGTGTCTGTGAAAGCCGTCCTTCACCTAGCTTGTTGGGAACACAAAGTTTCTTTTCACTTGCAAACTCCACTCCATACATATATATGGGGAGGTACTAGCTCCAACTCGGTTTTACAGTGAAAAATGCAGGAACTTCCACCCGGTACTAGGAAACAGACTGAGAAACCAGAGTAAAAGATTCTATTGCATCCCGATCCCTTTGTGCTAGATGAACGAATGTCTCTCCACATGCTAAGTTCTGAGAGATAAGTGTGTGTGAAAGCGGAACTTTACCTAGCTTGTTGGGAACACATATTTCTTTTCAGTTGCAAATTCCACTCCATACATATATATGGGGAGGTACTAGCTCCAACTCGGTTTTACAGTGAAAACTGCAGGAACTTCCAACCGGCACTAGGAAACAGACTGAGATACCAGAGTAAAATTTTTTCCTGCAACCCTTTCCCTTTGTGCTAGATGAACGAACGTCTCTCCACATGCTCAGTTCTGAGAGATAAGTGTGTGTGAAAGCCGTCCTTCAACTAGCATATTGGGAACCCAAAGATTCTTTTCACTTGCCAATTCCACTCCATACATATATATGGGGAGGTACAAGCTCCAACTCGGTTTTACAGTGAAATCTGCAGGAATTTCAAACCGGCACTAGGAAACAGACTGAGAATCCAGGGTAAAATTTCATCTGCAACCCATTCCCTTTGTGCTAGATGAAAGAACGTCTCTCCACATGCTAAGTTCGGAGAGATAAGTGTGTGTGAAAGCCGTCCTTTACTTAGCTTGTTGGGAACACATATTTCTTTTCAGTTGCAAATTCCACTCCATACATATATATGGGGAGGTACTAGCTCCAACTCGGTTTTACAGTGAAAACTGCAGGAACTTCAAACTGGCACTAGGAAACAGACTGAGAAACTAGAGAAATTGTTTCTCCTTCAAACACTTCCCTTTGTGCTAGATGAACGAACGTCTCTCCACATGCTCAGTTCTGAGAGATAAGTGTGTGTGAAAGCCATCCCTCACATAGCTTGTTGTGACCCCAAAGTTTCTTTTCACTTGCAAACTCCACTTCAAACGTATATATGGGGATGTACAAGCTCCAACACGGTTTTACAGTGAAAACTGCAGGAAATTCAAACCGGCAATAGGAAACAATTTGAGAAACCAGAGTAAAAGTTTTTTCTGCAACCCGTTCCCTGTGTGCTAGATGAATGAACGTCTCTCCACATGCTCAGTTCTGAGGGATAAGTGTCTGTGAAAGCCGTCCTTCACCTAGCTTGTTGGGAACACAAAGTTTCTTTTCACTTGCAAACTCCACTCCATACATATATATGGGGAGGTACTAGCTCCAACTCGGTTTTACAGTGAAAAATGCAGGAACTTCCACCCGGTACTAGGAAACAGACTGAGAAACCAGAGTAAAAGATTCTATTGCATCCCGATCCCTTTGTGCTAGATGAACGAATGTCTCTCCACATGCTAAGTTCTGAGAGATAAGTGTGTGTGAAAGCGGAACTTTACCTAGCTTGTTGGGAACACATATTTCTTTTCAGTTGCAAATTCCACTCCATACATATATATGGGGAGGTACTAGCTCCAACTCGGTTTTACAGTGAAAACTGCAGGAACTTCCAACCGGCACTAGGAAACAGACTGAGATACCAGAGTAAAATTTTTTCCTGCAACCCTTTCCCTTTGTGCTAGATGAACGAACGTCTCTCCACATGCTCAGTTCTGAGAGATAAGTGTGTGTGAAAGCCGTCCTTCAACTAGCATATTGGGAACCCAAAGATTCTTTTCACTTGCCAATTCCACTCCATACATATATATGGGGAGGTACAAGCTCCAACTCGGTTTTACAGTGAAATCTGCAGGAATTTCAAACCGGCACTAGGAAACAGACTGAGAATCCAGGGTAAAATTTCATCTGCAACCCATTCCCTTTGTGCTAGATGAAAGAACGTCTCTCCACATGCTAAATTCTGAGAAATAAGTGTGTGTGAAAGCCGTCCTTTACTTAGCTTATTGGGAACACATATTTCTTTTCAGTTGCAAATTCCACTCCATACATATATATGGGGAGGTACTAGCTCCAACTCGGTTTTACAGTGAAAACTGCAGGAACTTCAAACTGGCACTAGGAAACAGACTGAGAAACTAGAGAAAATGTTTCTCCTTCAAACACTTCCCTTTGTGCTAGATGAACGAACGTCTCTCCACATGCTCAGTTCTGAGAGATAAGTGTGTGTGAAAGCCATCCCTCACATAGCTTGTTGTGACCCCAAAGTTTCTTTTCACTTGCAAACTCCACTTCAAACGTATATATGGGGAGGTACAAGCTCCAACACGGTTTTACAGTGAAAACTGCAGGAAATTCAATCCGGCAATAGGAAACAATTTGAGAAACCAGAGTAAAAGTTTTTTCTGCAACCCGTTCCCTGTTTGCTAGATGAATGAACGTCTCTCCACATGCTCAGTTCTGAGAGATAAGTGTGTGTGAAAGCCGTTCTTCACCTAGCTAGTTGGGAACCCAAAGTTTCTTTTCACTTGCAAACTCCACTCCATAAGTATATATGGGGTGGTACTAGGTCCAACACGGTTTTACAATGAATACTGCAGGAAATTCATACCGGCAGTAGGAAACAG
Source organism: Camelus bactrianus (assembly GCF_048773025.1). NCBI lineage: Eukaryota > Metazoa > Chordata > Mammalia > Artiodactyla > Camelidae > Camelus > Camelus bactrianus. The sequence continues at coordinate 92,561,631 of NC_133545.1, read as the reverse complement.
ACTGAGAAACCAGAGTAATAGTTTCTACAGCAACCCGTTCCATTTGTGCTAGATGAACGAAAGTCTCTCCACATGCTCAGTTCTGAGAGATAAGTGTGTGTGGAAGCCGTTGTTCACCTAACTTGTTGGGAACACAAAGATTCTTTTCAGTTGCAAACTCCAATCCATACATATATATGGGGAGGTACAAGCTCCAACTCGATATTACAGTGAAAACTGCAGGAAATTCTAACTGGCACCAGAAAACAGACTGAGAAACCAGAGTAAAAGTTTCTCCTGCAACCCGTTCCCTTTGTGCAAGATGAACGAACGTCTCTCCACATGCTCAGTTCTGAGAGATAAGTGTGTGTGAAAGCCGTCCTTCACCTAGCTTGTTGGGAACACAAAGTTTCTTTTCATTTGCAAACTCCACTTCATACATATATATGGGGAGGTACTAGCTCCAACTTGGATTTAGAGTGAAAACTGTAGGAACTTCAAACCGGCACTACGAAACAGACTGAGAATACAGAGTAAAAGTTTCTCCTGCAACCTGTTCCCTTTGTGCAAGATGAACGAACGTCTCTCAACATGCTCAGTTCTGAGAGATAATTGTGTGTGAAAGCCGTCCTTCACCTAGCTTTTTTGTAACACAAAGTTTCTATTCAGTTGCAAACTCCACTCCATACATATATATGGGGAGGTACTAGCTCCAACTCGGTTTTACAGTGATAACTGCAGGAACTTCAAACCGGCACTAGGAAACAGACTGAGAAACCAGAGTAATAGTTTCTCCTGCATACCGTTCCCTTTGTGCTAGATCAAAAAACGTCTCTCCACATGCTCAGTTCTGAGAGATAAGTGTGTGTGAAAGCAGTCCTTCACCTAGCTTGTTGGGACCCCAAAGTTTTTTCACTTGCAAATTCCACTCCATACTTATATATGGGGAGTTACTAGCTCCAACACGGTTTTACAGTGAAAACTGCAGGAAGTTCATACCGGCAATAGGAAACAGACTGAGAAACCAGAGTAAAAGTTTCTCCTGCAAACCGTTCCCTGTGTGCTAGATGAACGAACGTCTCTCCACATGCTCAGATCTGAGAGATATGTGTGTGTGAAAGCCGTACTTCACCTAGCTTGTTGGGAACACAAAGTTTCTTTTCAATTGCAAACTCCACTCCATACATATATATGGGGAGGTACAAGCTCCAACTCGGTTTTACAGTGATTAATGCAGGAACTTCAAACCGGTACTAGGAAAAAGACTGAGAATCCAGAGTAAAAGTTCCTACTGCAACCCGTTCCCATTGTGCTAGGTGAACGAAAGTCTCTCCACATGCTCAGTTCTGAGAGATAAGTGTGTGTGAAAGCCGTCCTTCACCTAGATTGCTGGGAACACAAAGTTTCTTTTCAGTTGCAAACTCAACCCCATATATGTATATGGGGATGAACTAGCTCCATATCGGATTTACAGTGAAAACAGCAGGAAATTAAAACCGGCACTAGGAAACACACTGAGAAACCAGAGTAAAAGTTTCCCCTGCAACCCGTTCCCGCCGTGCTAGATGAACGAACGTCTCTCCACATGATCAGTTCTGAGATATAAGTGTGTGTGAAAGCCATCCATCACCTAGCTTGTTGGGAACACAAAGTTTCTTTTCAGTTGCAAACCCAACTTCATACATATATACTGGGAGGTACTAGCTCCAACTCGATTTTACAGTGAAAACTGCAGGAATTTCAAACCAGCACTAGGAAACAGCCTGAGATACCAGTGTAAAAGTTTCTCCTGCAGCCCGTTCCCTTAGTGCTAGATGAACGAACGTCTCTCCACATGCTCAGTTCTGAGAGATAAGTGCGTGTGAAAGCCGTCCTTCACCTAGCTTGTTGGGAACACAAAGTTTATTTCAGTTGCAAACTCCAATCCATACATATATATGGGGTGGTATTAGCTCCAACTCTTTTTTACAGTGAAAACTGCAGGAACTTCAAACCGGCACTAGGAAACAGACTGAGAACCCAGAGTAAAAGTTTCTCCTGCAACCCGTTCCCTTTGTGCTAGATAAACGAACGTCACTCCACATGCTCAGTTCTGAGAGATAAGTGTGTGTGAAAGCCGTACTTCAACTAGCTTGTTTGGAACCCAAAGTTTCTTTTCACTTGCAAACTCCACTCCATACATATATATGGGTAGCTACTAGCTCCAACTCGGTTTTACATTGAAATCTGCAGGAACTTCAAAGCGGCACTAGGAAACAGACTGACAAACCAGAGTAAAAGTTTCTCCTGCAACTCGTTCCCTTTGTGCTAGATGAACGAACGTCTCTCCACATGCTCAGTTCTGAGAGATAAGTGTGTGTGAAAGCCATCCTTCATCTTGTTTGTTGGAAACCAAAATTTCTTTTCACTTTCAAACTCCATTCCATACATATATATGAGGAGGTACAAGCTCCAACTCGGTTTTACAGTGAAAACTGCAGGAACTTCAACGCGGCACTAGGAAACAGACTGAGAATCCAGAGTAAAAGTTTCTCCTGTAACCCGTTCCCTTTGTGCTAGATGAACGAAAGTCTCTCCACATGCTCAGTTCTGAGAGACAAGTGTGTATGTAAGCCGTCCTTCACCTAGCTTGTTGGGAACACAAAGTTTCTTTTCAGTTGCAAACTCCACTCCATACATATATATGGGGAGGAACTAGCTTCAACTCGGTTTTATTGTGAAAACTGCAGGAACTTCAAACCGGCACTAGGAAACAGACTGAGAAACCAGGGTAAAAGTTTCTAATGCAACCGGTTCCCTTTGTGCTAGATGAACGAACGTCTCTCCACATGCTCAGTTCTGAGAGATAAGTGTGTGTGAAAGCCGTCCTTCACCTAGCTTTTTGGGAACACATGTTTCTTTTCAGTTGCATACTCCACACCATACATATATATGGGGAGGTACAAGCTCCAACACGGTTTTACAGAGAAAACTGCAGGAAATTCAAACTGGCAATAGGAAACAGACTGAGAAACCAGAGTAAAATTTTTTCCTGCAACCCGTTCCCTGTGTGCTAGATGAACGAACTTCTCTCCACATGCTCAGTTCTGAGAGATAAGTGTGTGTGAAAGCCGTTCTTCACCTAGCTTGTTGTTACTCCAAAGTTTCTTTTCACTTGCAAACTCCAATCCATACATATATATGGGGAGGTACTATGTCCAACACTGTTTTACAGTGAAAACTGCAGGAACTTCATATCAGCAGTAGGAAACAAACTGAGAAACCAGAGTAATAGATTCTCCTGCAACCCGTTCCCTTTTTGCTAGATGAACGAACGTCTACCCACATACTCAGTTCTGAGAGATAATTGTGTGTGAAAGCCGTTGTTCACCTAACTTGATGGGAACACAAAGATTCTTTTCAGTTGCAAACTCCACTTCATACATATATATGGGGAGGTACTAGCTCCAACTTGGTTTTAGAGTGAAAACTGCAGGAACTTCAAACCGGCACTAGGAAACAGACTGAGAATCCAGAGTAAAAGTTTCTCCTGAAACCCGTTCCCCTTGTGCTATATGAACGAACGTCTCTCCCCATGCTCAGTTCTGAGAGATAATTGTGTGTGAAAGCCGTCCTTCACCTAGCTTGTTGGGAACACAAAGTTTCTTTTCAGTTGCAAACACAACTCCATACATATATAATGGGAGGTACTAGCTCCAACTTGGTTTTACAGTGAAAACTGCAGGAACTTCAAACCGGCACTAGGAAACAGACTGAGAATCCACAGTAAAAGTTTCCCCTGAAAACCGTTCCCCTTGTGCTATATGAACGAACGTCTCTCCACATGCTCATTTCTGAGAGATAAGTGTGTGTGAAATCCGTCCTTCACCTAGCTTGTTGGGAACACACATTTCTTTTCAGTTGCAAACTCCACACCATACATATATATGGGGAGGTACAAGCTGCAACACGGTTTTACAGTGAAAACTGCAGGAAATTCAAACCGGCAATAGGAAACAGACTGAGAAACCAGAGTAAAATTTTTTCCTGCAACCCGTTCCCTGTGTGCTAGATGAACGAACGTCTCTCCACATGCTCAGTTCTGTGAGATAAGTGTGTGTGAAAGCCGTCCTTCACCTAGCTTGTTGGGAACACAAAGTTTCTTTTCACTTGCAAACTCCACTCCATACATATATATGGGGAGGTACTATGTCCAACACGGTTTTACAGAGAAAACTGCAGGAACTTCATAAAAGCAGTAGGAAACAGACTGAGAAACCAGAGTAAAAGTTTCTCCTGCAACCAGTTCCATTTGTGCTAGATGAACGAACGTCTCTCCACATGCTCAGTTCTGAGATGTAAGTGTGTTTGAAGCCGTCCTTCAACTATCTTGTTGGGAACACAAAGTTTCTTTTCACTTGCAAACTCCACTCCATACATATATATGGGGAGGTATTAGCTCCAAAACGTTTTTACAGTGAAAACTGCAGGAACATCTACCCGGCACTTGGAAACAGACTGAGTATCCAGGGTAAAAGTTTCTCCTGCATTCCGTTCCCTTTGTGCTAGATGAACGAACGCCTTTCCACATGCTCAGTTCTGAGAGATAAGTGTCTGTGAAAGCCGTACTTTACCTATCTTGTAGGGAACACAAATTTCTTTTCAGTAGCAAACTCTACTCCATACATATATATGGGGAGGTACGAGCTCCAACTCGGATTTACTTTGAAAACTGCAGGAAATTCAAACCGGCACTAGGAAACAGACTGAGAAACCAGAGAAAAAGTTTCACCTGCAACCCGTTCCCTTTGTTCTAGATGAAAGAACGTCTCTCCACATGCTCATTTCTGAGAGATAATTGTGTGTGAAAGCCGTCCTTCACCTAGCTTGTTGGGAACACAAAGTTTCTTTTCAGTTGCAAACTCCACTCCATACATATATATGGGGAGGTACTAGCTCCAACTCGGTTTTACAGTGAAAACTGCAGGAACTTCAAACCGGCAGTAGGAAACAGACTGAGAAACCAGAGTAAAAGTTTTTCCTGCAACCCGTTCCTTTTGTGCTAGATGAACGAAAGTCTCTCCACATGCTCAGTTCTGAGAGATAAGTGTGTGTGGAAGCCGCCCTTCACTTAGCTTGTGGGGAACCCAAAGTTTTTTTCACTTGCAAATTCCACTGTATACTTATATAAGGGTAGGTATTAGCTCCAAATCTGTTTTACCGTGAAAACTGCAGGAACTTCAAACTGGCACTAGGAAACAAACTGAGAAACTAGAGAAATGTTTCTCCTTCAAACAGTTCCTTTTGTGCTAGATGAACGAACGTATCTCCACATGCTCAGTTCTGAGAGATAAGTTTCTGTGAAAGCCGTCCTTCACCTAGCTTGTTGGGAACACAAAGTTTCTTTTCACTTGCAAACTCCACTCCATACATATATATGGGGAGGTACTAGCTCCAACTCGGTTTTACAGTGAAAAATGCAGGAACTTCCACCCGGTACTAGGAAACAGACTTAGAAACCAGAGTAAAAGATTCTATTGCAAACCGATCCCTTTGTGCTAGATGAACGAATGTCTCTCCACATGCTAAGTTCTGAGAGATAAGTGTGTGTGAAAGCCGACCTTTACCTAGCTTGTTGGGAACACATATTTCTTTTCAGTTGCAAATTCCACTCCATACATATATATGGGGAGGTAGTAGCTCCAACTCGGTTTTACAGTGAAAACTGCAGGAACTTCCAACCGGCACTAGGAAACAGACTGAGATACCAGAGTAAAATTTTTTCCTGCAACCATTTCCCTTTGTGCTAGATGAACGAACGTCTCTCCACATGCTCAGTTCTGAGAGATAAGTGTGTGTGAAAGCCGTCCTTCAACTAGCATGTTGGGAACCCAAAGATTCTTTTCACTTGCCAATTCCACTCCATACATATATATGGGGAGGTACAAGCTCCAACTCGGTTTTACAGTGAAATCTGCAGGAATTTCAAACCGGCACTAGGAAACAGACTGAGAATCCAGGGTAAAATTTCATCTGCAACCCATTCACTTTGTGCTAGATGAAAGAACGTCTCTCCACATGCTAAGTTCTGAGAGATAAGTGTGTGTGAAAGCCGTCCTTTACTTAGCTTGTTGGGAACACATATTTCTTTTCAGTTGCAAATTCCACTCCATACATATATATGGGGAGGTACTAGCTCCAACTCGGTTTTACAGTGAAAACTGCAGGAACTTCAAACTGGCACTAGGAAACAGACTGAGAAACTAGAGAAAATGTTTCTCCTTCAAACACTTCCCTTTGTGCTAGATGAACGAACGTCTCTCCACATGCTCAGTTCTGAGAGATAAGTGTCTGTGAAAGCCGTCCTTCACCTAGCTTGTTGGGAACACAAAGTTTCTTTTCACTTGCAAACTCCACTCCATACATATATATGGGGAGGTACTAGCTCCAAATCGGTTTTACAGTGAAAACTGCAGGAACTTCCACCCGGTACTAGGAAACAGACTGAGAATCCAGAGTAAAAGATTCTATTGCAACCCGATCCCTTTGTGCTAGATGAACGAACGTCTCTACACATGCTCATTTCTGAGAGATAAGTGAGTGTGAAAGCCGTCCTTAACCTAGCTTGTTGGGAACACATATTTCTTTTCAGTTGCAAATTCCACTCCTTACATATATATGGGGAGGTAATAGCTCCAACTCGGTTTTACAGTGAAAACTGCAGGAACTCCAAACCGGCAGTAGGAAACAGACTGAGATACCAGAGTAAAAGTTTTTCCTGCAACCCGTTCCCTTTGTGCTAGATGAACGAATGTCTCTCCACATGCTCATTTCTGAGAGATAAGTGAGTGTGAAAGCCGTCCTTAACCTAGCTTGTTGGGAACACAAAGTTTCTTTTCAAATGCAAACTCCACTCCATACAAATATATGGGGAGGTACAAGGTCCAACTCGGTTTTACAGTGAAAACTGCAGGAACTTCATAACGGCACTAGGCAACAGACTGAGAAACCAGAGTTAAAGTTTCCCTGCAACCCGTTCCCTTTGGGCTAGATGAACGAACGTCTCTCCACATGCTCAGTTCTGAGAGATAAGTGTGTGTGAAAGCCGTCCTTCACCTAGCTTGTTGAGAACACAAAGTTTCTTTTCAGTTGCAAAATCCAATCCATACATATATATGGGCAGGTACTAGCTCCAACTCGCTTTTACAGTGAAAACTGCAGGAACTTCAAACCGGCAGTAGGAAACAGACTGAGAAAACAGAGAAAAAGTTTTTCCTGCAACCCGTTCCCTTTGTGCTAGATGAACGAAAGTCTCTCCACATGCTCATTTCTGAGAGAAAAGTGTGTGTGAAAGCCGTACTTCATCTAGCTTGTTGGGAACACAAAGTTTATTTTCAGATGCAAACTCCACTCCATAGATATATATGGGGAGGTACTAGCTCCAACACGGCTTTACAGTGAAAACTGCAGGAACTTCCAACCGGCACTAGGAAACAGACTGAGAAAATAGAGTAAAGATTCTCCTGCAACCCGTTCCCTTTGTGCTAGATGAACGAACGTCTCTCCACATGCTCAGTTCTGAGAGATAAGTGTGTGTGAAAGCCGTTCTTCAACTAGCATGTTGGGAACCCAAAGTTTCTTTTCACTTGCAAATTCCACTCCATACATATATATGGGGAGGTACTAGCTCCAACTCGGTTTTACAGTGAAATCTGCAGGAACTTCAAACCGGCAGTAGGAAACAGACTGAGAAATCAGAGTAAAAGTTTTTCCTGCAACCCGTTCCCTTTGTGCTAGATGAACGAACGTCTCTCCACATGCTCAGATCTGAGAGATAAGTGTGTGTGAAAGCCGTCCTTCACCTATCTTGTTGAGAACTCAAAGTTTCTTTTCAGATGCAAACTCCACTCCAAAAATATATATGGGGAGGTAAAAAGTCCAACTCGGTTTACAGTGAAAACTGCAGGAACTTCAAACCGGCACTAGGAAACAGACTGTGAATCCAGAGTAAAACTTTCTCCTGCAAACCGTTCCCTTTGTGCTAGATGAATGAACGTCTCCCCACATGCTCAGTTCTGAGAGATAAGTGTGTGTGAAAGCCGTCCTTCACCTTGCTTGTTGGGAACCCAAAGTTTCTTTTCACTTGCAAACTCCTCTCCATACATATATATGGGTAGGTAATAACTCCAACACGGTTTTACAGTGAAAATTGCAGGAAATTCAAACCGGCACTAGGAAACACACTGAGAATCCATAGTAAAACTTTCTCCTGCAACCCGTTTCCTTTGTGCTACATGAATGAACTTCTCTCCACATGCTCAGTTCTGAGAGATAAGTATGTGGGAAAGCCGTCCTTCACCTAGCTTGTTGAGAACACAAAGTTTATTTTCAGATGCAAACTCTTCTCCATACATATATATTGGGAGGTACTAGCTCCAACACGGTTTTACAGTGAAAACTGCAGGAACTTCAAAACGGCACTAGGAAACAGACTGAGAATATAGAGTAAAGATTCTCCTGCAACCCGTTCCATTTGTGCTAGATGAACGAACGTCTCTCCACATGCTCAGTTCTGAGAGATAAGTGTGTGTGAAAGCCGTCCTTCACCTTGCTTGTTGGGAACACAAAGTTTCTTTTCACTTGCAAACTCCACTCCATACATATATATGGGGAGGTACAAGCACCAACTCGGTTTTACACTGAAAACTGCAGGAACTTCAAACCGGCACTAGGAAACTGACTGAGAATCCAGGGTAAAATTTTCTCCTGCAACACATTCCCTTTGTGCTAGATGAAAGAACGTCTCTCCACATGCTCAGTTCTGAGAGATAAGTGTGAGTGAAATCCGTCCTTCACCTAGCTTGTTGGGAACACAAAGTTTCTTTTCAGTTGCAAACTCCACTGCATACATATATATGGGGAGGTTCTAGCTCCAAATCGGTTTTACAGGGAAAACTGCAGGAACTTCAAAACGGCAGTAGGAAACAGACTGAGAAATCAGAGTAAAAGATTCTCCTGCAACCCGTTCCCTTTGTGCTAGATGAACGACTTCTCTCCACATGCTCATTTCTGAGAGATAAGTGTGTGTGAAAGCCGTCCTTCACCTAGCTTGTTGGGAACACAATGTTTCTTTTCACTTGCAAATTCCACTCCATACATATATATGGGGAGGTACTAGCTCCAACTCTGTTTTACAGTGAAAATTTCAGGAACATCAAATTGCATTAGGAAACAGACTGAGAAAAAAGAGTAAAAGTTTTCCCTTCAACCCGTTCCCTTTGTGCTAGATGAACGAACGTCTCTCCACATGCTCAGTTCTGAGAGATAAGTGTGTGTGGAAGCCGCCATTCACCTTGCTTTTTGGGAACCCAAAGATTCTTTTCACTTGCAAATTCCACTGCATAGTTTCATATGGTTATGTACTAGCTCCAACTAGGTTTTACAGTGAAAACTGCAGGAACTTCAAACCGGCAGTAGGAAACAGACTGAGAAACCAGAGTTAAAGTTTTTCCTGCAACCCGTTCCCTTTGTGCTAGATGAACGAACGTCTCTCCACATGCTCAGTTCTGAGAGATAAGTGTGTGTGAAAGCCGCCCTTCACCTAGCTTGTTGGGAACACAAAGTTACTTTTCAGTAGCCAACTCCAATCCATACATATATATGGGGAGGTACTAGCTCCAACTATGTTTTACAGTGAAAACTGCAGGAACTTCTAACCGGCAGTAGGAAACAGACTGAGAAACCAGAGTAAAAGGTTTTCCTGCAACCCGTTCCCTTTGTGCTAGATGAACGAAAGTCTCTCCACATGCTCACTTCTGAGAGATAAGTGTGTGTGAAAGCCGTCCTTAAACTAGCTTGTTGGGATCACAAAGTTTATTTTCAGATGCAAACCCCATTCCATAGATATATATGGGGTGGTACTAGCTCCAACTCGATTTTACAGTGAAAATTGCAGGAACTTCAAACCAGCACTAGGAAACAGACTTAGAATCCAGAGTAAAAGTTTCTCCTGCCAACCCTTCCATTTGTGCTAGATGAACGAAAGTCTCTCCACATGCTCAGTTCGGAGAGATAAGTGTGTGTGAAAGCAGTCCTTCACCTAGCTTGTTGGGAACACAAAGTTTCTTTTAAGTTGCAAACTCCACTCCATACATATATATGGGGATGTTCTAGCTCCAAATCGGTTTTACATTGCAAACTGCAGGAACATCAAACCGGCACTAGGAAACAGACTGAGAAACAAGAGTAAAAGTTTTTCCTGCAAACCGTTCCCTTTGTGCTAGATGAACGAACGTCTCTCCACATGCTCAGTTCTGAGAGATAAGTGTGTGTGAAAGCCATCCCTCACATAGCTTGTTGTGACCCCAAAGTTTCTTTTCACTTGCAAACTCCACTTCAAACGTATATATGGGGAGGTACAAGCTCCAACACGGTTTTACAGTGAAAACTGCAGGAAATTCAAACCGGCAATAGGAAACAATTTGAGAAACCAGAGTAAAAGTTTGTTCTGCAAACCGTTCCCTGTGTGCTAGATGAATGAACGTCTCTCCACATGCTCAGTTCTGAGGGATAAGTGTCTGTGAAAGCCGTCCTTCACCTAGCTTGTTGGGAACACAAAGTTTCTTTTCACTTGCAAACTCCACTCCATACATATATATGGGGAGGTACTAGCTCCAACTCGGTTTTACAGTGAAAAATGCAGGAACTTCCACCCGGTACTAGGAAACAGACTGAGAAACCAGAGTAAAAGATTCTATTGCATCCCGATCCCTTTGTGCTAGATGAACGAATGTCTCTCCACATGCTAAGTTCTGAGAGATAAGTGTGTGTGAAAGCGGACCTTTACCTAGCTTGTTGGGAACACATATTTCTTTTCAGTTGCAAATTCCACTCCATACATATATATGGGGAGGTACTAGCTCCAACTCGGTTTTACAGTGAAAACTGCAGGAACTTCCAACCGGCACTAGGAAACAGACTGAGATACCAGAGTAAAATTTTTTCCTGCAACCCTTTCCCTTTGTGCTAGATGAACGAGCGTCTCTCCACATGCTCAGTTCTGAGAGATAAGTGTGTGTGAAAGCCGTCCTTCAACTAGCATATTGGGAACCCAAAGATTCTTTTCACTTGCCAATTCCACTCCATACATATATATGGGGAGGTACAAGCTCCAACTCGGTTTTACAGTGAAATCTGCAGGAATTTCAAACCGGCACTAGGAAACAGACTGAGAATCCAGGGTAAAATTTCATCTGCAACCCATTCCCTTTGTGCTAGATGAAAGAACGTCTCTCCACATGCTAAGTTCTGAGAAATAAGTGTGTGTGAAAGCCGTCCTTTACTTAGCTTATTGGGAACACATATTTCTTTTCAGTTGCAAATACCACTCCATACATATATATGGGGAGGTACTAGCTCCAACTCGGTTTTACAGTGAAAACTGCAGGAACTTCAAACTGGCACTAGGAAACAGACTGAGAAACTAGAGAAAATGTTTCTCCTTCTAACACTTCCCTTTGTGCTAGATGAACGAACGTCTCTCCACATGCTCAGTTCTGAGAGATAAGTGTGTGTGAAAGCCATCCCTCACATAGCTTGTTGTGACCCCAAAGTTTCTTTTCACTTGCAAACTCCACTTCAAACGTATATATGGGGAGGTACAAGCTCCAACACGGTTTTACAGTGAAAACTGCAGGAAATTCAAACCGGCAATAGGAAACAATTTGAGAAACCAGAGTAAAAGTTTTTTCTGCAACCCGTTCCCTGTGTGCTAGATGAATGAACGTCTCTCCACATGCTCAGTTCTGAGAGATAAGTGTGTGTGAAAGCCGTTCTTCACCTAGCTAGTTGGGAACCCAAAGTTTCTTTTCACTTGCAAACTCCACTCCATAAGTATATATGGGGTGGTACTAGGTCCAACACGGTTTTACAATGAATACTGCAGGAAATTCATACCGGCAGTAGGAAACAGACTGAGAAACCAGAGTAATAGTTTCTACTGCAACCCGTTCCATTTGTGCTAGATGAACGAAAGTCTCTCCACATGCTCAGTTCTGAGAGATAAGTGTGTGTGGAAGCCGTTGTTCACCTAACTTGTTGGGAACACAAAGATTCTTTTCAGTTGCCAACTCCAATCCATACATATATATGGGGAGGTACAAGCTCCAACTCGTTATTACAGTGAAAACTGCAGGAAATTCTAACTGGCACCAGAAAACAGACTGAGAAACCAGAGTAAAAGTTTCTCCTGCAACCCGTTCCCTTTGTGCAAGATGAACGAACGTCTCTCCACATGCTCAGTTCTGAGAGATAAGTGTGTGTTAAAGCCGTACTTCACCTAGCTTGTTGGGAACACAAAGTTTCTTTTCATTTGCAAACTCCACTTCATACATATATATGGGGAGGTACTAGCTCCAAATTGGATTTAGAGTGAAAACTGTAGGAACTTCAAACCGGCACTAGGAAACAGACTGAGAATACAGAGTAAAAGTTTCTCCTGCAACCTGTTCCCTTTGTGCAAGATGAACGAACGTCTCTCAACATGCTCAGTTCTGAGAGATAATTGTGTGTGAAAGCCGTCCTTCACCTAGCTTGTTGGGAACACAAAGTTTCTTTTCATTTGCAAACTCCACTTCATACATATATATGGGGAGTTACTAGTTCCAAATTGGTTTTAGAGTGAAAACTGCAGGAACTTCAAACCGGCACTAGGAAACAGCTTGAGAATCCAGAGTAAAATTTCTCCTGCAACCCGTTCCCTTTGTGCTAGATGAACGAACGTCTCTCCACATGCTCAGTCCTGAGAGATAAGTGTGTGTGAAAGACGTCCTTCACCTAGCTTGTTGAGACCCCAAAGTTCTTTTCACTTGCAAACTCCACTCCATACATATATATGGGGAGTTTCTAGCTCCAACACGATTTTACAGTGAAAACTGCAGGAAATTCATACCGGCAATAGGAAACAGACTGAGAAACCAGAGTAAAAGTTTTCCCTGCTAACCGTTCCCTGTGTGCTAGATGAACGAACGTCTCTCCACATGCTCAGTTCTGAGAGATAAGTGTGTGTGAAAGCCGTCCTTCACCTAGCTTTTTTGTAACACAAAGTTTCTATTCAGTTGCAAACTCCACTCCATACATATATATGGGGAGGTACTAGCTCCAACTCGGTTTTACAGTGATAACTGCAGGAACTTCAAACCGGCACTAGGAAACAGACTGAGAAACCAGAGTAATAGTTTCTCCTGCATACCGTTCCCTTTGTGCTAGATCAAAAAACGTCTCTCCACATGCTCAGTTCTGAGAGATAAGTGTGTGTGAAAGCAGTCCTTCACCTAGCTTGTTGGGACCCCAAAGTTTTTTCACTTGCAAATTCCACTCCATACTTATATATGGGGAGTTACTAGCTCCAACACGATTTTACAGTGAAAACTGCAGGAAGTTCATACCGGCAATAGGAAACAGACTGAGAAACCAGAGTAAAAGTTTCTCCTGCAAACCGTTCCCTGTGTGCTAGATGAACGAACGTCTCTCCACATGCTCAGATCTGAGAGATATGTGTGTGTGAAAGCCGTACTTCACCTAGCTTGTTGGGAACACAAAGTTTCTTTTCAGTTGCAAACTCCACTCCATACATATATATGGGGAGGTACAAGCTCCAACTCGGTTTTACAGTGATTAATGCAGGAACTTCAAACCGGTACTAGGAAAAAGACTGAGAATCCAGAGTAAAAGTTCCTACTGCAACCCGTTCCCATTGTGCTAGGTGAACGAAAGTCTCTCCACATGCTCAGTTCTGAGAGATAAGTGTGTGTGAAAGCCGTCCTTCACCTAGATTGCTGGGAACACAAAGTTTCTTTTCAGTTGCAAACTCAACCCCATATATGTATATGGGGATGAACTAGCTCCATATCGGATTTACAGTGAAAACAGCAGGAAATTAAAACCGGCACTAGGAAACACACTGAGAAACCAGAGTAAAAGTTTCCCCTGCAACCCGTTCCCGCCGTGCTAGATGAACGAACGTCTCTCCACATGATCAGTTCTGAGATATAAGTGTGTGTTAAAGCCATCCATCACCTAGCTTGTTGGGAACACAAAGTTTCTTTTCAGTTGCAAACCCAACTTCATACATATATACTGGGAGGTACTAGCTCCAACTCGATTTTACAGTGAAAACTGCAGGAATTTCAAACCAGCACTAGGAAACAGCCTGAGATACCAGTGTAAAAGTTTCTCCTGCAGCCCGTTCCCTTAGTGCTAGATGAACGAACGTCTCTCCACATGCTCAGATCTGAGAGATAAGTGCGTGTGAAAGCCGTCCTTCACCTAGCTTGTTGGGAACACAAAGTTTATTTCAGTTGCAAACTCCAATCCATACATATATATGGGGTGGTATTAGCTCCAACTCTTTTTTACAGTGAAAACTGCAGGAACATCAAACCGGCACAAGGAAACAGACTGAGAACCCAGAGTAAAAGTTTCTCCTGCAACCCGTTCCCTTTGTGCTAGATAAACGAACGTCACTCCACATGCTCAGTTCTGAGAGATAAGTGTGTGTGAAAGCCGTACTTCAACTAGCTTGTTTGGAACCCAAAGTTTCTTTTCACTTGCAAACTCCACTCCATACATATATATGGGTAGCTACTAGCTCCAACTCGGTTTTACATTGAAATCTGCAGGAACTTCAAAGCGGCACTAGGAAACAGACTGAGAAACCAGAGTAAAAGTTTCTCCTGCAACTCGTTCCCTTTGTGCTAGATGAACGAACGTCTCTCCACATGCTCAGTTCTGAGAGATAAGTGTGTGTGAAAGCCATCCTTCATCTTGTTTGTTGGAAACCAAAATTTCTTTTCACTTTCAAACTCCATTCCATACATATATATGAGGAGGTACAAGCTCCAACTCGGTTTTACAGTGAAAACTGCAGGAACTTTAAACCGGCACTAGGAAACAGACTGAGAATCCAGAGTAAAAGTTTCTCCTGTAACCCGTTCCCTTTGTGCTAGATGAACGAAAGTCTCTCCACATGCTCAGTTCTGAGAGACAAGTGTGTATGTAAGCCGTCCTTCACCTAGCTTGTTGGGAACACAAAGTTTCTTTTCAGTTGCAAACTCCACTCCATACATATATATGGGGAGGAACTAGCTTCAACTCGGTTTTATTGTGAAAACTGCAGGAACTTCAAACCGGCACTAGGAAACAGACTGAGAAACCAGGGTAAAAGTTTCTAATGCAACCGGTTCCCTTTGTGCTAGATGAACGAACGTCTCTCCACATGCTCAGTTCTGAGAGATAAGTGTGTGTGAAAGCCGTCCTTCACCTAGCTTTTTGGGAACACATGTTTCTTTTCAGTTGCATACTCCACACCATACATATATATGGGGAGGTACAAGCTCCAACACGGTTTTACAGAGAAAACTGCAGGAAATTCAAACTAGCAATAGGAAACAGACTGAGAAACCAGAGTAAAATTTTTTCCTGCAACCCGTTCCCTGTGTGCTAGATGAACGAACTTCTCTCCACATGCTCAGTTCTGAGAGATAAGTGTGTGTGAAAGCCGTTCTTCACGTAGCTTGTTGTTACTCCAAAGTTTCTTTTCACTTGCAAACTCCAATCCATACATATATATGGGGAGGTACTATGTCCAACACTGTTTTACAGTGAAAACTGCAGGAAATTCATATCAGCAGTAGGAAACAAACTGAGAAACCAGAGTAATAGATTCTCCTGCAACCCGTTCCCTTTTTGCTAGGTGAACGAAGGTCTACCCACATACTCAGTTCTGAGAGATAATTGTGTGTGAAAGCCGTTGTTCACCTAACTTGATGGGAACACAAAGATTCTTTTCAGTTGCAAACTCCACTTCATACATATATATGGGGAGGTACTAGCTCCAACTTGGTTTTAGAGTGAAAACTGCAGGAACTTCAAACTGGCACTAGGAAACAGACTGAGAATCCAGAGTAAAAGTTTCTCCTGAAACCCGTTCCCCTTGTGCTATATGAACGAACGTCTCTCCCCATGCTCAGTTCTGAGAGATAATTGTGTGTGAAAGCCGTCCTTCACCTAGCTTGTTGGGAACACAAAGTTTCTTTTCAGTTGCAAACTCAACTCCATACATATATAATGGGAGGTACTAGCTCCAACTTGGTTTTACAGTGAAAACTGCAGGAACTTCAAACCGGCACTAGGAAACAGACTGAGAATCCACAGTAAAAGTTTCCCCTGAAAACCGTTCCCCTTGTGCTATATGAACGAACGTCTCTCCACATGCTCATTTCTGAGAGATAAGTGTGTGTGAAATCCGTCCTTCACCTAGCTTGTTGGGAACACACATTTCTTTTCAGTTCCAAACTCCACACCATACATATATATGGGGAGGTACAAGCTGCAACACGGTTTTACAGTGAAAACTGCAGGAAATTCAAACCGGCAATAGGAAACAGACTGAGAAACCAGAGTAAAATTTTTTCCTGCAACCCGTTCCCTGTGTGCTAGATGAACGAACGTCTCTCCACATGCTCAGTTCTGTGAGATAAGTGTGTGTGAAAGCCGTCCTTCACCTAGCTTGTTGGGAACACAAAGTTTCTTTTCACTTGCAAACTCCACTCCATACATATATATGGGGAGGTACTATGTCCAACACGGTTTTACAGAGAAAACTGCAGGAACTTCATAAAAGCAGTAGGAAACAGACTGAGAAACCAGAGTAAAAGTTTCTCCTGCAACCAGTTCCATTTGTGCTAGATGAACGAACGTCTCTCCACATGCTCAGTTCTGAGATGTAAGTGTGTTTGAAGCCGTCCTTCAACTATCTTGTTGGGAACACAAAGTTTCTTTTCACTTGCAAACTCCACTCCATACATATATATGGGGAGGTATTAGCTCCAAAACGTTTTTACAGTGAAAACTGCAGGAACATCTACCCGGCACTTGGAAACAGACTGAGTATCCAGGGTAAAAGTTTCTCCTGCATCCCGTTCCCTTTGTGCTAAATGAACGAACGCCTTTCCACATGCTCAGTTCTGAGAGGTAAGTGTCTGTGAAAGCCGTAATTTATCTATCTTGTAGGGAACACAAATTTCTTTTAAGTAGCAAACTCTACTCCATACATATATATGGGGAGGTACGAGCTCCAACTCGGATTTACTTTGAAAACTGCAGGAAATTCAAACCGGCACTAGGAAACAGACTGAGAAACCAGAGAAAAAGTTTCACCTGCAACCCGTTCCCTTTGTTCTAGATGAAAGAACGTCTCTCCACATGCTCAGTTCTGAGAGATAATTGTGTGTGAAAGCCGTCCTTCACCTAGCTTGTTGGGAACACAAAGTTTCTTTTCAGTTGCAAACTCCACTCCATACATATATATGGGGAGGTACTAGCTCCAACTCGGTTTTACAGTGAAAACTGCAGGAACTTCAAACCGGCAGTAAGAAACAGACTGAGAAACCAGAGTAAAAGTTTTTCCTGCAACCCGTTCCTTTTGTGCTAGATGAACGAAAGTCTCTCCACATGCTCAGTTCTGAGAGATAAGTGTGTGTGGAAGCCGCCCTTCACTTAGCTTGTGGGGAACCCAAAGTTTTTTTCACTTGCAAATTCCACTGTATACTTATATAAGGGTAGGTATTAGCTCCAAATCTGTTTTACCGTGAAAACTGCAGGAACTTCAAACTGGCACTAGGAAACAAACTGAGAAACTAGAGAAATGTTTCTCCTTCAAACAGTTCCTTTTGTGCTAGATGAACGAACGTATCTCCACATGCTCAGTTCTGAGAGATAAGTTTCTGTGAAAGCCGTCCTTCACCTAGCTTGTTGGGAACACAAAGTTTCTTTTCACTTGCAAACTCCACTCCATACATATATATGGGGAGGTACTAGCTCCAACTCGGTTTTACAGTGAAAAATGCAGGAACTTCCACCCGGTACTAGGAAACAGACTTAGAAACCAGAGTAAAAGATTCTATTGCAAACCGATCCCTTTGTGCTAGATGAACGAATGTCTCTCCACATGCTAAGTTCTGAGAGATAAGTGTGTGTGAAAGCCGACCTTTACCTAGCTTGTTGGGAACACATATTTCTTTTCAGTTGCAAATTCCACTCCATACATATATATGGGGAGGTAGTAGCTCCAACTCGGTTTTACAGTGAAAACTGCAGGAACTTCCAACCGGCACTAGGAAACAGACTGAGATACCAGAGTAAAATTTTTTCCTGCAACTCTTTCCCTTTGTGCTAGATGAACGAACGTCTCTCCACATGCTCAGTTCTGAGAGATAAGTGTGTGTGAAAGCCGTCCTTCAACTAGCATGTTGGGAACCCAAAGATTCTTTTCACTTGCCAATTCCACTCCATACATATATATGGGGAGGTACAAGCTCCAACTCGGTTTTACAGTGAAATCTGCAGGAATTTCAAACCGGCACTAGGAAACAGACTGAGAATCCAGGGTAAAATTTCATCTGCATCCCATTCAATTTGTGCTAGATGAAAGAACGTCTCTCCACATGCTAAGTTCTGAGAGATAAGTGTGTGTGAAAGCCGTCCTTTACTTAGCTTGTTGGGAACACATATTTCTTTTCAGTTGCAAATTCCACTCCATACATATATATGGGGAGGTACTAGCTCCAACTCGGTTTTACAGTGAAAACTGCAGGAACTTCAAACTGGCACTAGGAAACAGACTGAGAAACTAGAGAAAATGTTTCTCCTTCAAACACTTCCCTTTGTGCTAGATGAACGAACGTCTCTCCACATGCTCAGTTCTGAGAGATAAGTGTCTGTGAAAGCCGTCCTTCACCTAGCTTGTTGGGAACACAAAGTTTCTTTTCACTTGCAAACTCCACTCCATACATATATATGGGGAGGTACTAGCTCCAAATCGGTTTTACAGTGAAAACTGCAGGAACTTCCACCCGGTACTAGGAAACAGACAGAGAATAAAGAGTAAAAGATTCTATTGCAACCCGATCCCTTTGTGCTAGATGAACGAACGTCTCTACACATGCTCATTTCTGAGAGATAAGTGAGTGTGAAAGCCGTCCTTAACCTAGCTTGTTGGGAACACATATTTCTTTTCAGTTGCAAATTCCACTCCTTACATATATATGGGGAGGTAATAGCTCCAACTCGGTTTTACAGTGAAAACTGCAGGAACTCCAAACCGGCAGTAGGAAACAGACTGAGATACCAGAGTAAAAGTTTTTCCTGCAACCCGTTCCCTTTGTGCTAGATGAACGAATGTCTCTCCACATGCTCATTTCTGAGAGATAAGTGAGTGTGAAAGCCGTCCTTAACCTAGCTTGTTGGGAACACAAAGTTTCTTTTCAAATGCAAACTCCACTCCATACAAATATATGGGGAGGTACAAGGTCCAACTCGGTTTTACAGTGAAAACTGCAGGAACTTCATAACGGCACTAGGCAACAGACTGAGAAACCAGAGTAAAAGTTTCCCTGCAACCCGTTCCCTTTGGGCTAGATGAACGAACGTCTCTCCACATGCTCAGTTCTGAGAGATAAGTGTGTGTGAAAGCCGTCCTTCACCTAGCTTGTTGAGAACACAAAGTTTCTTTTCAGTTGCAAAATCCAATCCATACATATATATGGGCAGGTACTAGCTCCAACTCGCTTTTACAGTGAAAACTGCAGGAACTTCAAACCGGCAGTAGGAAACAGACTGAGAAAACAGAGTAAAAGTTTTTCCTGCAACCCGTTCCCTTTGTGCTAGATGAACGAAAGTCTCTCCACATGCTCATTTCTGAGAGAAAAGTGTGTGTGAAAGCCGTACTTCATCTAGCTTGTTGGGAACACAAAGTTTATTTTCAGATGCAAACTCCACTCCATAGATATATATGGGGAGGTACTAGCTCCAACACGGCTTTACAGTGAAAACTGCAGGAACTTCCAACCGGCACTAGGAAACAGACTGAGAAAATAGAGTAAAGATTCTCCTGCAACCCGTTCCCTTTGTGCTAGATGAACGAACGTCTCTCCACATGCTCAGTTCTGAGAGATAAGTGTGTGTGAAAGCCGTCCTTCAACTAGCATGTTGGGAACCCAAAGTTTCTTTTCACTTGCAAATTCCACTCCATACATATATATGGGGAGGTACTAGCTCCAACTCGGTTTTACAGTGAAATCTGCAGGAACTTCAAACCGGCAGTAGGAAACAGACTGAGAAATCAGAGTAAAAGTTTTTCCTGCAACCCGTTCCCTTTGTGCTAGATGAACGAACGTCTCTCCACATGCTCAGATCTGAGAGATAAGTGTGTGTGAAAGCCGTCCTTCACCTATCTTGTTGAGAACTCAAAGTTTCTTTTCAGATGCAAACTCCACTCCAAAAATATATATGGGGAGGTAAAAAGTCCAACTCGGTTTACAGTGAAAACTGCAGGAACTTCAAACCGGCACTAGGAAACAGACTGTGAATCCAGAGTAAAACTTTCTCCTGCAAACCGTTCCCTTTGTGCTAGATGAATGAACGTCTCCCCACATGCTCAGTTCTGAGAGATAAGTGTGTGTGAAAGCCGTCCTTCACCTTGCTTGTTGGGAACCCAAAGTTTCTTTTCACTTGCAAACTCCTCTCCATACATATATATGGGTAGGTAATAGCTCCAACACGGTTTTACAGTGAAAATTGCAGGAAATTCAAACCGGCACTAGGAAACACACTGAGAATCCATAGTAAAACTTTCTCCTGCAACCCGTTTCCTTTGTGCTACATGAATGAACTTATCTCCACATGCTCAGTTCTGAGAGATAAGTATGTGGGAAAGCCGTCCTTCACCTAGCTTGTTGAGAACACAAAGTTTATTTTCAGATGCAAACTCTTCTCCATAGATATATATTGGGAGGTACTAGCTCCAACACGGTTTTACAGTGAAAACTGCAGGAACTTCAAAACGGCACTAGGAAACAGACTGAGAATATAGAGTAAAGATTCTCCTGCAACCCGTTCCATTTGTGCTAGATGAACGAACGTCTCTCCACATGCTCAGTTCTGAGAGATAAGTGTGTGTGAAAGCCGTCCTTCACCTTGCTTGTTGGGAACACAAAGTTTCTTTTCACTTGCAAACTCCACTCCATACATATATATGGGGAGGTACAAGCACCAACTCGGTTTTACACTGAAAACTGCAGGAACTTCAAACCGGCACTAGGAAACTGACTGAGAATCCAGGGTAAAATTTTCTCCTGCAACACATTCCCTTTGTGCTAGATGAAAGAACGTCTCTCCACATGCTCAGTTCTGAGAGATAAGTGTGAGTGAAATCCGTCCTTCACCTAGCTTGTTGGGAACACAAAGTTTCTTTTCAGTTGCAAACTCCACTGCATACATATATATGGGGAGGTTCTAGCTCCAAATCGGTTTTACAGGGAAAACTGCAGGAACTTCAAAACGGCAGTAGGAAACAGACTGAGAAATCAGAGTAAAAGATTCTCCTGCAACCCGTTCCCTTTGTGCTAGATGAACGACTTCTCTCCACATGCTCATTTCTGAGAGATAAGTGTGTGTGAAAGCCGTCCTTCACCTAGCTTGTTGGGAACACAATGTTTCTTTTCACTTGCAAATTCCACTCCATACATATATATGGGGAGGTACTAGCTCCAACTCTGTTTTACAGTGAAAATTTCAGGAACATCAAATTGCATTAGGAAACAGACTGAGAAAAAAGAGTAAAAGTTTTCCCTTCAACCCGTTCCCTTTGTGCTAGATGAATGAACGTCTCCCCACATGCTCAGTTCTGAGAGATAAGTGTGTGTGAAAGCCGTCCTTCACCTTGCTTGTTGAGAACTCAAAGTTTCTTTTCAGATGCAAACTCCACTCCAAAAATATATATGGGGAGGTAAAAAGTCCAACTCGGTTTACAGTGAAAACTGCAGGAACTTCAAACCGGCACTAGGAAACAGACTGTGAATCCAGAGTAAAACTTTCTCCTGCAAACCGTTCCCTTTGTGCTAGATGAATGAACGTCTCCCCACATGCTCAGTTCTGAGAGATAAGTGTGTGTGAAAGCCGTCCTTCACCTTGCTTGTTGGGAACCCAAAGTTTCTTTTCACTTGCAAACTCCTCTCCATACATATATATGGGTAGGTAATAGCTCCAACACGGTTTTACAGTGAAAATTGCAGGAAATTCAAACCGGCACTAGGAAAAACACTGAGAATCCATAGTAAAACTTTCTCCTGCAACCCGTTTCCTTTGTGCTACATGAATGAACTTCTCTCCACATGCTCAGTTCTGAGAGATAAGTATGTGGGAAAGCCGTCCTTCACCTAGCTTGTTGAGAACACAAAGTTTATTTTCAGATGCAAACTCTTCTCCATAGATATATATTGGGAGGTACTAGCTCCAACACGGTTTTACAGTGAAAACTGCAGGAACTTCAAACCAGCACTAGGAAACAGACTTAGAATCCAGAGTAAAAGTTTCTCCTGCCAACCCTTCCATTTGTGCTAGATGAACGAAAGTCTCTCCACATGCTCAGTTCGGAGAGATAAGTGTGTGTGAAAGCAGTCCTTCACCTAGCTTGTTGGGAACACAAAGTTTCTTTTAAGTTGCAAACTCCACTCCATACATATATATGGGGATGTTCTAGCTCCAACTCGGTTTTACATTGCAAACTGCAGGAACATCAAACCGGCACTAGGAAACAGACTGAGAAACAAGAGTAAAAGTTTTTCCTGCAAACCGTTCCCTTTGTGCTAGATGAACGAACGTCTCTCCACATGCTCAGTTCTGAGAGATAAGTGTGTGTGAAAGCCGTCCTTCACCTATCTTGTTGAGAACACAAAGTTTCTTTTCAGATGCAAACTCCACTCCAAAAATATATATGGGGAGGTAAAAAGTCCAACTCGGTTTACAGTGAAAACTGCAGGAACTTCAAACCGGCACTAGGAAACAGACTGTGAATCCAGAGTAAAACTTTCTCCTGCAAACCGTTCCCTTTGTGCTAGATGAATGAACGTCTCTCCACATGCTCAGTTCTGAGAGATAAGTGTGTGTGAAATCCGTCCTTCACCTAGCTTGTTGGGAACACAATGTTTCTCTTCACTTGCAAATTCCACTCCATATATATATATGGGGAGGTACTAGCTCCAACTCTGTTTTACAGTGAAATCTGCAGGAACTTCAAACCGGTAGTAGGAAACAGACTGAGAAACCAGAGTAAAAGTTTCTCCTGCAACCCGTTCCTTTGTGCCAAATGAACGAACGTATCTCCACATGCTCAGTTCTGAGATATAAGTGTGTGTGAAAGCCGTCCTTCACCTATCTTGTTGGGAATACATAGTTTCTTTTCAGATGCAAACTCCACTCCATAAATATATGTGGGGATGTACTAGCTCCAACTCGGTTTTACAGTGAAAACTGCAGGAACTTAAAACAGGCACTAGGAAACAGACTGAAAAACAAGAGTATAAGTTTCTCCTGCAAACAGTTCCCTTTGTGCTAGATGAACGAAAGTCTCTCCACATGCTCAGTTCTGAGAGATAAGTGTGTGTGAAAGCAGTACTTCACCTAGCTTGTTGGGAACACAAAGTTTCTTTTCAGTTGCAAACTCCACTCCATACACATATATGGGGATGTACTAGCTCCAACTCGGTTTTACATTGCAAACTGCAGGAACATCAATCCGGCACTAGGAAACAGACTGAGAAACCAGAGTAAAAGTTTCTCCTGCAAACCGTTCCCTTTGTGCTAGATGAACGAACGTCTCTCCACATGCTAAGTTCTGAGAGATAAGTGTGTGTGAAAGCAGGCCTTCACCTAGCTTGTTGGGAACCCAAAGTTTCTTTTCACTTGCAAACTCCTCTCCATACATATATATGGGTAGGTAATAGCTCCAACACGGTTTTACAGTGAAAACTGCAAGAAATTCAAACCGGCACTAGGAAACACACTGAGAATCCATAGTAAAACTTTCTCCTGCAACCCGTTTCCTTTGTGCTACATGAATGAACTTCTCTCCACATGCTCAGTTCTGAGAGATAAGTATGTGTGAAAGCCGTCCTTCACCTAGCTTGTTGGGAACACAAAGTTTATTTTCAGATGCAAACTCTTCTCCATATATATATATGGGGAGGTACTAGCTCCAACACGGTTTTACAGTGAAAACTGCAGGAACTTAAAAACGGCACTAGGAAACAGACTGAGAATATAGAGTAAAGATTCTCCTGCAACCCGTTCCATTTGTGCTAGATGAACGAACGTCTCTCCACATGCTCAGTTCTGAGAGATAAGTGTGTGTGAAAGCCGTCCTTCAACTTGCTTGTTGGGAACACAAAGTTTCTTTTCACTTGCAAACTCCACTCCATACATATATATGGGGAGGTACAAGCACCAACTCGGTTTTACACTGAAAACTGCAGGAACTTCAAACAGGCACTAGGAAACTGACTGAGAATCCAGGGTAAAATTTTCTCCTGCAACCCATTCCCTTTGTGCTAGATGAAAGAACGTCTCTCCACATGCTCATTTCTGAGAGATATGTGTGTGTGAAAGCCGTCCTTCACCTAGCTTGTTGGGAACACAATGTTTCTTTTCACTTGCAATTTCCACTCCATACATATATATGGGAGGTACTAGATCCAACTCGGTTTTACAGTGAAAATTGCAGGGACTTCAAACCGGCAGTAGGAAACAGACTGAGAAAAAAGAGTAAAAGTTTTCCCTGCAACCCGTTCCCTTTGTGCTAGATGAACGAACGTCTCTCCACATGCTCAGTTCTGAGAGATAAGTGTGTGTGGAAGCCGCCATTCACCTTGCTTTTTGGGAACCCAAAGATTCTTTTCACTTGCAAACTCCACTGCATAATTTCATATGGTTAGGTACTAGCTCCAACTCGGTTTTACAGTGAAAACTGCAGGAACTTCAAACCGGCAGTAGGAAACAGACTGAGAAACCAGAGTAATAGTTTTCCCTGCAAACCGTTCCCTTTGTGCTAGATGAACGAACGTCTCTCCACATGCTCAGTTCTGAGAGATAAGTGTGTGTGAAAGCCGTCCTTCACCTAGCTTGTTGGGAACACAAAGTTACTTTTCAGTAGCCAACTCCAATCCATACATATATATGGGGAGGTACTAGCTCCAACTCTGTTTTACAGTGAAAACTGCAGGAACTTCTAACCGGCAGTAGGAAACAGACTGAGAATCCAGAGTAAAAGTTATTCCTGCAACCCGTTCACTTTGTGCTAGATGAACGAAAGTCTCTCCACATGCTCAGTTCTGAGAGATAAGTGTGTGTGAAAGCAGTCCTTCACCTAGCTTGTTGGGAACACAAAGTTTCTTTTCAGTTGCAAAATCCACTCCATACATATATATGGGGATGTACTAGCTCCAACTCGGTTTTACATTGCAAACTGCAGGAACATCAAACCGGCACTAGGAAACAGACTGAGAAACCAGAGTAAAAGTTTCTCCTGCAAACCGTTCACTTTGTGCTAGATGAACGAACGTCTCTCCACATGCTAAGTTCTGAGAGATAAGTGTGTGTGAAAGCAGGCCTTCACCTAGCTTGTTGGGAACCCAAAGTTTCTTTTAACTTGCAAACTCCTCACCATACATATATATGGGTAGGTAATAGCTCCAACACGGTTTTACAGTGAAAACTGCAGGAAATTCAAACCGGCACTAGGAAACACACTGAGAATCCATAGTAAAACTTTCTCCTGCAACCCGTTTCCTTTGTGCTACATGAATGAAATTCTCTTCACATGCTCAGTTCTGAGAGATAAGTATGTGTGAAAGCCGCCCTTCACCTAGCTTGTTGGGAACACAAAGTTTATTTTCAGATGCAAACTCTTCTCCATAGATATACATGGGGAGGTACTAGCTCCAACACGGTTTTACAGTGAAAACTGCAGGAACTTAAAAACGGCACTAGGAAACAGACTGAGAATATAGAGTAAAGATTCTCCTGCAACCCGTTCCATTTGTGCTAGATGAACGAACGTCTCTCCACATGCTCAGTTCTGAGAGATAAGTGTGTGTGAAAGCCGTCCTTCACCTAGCTTGTTGGGAACACAAAGTTACTTTTCAGTAGCCAACTCCAATCCATACATATATATGGGGAGGTACTAGCTCCAACTCTGTTTTACAGTGAAAACTGCAGGAACTTCTAACCGGCAGTAGGAAACAGACTGAGAATCCAGAGTAAAAGTTATTCCTGCAACCCGTTCACTTTGTGCTAGATGAACGAAAGTCTCTCCACATGCTCAGTTCTGAGAGATAAGTGTGTGTGAAAGCAGTCCTTCACCTAGCTTGTTGGGAACACAAAGTTTCTTTTCAGTTGCAAAATCCACTCCATACATATATATGGGGATGTACTAGCTCCAACTCGGTTTTACATTGCAAACTGCAGGAACATCAAACCGGCACTAGGAAACAGACTGAGAAACCAGAGTAAAAGTTTCTCCTGCAAACCGTTCACTTTGTGCTAGATGAACGAACGTCTCTCCACATGCTAAGTTCTGAGAGATAAGTGTGTGTGAAAGCAGGCCTTCACCTAGCTTGTTGGGAACCCAAAGTTTCTTTTAACTTGCAAACTCCTCACCATACATATATATGGGTAGGTAATAGCTCCAACACGGTTTTACAGTGAAAACTGCAGGAAATTCAAACCGGCACTAGGAAACACACTGAGAATCCATAGTAAAACTTTCTCCTGCAACCCGTTTCCTTTGTGCTACATGAATGAAATTCTCTTCACATGCTCAGTTCTGAGAGATAAGTATGTGTGAAAGCCGCCCTTCACCTAGCTTGTTGGGAACACAAAGTTTATTTTCAGATGCAAACTCTTCTCCATAGATATACATGGGGAGGTACTAGCTCCAACACGGTTTTACAGTGAAAACTGCAGGAACTTAAAAACGGCACTAGGAAACAGACTGAGAATATAGAGTAAAGATTCTCCTGCAACCCGTTCCATTTGTGCTAGATGAACGAACGTCTCTCCACATGCTCAGTTCTGAGAGATAAGTGTGTGTGAAAGCCGTCCTTCACCTAGCTTGTTGGGAACACAAAGTTACTTTTCAGTAGCCAACTCCAATCCATACATATATATGGGGAGGTACTAGCTCCAACTCTGTTTTACAGTGAAAACTGCAGGAACTTCTAACCGGCAGTAGGAAACAGACTGAGAATCCAGAGTAAAAGTTATTCCTGCAACCCGTTCACTTTGTGCTAGATGAACGAAAGTCTCTCCACATGCTCAGTTCTGAGAGATAAGTGTGTGTGAAAGCAGTCCTTCACCTAGCTTGTTGGGAACACAAAGTTTCTTTTCAGTTGCAAAATCCACTCCATACATATATATGGGGATGTACTAGCTCCAACTCGGTTTTACATTGCAAACTGCAGGAACATCAAACCGGCACTAGGAAACAGACTGAGAAACCAGAGTAAAAGTTTCTCCTGCAAACCGTTCACTTTGTGCTAGATGAACGAACGTCTCTCCACATGCTAAGTTCTGAGAGATAAGTGTGTGTGAAAGCAGGCCTTCACCTAGCTTGTTGGGAACCCAAAGTTTCTTTTAACTTGCAAACTCCTCACCATACATATATATGGGTAGGTAATAGCTCCAACACGGTTTTACAGTGAAAACTGCAGGAAATTCATAACGGCACTAGGCAACAGACTGAGAAACCAGAGTAAAAGTTTCCCTGCAACCCGTTCCCTTTGGGCTAGATGAACGAACGTCTCTCCACATGCTCAGTTCTGAGAGATAAGTGTGTGTGAAAGCCGTCCTTCACCTAGCTTGTTGAGAACACAAAGTTTCTTTTCAGTTGCAAAATCCAATCCATACATATATATGGGCAGGTACTAGCTCCAACTCGCTTTTACAGTGAAAACTGCAGGAACTTCAAACCGGCAGTAGGAAACAGACTGAGAAAACAGAGTAAAAGTTTTTCCTGCAACCCGTTCCCTTTGTGCTAGATGAACGAAAGTCTCTCCACATGCTCATTTCTGAGAGAAAAGTGTGTGTGAAAGCCGTACTTCATCTAGCTTGTTGGGAACACAAAGTTTATTTTCAGATGCAAACTCCACTCCATAGATATATATGGGGAGGTACTAGCTCCAACACGGCTTTACAGTGAAAACTGCAGGAACTTCCAACCGGCACTAGGAAACAGACTGAGAAAATAGAGTAAAGATTCTCCTGCAACCCGTTCCCTTTGTGCTAGATGAACGAACGTCTCTCCACATGCTCAGTTCTGAGAGATAAGTGTGTGTGAAAGCCGTCCTTCAACTAGCATGTTGGGAACCCAAAGTTTCTTTTCACTTGCAAATTCCACTCCATACATATATATGGGGAGGTACTAGCTCCAACTCGGTTTTACAGTGAAATCTGCAGGAACTTCAAACCGGCAGTAGGAAACAGACTGAGAAATCAGAGTAAAAGTTTTTCCTGCAACCCGTTCCCTTTGTGCTAGATGAACGAACGTCTCTCCACATGCTCAGATCTGAGAGATAAGTGTGTGTGAAAGCCGTCCTTCACCTATCTTGTTGAGAACTCAAAGTTTCTTTTCAGATGCAAACTCCACTCCAAAAATATATATGGGGAGGTAAAAAGTCCAACTCGGTTTACAGTGAAAACTGCAGGAACTTCAAACCGGCACTAGGAAACAGACTGTGAATCCAGAGTAAAACTTTCTCCTGCAAACCGTTCCCTTTGTGCTAGATGAATGAACGTCTCCCCACATGCTCAGTTCTGAGAGATAAGTGTGTGTGAAAGCCGTCCTTCACCTTGCTTGTTGGGAACCCAAAGTTTCTTTTCACTTGCAAACTCCTCTCCATACATATATATGGGTAGGTAATAGCTCCAACACGGTTTTACAGTGAAAATTGCAGGAAATTCAAACCGGCACTAGGAAACACACTGAGAATCCATAGTAAAACTTTCTCCTGCAACCCGTTTCCTTTGTGCTACATGAATGAACTTATCTCCACATGCTCAGTTCTGAGAGATAAGTATGTGGGAAAGCCGTCCTTCACCTAGCTTGTTGAGAACACAAAGTTTATTTTCAGATGCAAACTCTTCTCCATAGATATATATTGGGAGGTACTAGCTACAACACGGTTTTACAGTGAAAACTGCAGGAACTTCAAAACGGCACTAGGAAACAGACTGAGAATATAGAGTAAAGATTCTCCTGCAACCCGTTCCATTTGTGCTAGATGAACGAACGTCTCTCCACATGCTCAGTTCTGAGAGATAAGTGTGTGTGAAAGCCGTCCTTCACCTTGCTTGTTGGGAACACAAAGTTTCTTTTCACTTGCAAACTCCAATCCATACATATATATGGGGAGGTACAAGCACCAACTCGGTTTTACACTGAAAACTGCAGGAACTTCAAACCGGCACTAGGAAACTGACTGAGAATCCAGGGTAAAATTTTCTCCTGCAACACATTCCCTTTGTGCTAGATGAAAGAACGTCTCTCCACATGCTCAGTTCTGAGAGATAAGTGTGAGTGAAATCCGTCCTTCACCTAGCTTGTTGGGAACACAAAGTTTCTTTTCAGTTGCAAACTCCACTGCATACATATATATGGGGAGGTTCTAGCTCCAAATCGGTTTTACAGGGAAAACTGCAGGAACTTCAAAACGGCAGTAGGAAACAGACTGAGAAATCAGAGTAAAAGATTCTCCTGCAACCCGTTCCCTTTGTGCTAGATGAACGACTTCTCTCCACATGCTCATTTCTGAGAGATAAGTGTGTGTGAAAGCCGTCCTTCACCTAGCTTGTTGGGAACACAATGTTTCTTTTCACTTGCAAATTCCACTCCATACATATATATGGGGAGGTACTAGCTCCAACTCTGTTTTACAGTGAAAATTTCAGGAACATCAAATTGCATTAGGAAACAGACTGAGAAAAAAGAGTAAAAGTTTTCCCTTCAACCCGTTCCCTTTGTGCTAGATGAATGAACGTCTCCCCACATGCTCAGTTCTGAGAGATAAGTGTGTGTGAAAGCCGTCCTTCACCTTGCTTGTTGAGAACTCAAAGTTTCTTTTCAGATGCAAACTCCACTCCAAAAATATATATGGGGAGGTAAAAAGTCCAACTCGGTTTACAGTGAAAACTGCAGGAACTTCAAACCGGCACTAGGAAACAGACTGTGAATCCAGAGTAAAACTTTCTCCTGCAAACCGTTCCCTTTGTGCTAGATGAATGAACGTCTCCCCACATGCTCAGTTCTGAGAGATAAGTGTGTGTGAAAGCCGTCCTTCACCTTGCTTGTTGGGAACCCAAAGTTTCTTTTCACTTGCAAACTCCTCTCCATACATATATATGGGTAGGTAATAGCTCCAACACGGTTTTACAGTGAAAATTGCAGGAAATTCAAACCGGCACTAGGAAAAACACTGAGAATCCATAGTAAAACTTTCTCCTGCAACCCGTTTCCTTTGTGCTACATGAATGAACTTCTCTCCACATGCTCAGTTCTGAGAGATAAGTATGTGGGAAAGCCGTCCTTCACCTAGCTTGTTGAGAACACAAAGTTTATTTTCAGATGCAAACTCTTCTCCATAGATATATATTGGGAGGTACTAGCTCCAACACGGTTTTACAGTGAAAACTGCAGGAACTTCAAACCAGCACTAGGAAACAGACTTAGAATCCAGAGTAAAAGTTTCTCCTGCCAACCCTTCCATTTGTGCTAGATGAACGAAAGTCTCTCCACATGCTCAGTTCGGAGAGATAAGTGTGTGTGAAAGCAGTCCTTCACCTAGCTTGTTGGGAACACAAAGTTTCTTTTAAGTTGCAAACTCCACTCCATACATATATATGGGGATGTTCTAGCTCCAACTCGGTTTTACATTGCAAACTGCAGGAACATCAAACCGGCACTAGGAAACAGACTGAGAAACAAGAGTAAAAGTTTTTCCTGCAAACCGTTCCCTTTGTGCTAGATGAACGAACGTCTCTCCACATGCTCAGTTCTGAGAGATAAGTGTGTGTGAAAGCCGTCCTTCACCTATCTTGTTGAGAACACAAAGTTTCTTTTCAGATGCAAACTCCACTCCAAAAATATATATGGGGAGGTAAAAAGTCCAACTCGGTTTACAGTGAAAACTGCAGGAACTTCAAACCGGCACTAGGAAACAGACTGTGAATCCAGAGTAAAACTTTCTCCTGCAAACCGTTCCCTTTGTGCTAGATGAATGAACGTCTCTCCACATGCTCAGTTCTGAGAGATAAGTGTGTGTGAAATCCGTCCTTCACCTAGCTTGTTGGGAACACAATGTTTCTCTTCACTTGCAAATTCCACTCCATATATATATATGGGGAGGTACTAGCTCCAACTCTGTTTTACAGTGAAATCTGCAGGAACTTCAAACCGGTAGTAGGAAACAGACTGAGAAACCAGAGTAAAAGTTTCTCCTGCAACCCGTTCCTTTGTGCCAAATGAACGAACGTATCTCCACATGCTCAGTTCTGAGATATAAGTGTGTGTGAAAGCCGTCCTTCACCTATCTTGTTGGGAATACATAGTTTCTTTTCAGATGCAAACTCCACTCCATAAATATATGTGGGGATGTACTAGCTCCAACTCGGTTTTACAGTGAAAACTGCAGGAACTTAAAACAGGCACTAGGAAACAGACTGAAAAACAAGAGTATAAGTTTCTCCTGCAAACAGTTCCCTTTGTGCTAGATGAACGAAAGTCTCTCCACATGCTCAGTTCTGAGAGATAAGTGTGTGTGAAAGCAGTACTTCACCTAGCTTGTTGGGAACACAAAGTTTCTTTTCAGTTGCAAACTCCACTCCATACACATATATGGGGATGTACTAGCTCCAACTCGGTTTTACATTGCAAACTGCAGGAACATCAATCCGGCACTAGGAAACAGACTGAGAAACCAGAGTAAAAGTTTCTCCTGCAAACCGTTCCCTTTGTGCTAGATGAACGAACGTCTCTCCACATGCTAAGTTCTGAGAGATAAGTGTGTGTGAAAGCAGGCCTTCACCTAGCTTGTTGGGAACCCAAAGTTTCTTTTCACTTGCAAACTCCTCTCCATACATATATATGGGTAGGTAATAGCTCCAACACGGTTTTACAGTGAAAACTGCAAGAAATTCAAACCGGCACTAGGAAACACACTGAGAATCCATAGTAAAACTTTCTCCTGCAACCCGTTTCCTTTGTGCTACATGAATGAACTTCTCTCCACATGCTCAGTTCTGAGAGATAAGTATGTGTGAAAGCCGTCCTTCACCTAGCTTGTTGGGAACACAAAGTTTATTTTCAGATGCAAACTCTTCTCCATATATATATATGGGGAGGTACTAGCTCCAACACGGTTTTACAGTGAAAACTGCAGGAACTTAAAAACGGCACTAGGAAACAGACTGAGAATATAGAGTAAAGATTCTCCTGCAACCCGTTCCATTTGTGCTAGATGAACGAACGTCTCTCCACATGCTCAGTTCTGAGAGATAAGTGTGTGTGAAAGCCGTCCTTCAACTTGCTTGTTGGGAACACAAAGTTTCTTTTCACTTGCAAACTCCACTCCATACATATATATGGGGAGGTACAAGCACCAACTCGGTTTTACACTGAAAACTGCAGGAACTTCAAACAGGCACTAGGAAACTGACTGAGAATCCAGGGTAAAATTTTCTCCTGCAACCCATTCCCTTTGTGCTAGATGAAAGAACGTCTCTCCACATGCTCATTTCTGAGAGATATGTGTGTGTGAAAGCCGTCCTTCACCTAGCTTGTTGGGAACACAATGTTTCTTTTCACTTGCAATTTCCACTCCATACATATATATGGGAGGTACTAGATCCAACTCGGTTTTACAGTGAAAATTGCAGGGACTTCAAACCGGCAGTAGGAAACAGACTGAGAAAAAAGAGTAAAAGTTTTCCCTGCAACCCGTTCCCTTTGTGCTAGATGAACGAACGTCTCTCCACATGCTCAGTTCTGAGAGATAAGTGTGTGTGGAAGCCGCCATTCACCTTGCTTTTTGGGAACCCAAAGATTCTTTTCACTTGCAAACTCCACTGCATAATTTCATATGGTTAGGTACTAGCTCCAACTCGGTTTTACAGTGAAAACTGCAGGAACTTCAAACCGGCAGTAGGAAACAGACTGAGAAACCAGAGTAATAGTTTTCCCTGCAAACCGTTCCCTTTGTGCTAGATGAACGAACGTCTCTCCACATGCTCAGTTCTGAGAGATAAGTGTGTGTGAAAGCCGTCCTTCACCTAGCTTGTTGGGAACACAAAGTTACTTTTCAGTAGCCAACTCCAATCCATACATATATATGGGGAGGTACTAGCTCCAACTCTGTTTTACAGTGAAAACTGCAGGAACTTCTAACCGGCAGTAGGAAACAGACTGAGAATCCAGAGTAAAAGTTATTCCTGCAACCCGTTCACTTTGTGCTAGATGAACGAAAGTCTCTCCACATGCTCAGTTCTGAGAGATAAGTGTGTGTGAAAGCAGTCCTTCACCTAGCTTGTTGGGAACACAAAGTTTCTTTTCAGTTGCAAAATCCACTCCATACATATATATGGGGATGTACTAGCTCCAACTCGGTTTTACATTGCAAACTGCAGGAACATCAAACCGGCACTAGGAAACAGACTGAGAAACCAGAGTAAAAGTTTCTCCTGCAAACCGTTCACTTTGTGCTAGATGAACGAACGTCTCTCCACATGCTAAGTTCTGAGAGATAAGTGTGTGTGAAAGCAGGCCTTCACCTAGCTTGTTGGGAACCCAAAGTTTCTTTTAACTTGCAAACTCCTCACCATACATATATATGGGTAGGTAATAGCTCCAACACGGTTTTACAGTGAAAACTGCAGGAAATTCAAACCGGCACTAGGAAACACACTGAGAATCCATAGTAAAACTTTCTCCTGCAACCCGTTTCCTTTGTGCTACATGAATGAAATTCTCTTCACATGCTCAGTTCTGAGAGATAAGTATGTGTGAAAGCCGCCCTTCACCTAGCTTGTTGGGAACACAAAGTTTATTTTCAGATGCAAACTCTTCTCCATAGATATACATGGGGAGGTACTAGCTCCAACACGGTTTTACAGTGAAAACTGCAGGAACTTAAAAACGGCACTAGGAAACAGACTGAGAATATAGAGTAAAGATTCTCCTGCAACCCGTTCCATTTGTGCTAGATGAACGAACGTCTCTCCACATGCTCAGTTCTGAGAGATAAGTGTGTGTGAAAGCCGTCCTTCACCTAGCTTGTTGGGAACACAAAGTTACTTTTCAGTAGCCAACTCCAATCCATACATATATATGGGGAGGTACTAGCTCCAACTCTGTTTTACAGTGAAAACTGCAGGAACTTCTAACCGGCAGTAGGAAACAGACTGAGAATCCAGAGTAAAAGTTATTCCTGCAACCCGTTCACTTTGTGCTAGATGAACGAAAGTCTCTCCACATGCTCAGTTCTGAGAGATAAGTGTGTGTGAAAGCAGTCCTTCACCTAGCTTGTTGGGAACACAAAGTTTCTTTTCAGTTGCAAAATCCACTCCATACATATATATGGGGATGTACTAGCTCCAACTCGGTTTTACATTGCAAACTGCAGGAACATCAAACCGGCACTAGGAAACAGACTGAGAAACCAGAGTAAAAGTTTCTCCTGCAAACCGTTCACTTTGTGCTAGATGAACGAACGTCTCTCCACATGCTAAGTTCTGAGAGATAAGTGAGTGAGAAAGCAGGCCTTCACCTAGCTTGTTGGGAACCCAAAGTTTCTTTTAACTTGCAAAGTCCTCACCATACATATATATGGGTAGGTAATAGCTCCAACACGGTTTTACAGTGAAAACTGCAGGAAATTCAAACCGGCACTAGGAAACACACTGAGAATCCATAGTAAAACTTTCTCCTGCAACCCGTTTCCTTTGTGCTACATGAATGAAATTCTCTTCACATGCTCAGTTCTGAGAGATAAGTATGTGTGAAAGCCGCCCTTCACCTAGCTTGTTGGGAACACAAAGTTTATTTTCAGATGCAAACTCTTCTCCATAGATATACATGGGGAGGTACTAGCTCCAACACGGTTTTACAGTGAAAACTGCAGGAACTTAAAAACGGCACTAGGAAACAGACTGAGAATATAGAGTAAAGATTCTCCTGCAACCCGTTCCATTTGTGCTAGATGAACGAACGTCTCTCCACATGCTCAGTTCTGAGAGATAAGTGTGTGTGAAAGCCGTCCTTCACCTTGCTTGTTGGGAACACAAAGTTTCTTTTCACTTGCAAACTCCAATCCATACATATATATGGGGAGGTACAAGCACCAACTCGGTTTTACACTGAAAACTGCAGGAACTTCAAACCGGCACTAGGAAACTGACTGAGAATCCAGGGAAAAATTTTCTCCTGCAACCCATTCCCTTTGTGCTAGATGAAAGAACGTCTCTCCACATACTCATTTCTGAGAGATAAGTGTGTGTGAAAGCCGTCCTTCACATAGCTTGTTGGGAACACAATGTTTCTTTTCACTTGCAATTTCCACTGCATACATATATATGGGGAGGTACTAGCTCCAACTCTGTTTTACAGTGAAAATTGCAGGAACGTCAAACCGGCAGTAGGAAACAGACTGAGAAAAAAGAGTAAAAGTTTTCCCTGCAAACCGTTCCCTTTGTGCTAGATGAACGAAAGTCTCTCCACATGCTCAGTTCTGAGAGATAAGTGTGTGTGGAAGCCGCCATTCACCTTGCTTTTTGGGAACCCAAAGATTCTTTTCACTTGCAAACTCCACTGCATAATTTCATATGGTTGGGTACTAGCTCCAACTCGGTTTTACAGTGAAAACTGCAGGAACTTTAAACAGGCAGTAGGAAACAGACTGAGAAACCAGAGTAAAAGTTTTTCCTGCAACCCGTTACCTTTGTGCTAGATGAACGAACGTCTCTCCACATGCTCAGTTCTGAGAGATAAGTGTGTGTGAAAGCCGTCCTTCACCTAGCTTGTTGGGAACACAAAGTTACTTTTCAGTAGCCAACTCCAATCCATACATATATATGGGGAGGTACTAGCTCCAAATCTGTTTTACAGTGAAAACTGCAGGAACTTCTAACCAGCAGTAGGAAACAGACTGAGAAACCAGAGTAAAAGTTTTTCCTGCAACCCGTTCCCTTTGTGCTAGATGAACGAATGTCTCTCCACATGCTCACTTCTGAGAGATAAGTGTGTGTGAAAGCCGTCCTTAAACTAGCTTGTTGGGATCACAAAGTTTATTTTCAGATGCAAACCCCATTCCATAGATATATATGGGGTGGTACTAGCTCCAAATCGATTTTACAGTGAAAACTGCAGGAACTTCATACCAGCACTAGAAAACAGACTTAGAATCCAGAGTAAAAGTTTCTCCTGCAAACCCTTCCATTTGTGCTAGATGAACGAAAGTCTCTCCACATGCTCAGTTCTGAGAGATAAGTGTGTGTGAAATCAGTCCTTCACCTAGCTTGTTGGGAACACAAAGTTTCTTTTCAGTTGCAAACTTCACTCCATACATATATATGGGGATGTACTAGCTCCAACTCGGTTTTACATTGCAAACTGCAGGAACATCAAACCGGCACTAGGAAACAGACTGAGAACCAGAGTAAAAGTTTCTCCTGCAAACCGTTCCCTTTGTGCTAGATGAACGAACGTCTCTCCACATGCTCAGTTCTGAGAGATAAGTGTGAGTGAAATCCGTCCTTCACCTAGCTTGTTGGGAACACAAAGTTTCTTTTCATTTGCAAACTCCACTGCATACATATATATGGGGAGGTTCTAGCTCCAAATCGGTTTTACAGTGAAAACTGCAGGAACTTCAAAACGGCAGTAGGAAACAGACTGAGAAATCAGAGTAAAAGATTCTCCTGCAACCCGTTCCTTTTGTTCTAGATGAACGACGTCTCTCCACATGCTCATTTCTGAGAGATAAGTGTGTGTGAAAGCCGTCCTTCACCTAGCTTGTTGGGAACACAATGTTTCTTTTCACTTGCAATTTCCACTCCATACATATATATGGGGAGGTACTAGCTCCAACTCGGTTTTACAGTGAAAATTGCAGGAACTTCAAACCGGCAGTAGGAAACAGACTGAGAAAAATGAGTAAAAGTTTTCCCTGCAACCCGTTCCCTTTGTGCTAGATGAACGAACGTCTCTCCACATGCTCAGTTCTGAGAGATAAGTGTGTGTGGAAGCCGCCATTCACCTTGCTTTTTGGGAACCCAAAGATTCTTTACACTTGCAAACTCCACTGCATAATTTCATATGGTTAGGTACTAGCTCCAACTCGGTTTTACAGTGAAAACTGCAGGAACTTCAAACCGGCAGTAGGAAACAGACTGAGAAACCAGAGTAAAAGTTTTTCCTGCAACCCGTTCCCTTTGTGCTAGATGAACGAAAGTCTCTCCACATGCTCAGTTCTGAGAGATAAGTGTGTGTGAAAGCCGTCCTTCACCTAGCTTGTTGGGAACACAAAGTTACTTTTCAGTAGCCAACTCCAATCCATACATATATATGGGGAGGTAGTAGCTCCAACTCTGTTTTACAGTGAAAACTGCAGGAACATCTAACCGGCAGTAGGAAACAGACTGAGAAAGCAGAGTAAAAGTTTTTCTTGCAACCCGTTCCCTTTGTGATAGATGAACGAAAGTCTCTCCACATGCTCACTTCTGAGAGATAAGTGTGTGTGAAAGCCGTCCTTAAACTAGCTTGTTGGGATCACAAAGTTTATTTTCAGATGCAAACCCCATTCCATAGATATATATGGGGTGGTATTAGCTCCAACTCGATTTTACAGTGAAAACTGCAGGAACTTCAAACCGGCACTAGGAAACAGACTTAGAATCCAGAGTAAAAGTTTCTCCTGCAAACCCTTCCCTTTGTGCTAGATGAACGAAAGTCTCTCCACATGCTCAGTTCTGAGAGATAAGTGTGTGTGAAAGCAGTCCTTCACCTAGCTTGTTGGGAACACAAAGTTTCTTTTCAGTTGCAAACTCCACTCTATACATATATATGGGGATGTACTACCTCCAAATCGTTTTTACAGTGCAAACTCCAGGAACATCAAACCGGCACTAGGGAATAGACTGAGAAACCAGAGTAAAAGTTTCTCCTGCAAACCGTTCCCTTTGTGCTAGATGAACGAACGTCTCTCCACATGCTCAGTTCTGAGAGATAAGTGTGTGTGAAAGCCGTACTTCACCTAGCTTGTTGGGAACCCAAAGTTTCTTTTCACTTGCAAACTCCACCCCATACATATATATGGGGAGGTACTAGCTCCAACTCGGTTTTACAGTGAAAACTGCAGGAAATTCATACCGGCAGTAAGAAACAGACTGAGAAACCAGAGTAAAAGTTTCTCGTGCAAACTGTTCCCTTTGTGCTAGATGAACGAACGTCTCTCCACATGCTCAGTTCTGAGAGATAAGTGTCTGTGAATGCCGTCCTTCACCTAGCTTGTTGGGAACACAAAGTTTCTTTTGCCTTGCAAACTCCACTACATACATATATATGGGGAAGTACTAGCTCCATCTCGGTTTTACAGTGAAAAATGCAGGAACTTCAACCCGGTACTAGGAAACAGACTGAGAAACAAGAGTAAAAGTTTCTACTGCAACCAGTTCCCTTTGTGCAAGTTGAACGAACGTCTCTACACATGCTAACTTCTGTGGGAAAATTGTGTGTGAAAGACGTCCTTTACCTAGCTTGTTGGGAACACATATTTCTTTTCAGTTGCAATATCCACTCCATACATGTATATGGGGAGGTACTAGCTCCAACTCGGTTTTACAGTGAAAACTGCAGGAACTTCAAACCGGCACTAGGAAACAGACTGAGAATCCAGAGTTAAAGTTTCTCATGCAAACCGTTCCTTTGTGCTAGATGAACGAACGTCTCTCCACATGCTCAGTTCTGAGAGATAATTGTGTGTGAAAGCCGTTCTTAACCTAGCTTGTTGGGATCACAAACTTTCTTTTTAGGAGCAAACTCCACTCCATACATATATATGGGGAGGTACTAGCTCCAACTCGATTTTACAGTGAAAACTGCAGGAACTCCAAACCGGCAGTAGGAAACAGACTGAGATACCAGAGTAAAAGTTTTTCCTGCAACCCGTTTCCTTTGTGCTAGATGAACGAATGTCTCTCCACATGCTCATTTCTGAGAGATAAGTGTGTGTGAAAGCCGTCCTTAACCTATCTTGTTGGGAACACAAAGTTTCTTTTCAGATGCAAACTCCACTCCATACATATATATGGGGAGGTACTAGCTCAAACTCAGTTTTACAGTGATAAATGCAGGAACTTCAATCCGGCACTAGGAATCAGACTGAGAAACCAGAGTAAAAGTTTCCCTGCAACACGTTCCCTTTGTGCTAGATGAACGAAAGTCTCTCAACATGCTAAGTTCTGAGAGATAAGTGTGTGTGAAAGCCGTCCTTCACCTAGCTTGTTGGGAACACAAATTTTCTTTTCTGATGCAAACTCCACTCCATACATATATATGGGGAGGTACTAGCTCCAACTCGGTTTTACAGTGAAAACTGCAGGAACTTCAAACCGGCAGTAGGAAACACACTGAGAAACCAGAGTAAAAATTTTTCCTGCAACTCGTTACTTTGTGTTAAATTAACGAAAGTCTCTCCACATGCTCACTTCTGAGAGATATGTTTGTGTGAAAGCCGTCCTTAAACTAGCTTGCTGGGATCACAAAGTTTATTTTCAGATGCAAACTCCATTCCATAGATATATATGGGGAGGTACTAGCTCCAACTCGGTTTTACAGTGAAAACTGCAGGAACTTCAAACCGGCACTAGGAAACAGACTGAGAAGCCAGAGTAAAAGTTTCTCATGCAAACCGCTCCCTTTGTGCTAGATGAACGAACGTCTCTCCACATGCTCAGTTCTGAGAGATAAGTGTGTGTGAAAGAAGTCCTTCACCTAGCTTGTTGGGAACACAAAGTTTCTTTTCAGTTGCAAACTCCACTGCATACATATATATGGGGAGGTTCTAGCTCCAAATCGGTTTTACAGTGAAAACTGCAGGAACTTCAATACGGCAGTAGGAAACAGACTGAGAAATCAGAGTAAAAGATTCTCCTGCAACCCGTTCCCTTTGTGCTAGATGAACGACGTCTCTCCACATGCTCATTTCTGAGAGATAAATGTGTGTGAAAGCCGTGCTTCACCTAGCTTGTTGGGAACACAATGTTTCTTTTCACTTGCAATTTCCACTCCATACATATATATGGGGAGGTACTAGCTCCAACTCGGTTTTACAGTGAAAATTGCAGGAACTTCAAACCGGCAGTAGGAAACAGACTGAGATAAAAGAGTAAAAGTTTTCCCTGCAACCCGTTCCCTTTGTGCTAGATGAACGAACGTCTCTCCACATGCTCAGTTCTGAGAGATAAGTGTGTGTGGAAGCCGCCATTCACCTTGCTTTTTGGGAACCCAAAGATTCTTTACACTTGCAAACTCCACTGCATAATTTCATATGGTTAGGTACTAGCTCCAACTCGGTTTTACAGTGAAAACTGCAGGAACTTCAAACCGGCAGTAGGAAACAGACTGAGAAACCAGAGTAAAAGTTTTTCCTGCAACCCGTTCCCTTTGTGCTAGATGAACGAACGTCTCTCCACATGCTCAGTTCTGAGAGATAAGTGTGTGTGAAAGCCGTCCTTCACCTAGCTTGTTGGGAACACAAAGTTACTTTTCAGTAGCCAACTCCAATCCATACATATATATGGGGAGGTACTAGCTCCAACTCTGTTTTACAGTGAAAACTGCAGGAACATCTAACCGGCAGTAGGAAACAGACTGAGAAACCAGAGTAAAAGTTTTTCCTGCAACCCGTTCCCTTTGTGATAGATGAACGAAAGTCTCTCCACATGCTCACTTCTGAGAGATAAGTGTGTGTGAAAGCCGTCCTTAAACTAGCTTGTTGGGATCACAAAGTTTATTTTCAGTTGCAAACCCCATTCCATAGATATATATGGGGTGGTACTAGCTCCAACTCGATTTTACAGTGAAAACTGCAGGAACTACAAACCGGCACTAGGAAACAGACTTAGAATCCAGAGTAAAAGTTTCTCCTGCAAACCCTTCCCTTTGTGCTAGATGAACGAAAGTCTCTCCACATGCTCAGTTCTGAGAGATAAGTGTGTGTGAAAGCAGTCCTTCACCTAGCTTGTTGGGAACACAAAGTTTCTTTTCACTTGCAAACTCCACTCTATACATATATATGGGGATGTACTACCTCCAAATCGGTTTTACAGTGCAAACTCCAGGAACATCACACCGGCACTAGGAAACTGACTGAGAAACCAGAGTAAAAGTTTCTCCTGCAAAGCGTTCCATTTGTGCTAGATGAACGAAAGTCTCTCCACATGCTCAGTTCTGAGAGATAAGTGGGTGTGAAAGCCGTCCTTCACCTTGCTTGTTGGGAACACAAAGTTTCTTTTCAATTGCAAACTCCACTCCATACATATAT
The DNA here is from genome assembly GCF_048773025.1 of Camelus bactrianus. NCBI lineage: Eukaryota > Metazoa > Chordata > Mammalia > Artiodactyla > Camelidae > Camelus > Camelus bactrianus. The sequence goes on along the minus strand of NC_133545.1, from coordinate 92,520,193 downwards.
ATGGGGAGGTACAAGCACCAACTCGGTTTTACACAGAAAACTGCAGGAACATCAAACCGGCACTAGGAAACTGACTGAGAATCCAGGGTAAAATTTTCTCCTGCAACCCATTCCCTTTGTGCTAGATGAAAGAACGTCTCTCCACATGCTCAGTTCTGAGAGATAAGTGTGAGTGAATTCCGTCCTTCACCTAGCTTGTTGGGAACACCAAGTTTCTTTTCAGTTGCAATCTCCACTCTATACATATATATGGGGATGTACTACCTCCAAATCGGTTTTACAGTGCAAACTCCAGGAACATCAAACCGGCACTAGGGAACAGACTGAGAAACCAGAGTAAAAGTTTCTCCTGCAAACCGTTCCCTTTGTGCAAGTTGAACGAACGTCTCTCCACATGCTCAGTTCTGAGAAATAAGTGTGTGTGAAAGCCGTCCTTCACCTAGCTTGTTGGGAACCCAAAGTTTCTTTTCACTTGCAAACTCCACCCCATACATATATATGGCTAGGTACTAGCTCCAACTCGGTTTTACAGTGAAAACTGCAGGAAATTCATACCGGCAGTAAGAAACAGACTGAGAAACCAGAGTAAAAGTTTCTCGTGCAAAATGTTCCCTTTGTGCTAGATGAACGAACGTCTCTCCACATGCTCAGTTCTGAGAGATAAGTGTCTGTGAATGCCGTCCTTCACCTAGCTTGTTGGGAACACAAAGTTTCTTTTGCATTGCAAACTCCACTACATACATATATATGGGGAAGTTCTAGCTCCATCTCGGTTTTACAGTGAAAAATGCAGGAACTTCAACCCGGTACTAGGAAACAGACTGAGAAACCAGAGTAAAAGTTTCTACTTCAACCCGTTCCCTTTGTGCAAGTTGAACGAACATCTCTACACATGCTAACTTCTGAGGGAAAATTGTGTGTGAAAGCCGTCCTTCACCTAGCTTGTTGGGAACACAAATTTTCTTTTCTGATGCAAACTCCACTCCATACATATATATGGGGAGGTACTAGCTCCAACTCGGTTTTACAGTGAAAACTGCAGGAACTTCAAACCGGCAGTAGGAAACACACTGAGAAACCAGAGTAAAGATTTTTCCTGCAACTCGTTACTTTGTGTTAAATTAACGAAAGTCTCTCCACATGCTCACTTCTGAGAGATATGTTTGTGTGAAAGCCGTCCTTAAACTAGCTTGTTGGGATCACAAAGTTTATTTTCAGATGCAAACTCCATTCCATATATATATATGGGGAGGTACTAGCTCCAACTCGGTTTTACAGTGAAAACTGCAGGAACTTCAAACCGGCACTAGGAAACAGACTGAGAAGCCAGAGTAAAAGTTTCTCATGCAAACCGCTCCCTTTGTGCTAGATGAACGAACGTCTCTCCACATGCTCAGTTCTGAGAGATATGTGTGTGTGAAAGCCGTCCTTCATTTAGCTTGTTGGGTACACAAAGTTTCTTTTCAGTAGCAAACTCCACTCCATACATATATATGGGGAGTTTCTAGCTCCAACACGATTTTACAGTGAAAACTGCAGGAAATTCATACCGGCAATAGGAAACAGACTGAGAAACCAGAGTAAAAGTTTTCCCTGCTAACCGTTCCCTGTGTGCTAGATGAACGAACGTCTCTCCACATGCTCAGTTCTGAGAGATAAGTGTGTGTGAAAGCCGTCCTTCACCTAGCTTTTTTGTAACACAAAGTTTCTATTCAGTTGCAAACTCCACTCCATACATATATATGGGGAGGTACTAGCTCCAACTCGGTTTTACAGTGATAACTGCAGGAACTTCAAACCGGCACTAGGAAACAGACTGAGAAACCAGAGTAATAGTTTCTCCTGCATACCGTTCCCTTTGTGCTAGATCAAAAAACGTCTCTCCACATGCTCAGTTCTGAGAGATAAGTGTGTGTGAAAGCAGTCCTTCACCTAGCTTGTTGGGACCCCAAAGTTTTTTCACTTGCAAATTCCACTCCATACTTATATATGGGGAGTTACTAGCTCCAACACGGTTTTACAGTGAAAACTGCAGGAAGTTCATACCGGCAATAGGAAACAGACTGAGAAACCAGAGTAAAAGTTTCTCCTGCAAACCGTTCCCTGTGTGCTAGATGAACGAACGTCTCTCCACATGCTCAGATCTGAGAGATATGTGTGTGTGAAAGCCGTACTTCACCTAGCTTGTTGGGAACACAAAGTTTCTTTTCAGTTGCAAACTCCACTCCATACATATATATGGGGAGGTACAAGCTCCAACTCGGTTTTACAGTGATTAATGCAGGAACTTCAAACCGGTACTAGGAAAAAGACTGAGAATCCAGAGTAAAAGTTCCTACTGCAACCCGTTCCCATTGTGCTAGGTGAACGAAAGTCTCTCCACATGCTCAGTTCTGAGAGATAAGTGTGTGTGAAAGCCGTCCTTCACCTAGATTGCTGGGAACACAAAGTTTCTTTTCAGTTGCAAACTCAACCCCATATATGTATATGGGGATGAACTAGCTCCATATCGGATTTACAGTGAAAACAGCAGGAAATTAAAACCGGCACTAGGAAACACACTGAGAAACCAGAGTAAAAGTTTCCCCTGCAACCCGTTCCCGCCGTGCTAGATGAACGAACGTCTCTCCACATGATCAGTTCTGAGATATAAGTGTGTGTGAAAGCCATCCATCACCTAGCTTGTTGGGAACACAAAGTTTCTTTTCAGTTGCAAACCCAACTTCATACATATATACTGGGAGGTACTAGCTCCAACTCGATTTTACAGTGAAAACTGCAGGAATTTCAAACCAGCACTAGGAAACAGCCTGAGATACCAGTGTAAAAGTTTCTCCTGCAGCCCGTTCCCTTAGTGCTAGATGAACGAACGTCTCTCCACATGCTCAGTTCTGAGAGATAAGTGCGTGTGAAAGCCGTCCTTCACCTAGCTTGTTGGGAACACAAAGTTTATTTCAGTTGCAAACTCCAATCCATACATATATATGGGGTGGTATTAGCTCCAACTCTTTTTTACAGTGAAAACTGCAGGAACTTCAAACCGGCACTAGGAAACAGACTGAGAACCCAGAGTAAAAGTTTCTCCTGCAACCCGTTCCCTTTGTGCTAGATAAACGAACGTCACTCCACATGCTCAGTTCTGAGAGATAAGTGTGTGTGAAAGCCGTACTTCAACTAGCTTGTTTGGAACCCAAAGTTTCTTTTCACTTGCAAACTCCACTCCATACATATATATGGGTAGCTACTAGCTCCAACTCGGTTTTACATTGAAATCTGCAGGAACTTCAAAGCGGCACTAGGAAACAGACTGACAAACCAGAGTAAAAGTTTCTCCTGCAACTCGTTCCCTTTGTGCTAGATGAACGAACGTCTCTCCACATGCTCAGTTCTGAGAGATAAGTGTGTGTGAAAGCCATCCTTCATCTTGTTTGTTGGAAACCAAAATTTCTTTTCACTTTCAAACTCCATTCCATACATATATATGAGGAGGTACAAGCTCCAACTCGGTTTTACAGTGAAAACTGCAGGAACTTCAACGCGGCACTAGGAAACAGACTGAGAATCCAGAGTAAAAGTTTCTCCTGTAACCCGTTCCCTTTGTGCTAGATGAACGAAAGTCTCTCCACATGCTCAGTTCTGAGAGACAAGTGTGTATGTAAGCCGTCCTTCACCTAGCTTGTTGGGAACACAAAGTTTCTTTTCAGTTGCAAACTCCACTCCATACATATATATGGGGAGGAACTAGCTTCAACTCGGTTTTATTGTGAAAACTGCAGGAACTTCAAACCGGCACTAGGAAACAGACTGAGAAACCAGGGTAAAAGTTTCTAATGCAACCGGTTCCCTTTGTGCTAGATGAACGAACGTCTCTCCACATGCTCAGTTCTGAGAGATAAGTGTGTGTGAAAGCCGTCCTTCACCTAGCTTTTTGGGAACACATGTTTCTTTTCAGTTGCATACTCCACACCATACATATATATGGGGAGGTACAAGCTCCAACACGGTTTTACAGAGAAAACTGCAGGAAATTCAAACTGGCAATAGGAAACAGACTGAGAAACCAGAGTAAAATTTTTTCCTGCAACCCGTTCCCTGTGTGCTAGATGAACGAACTTCTCTCCACATGCTCAGTTCTGAGAGATAAGTGTGTGTGAAAGCCGTTCTTCACCTAGCTTGTTGTTACTCCAAAGTTTCTTTTCACTTGCAAACTCCAATCCATAAATATATATGGGGAGGTACTATGTCCAACACTGTTTTACAGTGAAAACTGCAGGAACTTCATATCAGCAGTAGGAAACAAACTGAGAAACCAGAGTAATAGATTCTCCTGCAACCCGTTCCCTTTTTGCTAGATGAACGAAGGTCTACCCACATACTCAGTTCTGAGAGATAATTGTGTGTGAAAGCCGTTGTTCACCTAACTTGATGGGAACACAAAGATTCTTTTCAGTTGCAAACTCCACTTCATACATATATATGGGGAGGTACTAGCTCCAACTTGGTTTTAGAGTGAAAACTGCAGGAACTTCAAACCGGCACTAGGAAACAGACTGAGAATCCAGAGTAAAAGTTTCTCCTGAAACCCGTTCCACTTGTGCTATATGAACGAACGTCTCTCCCCATGCTCAGTTCTGAGAGATAATTGTGTGTGAAAGCCGTCCTTCACCTAGCTTGTTGGGAACACAAAGTTTCTTTTCAGTTGCAAACACAACTCCATACATATATAATGGTAGGTACTAGCTCCAACTTGGTTTTACAGTGAAAACTGCAGGAACTTCAAACCGGCACTAGGAAACAGACTGAGAATCCACAGTAAAAGTTTCCCCTGAAAACCGTTCCCCTTGTGCTATATGAACGAACGTCTCTCCACATGCTCATTTCTGAGAGATAAGTGTGTGTGAAATCCGTCCTTCACCTAGCTTGTTGGGAACACACATTTCTTTTCAGTTGCAAACTCCACACCATACATATATATGGGGAGGTACAAGCTGCAACACGGTTTTACAGTGAAAACTGCAGGAAATTCAAACCGGCAATAGGAAACAGACTGAGAAACCAGAGTAAAATTTTTTCCTGCAACCCGTTCCCTGTGTGCTAGATGAACGAACGTCTCTCCACATGCTCAGTTCTGTGAGATAAGTGTGTGTGAAAGCCGTCCTTCACCTTGCTTGTTGGGAACACAAAGTTTCTTTTCACTTGCAAACTCCACTCCATACATATATATGGGGAGGTACTATGTCCATCACGGTTTTACAGAGAAAACTGCAGGAACTTCATAAAAGCAGTAGGAAACAGACTGAGAAACCAGAGTAAAAGTTTCTCCTGCAACCAGTTCCATTTGTGCTAGATGAACGAACGTCTCTCCACATGCTCAGTTCTGAGATGTAAGTGTGTTTGAAGCCGTCCTTCAGCTACCTTGTTGGGAACACAAAGTTTCTTTTCACTTGCAAACTCCACTCCATACATATATATGGGGAGGTATTAGCTCCAAAACGTTTTTACAGTGAAAACTGCAGGAAAATCTACCCGGCACTTGGAAACAGACTGAGTATCCAGGGTAAAAGTTTCTCCTGCATCCCGTTCCCTTTGTGCTAGATGAACGAACGCCTTTCCACATGCTCAGTTCTGAGAGATAAGTGTCTGTGAAAGCCGTACTTTACCTATCTTGTAGGGAACACAAATTTCTTTTCAGTAGCAAACTCTACTCCATACATATATATGGGGAGGTACGAGCTCCAACTCGGATTTACTTTGAAAACTGCAGGAAATTCAAACCGGCACTAGGAAACAGACTGAGAAACCAGAGAAAAAGTTTCACCTGCAACCCGTTCCCTTTGTTCTAGATGAAAGAACGTCTCTCCACATGCTCAGTTCTGAGAGATAATTGTGTGTGAAAGCCGTCCTTCACCTAGCTTGTTGGGAACACAAAGTTTCTTTTCAGTTGCAAACTCCACTCCATACATATATATGGGGAGGTACTAGCTCCAACTCGGTTTTACAGTGAAAACTGCAGGAACTTCAAACCGGCAGTAGGAAACAGACTGAGAAACCAGAGTAAAAGTTTTTCCTGCAACCCGTTCCTTTTGTGCTAGATGAACGAAAGTCTCTCCACATGCTCAGTTCTGAGAGATAAGTGTGTGTGGAAGCCGCCCTTCACTTAGCTTGTGGGGAACCCAAGGTTTTTTTCACTTGCAAATTCCACTGTATACTTATATAAGGGTAGGTATTAGCTCCAAATCTGTTTTACCGTGAAAACTGCAGGAACTTCAAACTGGCACTAGGAAACAGACTGAGAATCCACAGTAAAAGTTTCCCCTGAAAACCGTTCCCCTTGTGCTATATGAACGAACGTCTCTCCACATGCTCATTTCTGAGAGATAAGTGTGTGTGAAATCCGTCCTTCACCTAGCTTGTTGGGAACACACATTTCTTTTCAGTTGCAAACTCCACACCATACATATATATGGGGAGGTACAAGCTGCAACACGGTTTTACAGTGAAAACTGCAGGAAATTCAAACCGGCAATAGGAAACAGACTGAGAAACCAGAGTAAAATTTTTTCCTGCAACCCGTTCCCTGTGTGCTAGATGAACGAACGTCTCTCCACATGCTCAGTTCTGTGAGATAAGTGTGTGTGAAAGCCGTCCTTCACCTTGCTTGTTGGGAACACAAAGTTTCTTTTCACTTGCAAACTCCACTCCATACATATATATGGGGAGGTACTATGTCCATCACGGTTTTACAGAGAAAACTGCAGGAACTTCATAAAAGCAGTAGGAAACAGACTGAGAAACCAGAGTAAAAGTTTCTCCTGCAACCAGTTCCATTTGTGCTAGATGAACGAACGTCTCTCCACATGCTCAGTTCTGAGATGTAAGTGTGTTTGAAGCCGTCCTTCAACTACCTTGTTGGGAACACAAAGTTTCTTTTCACTTGCAAACTCCACTCCATACATATATATGGGGAGGTATTAGCTCCAAAACGTTTTTACAGTGAAAACTGCAGGAAAATCTACCCGGCACTTGGAAACAGACTGAGTATCCAGGGTAAAAGTTTCTCCTGCATCCCGTTCCCTTTGTGCTAGATGAACGAACGCCTTTCCACATGCTCAGTTCTGAGAGATAAGTGTCTGTGAAAGCCGTACTTTACCTATCTTGTAGGGAACACAAATTTCTTTTCAGTAGCAAACTCTACTCCATACATATATATGGGGAGGTACGAGCTCCAACTCGGATTTACTTTGAAAACTGCAGGAAATTCAAACCGGCACTAGGAAACAGACTGAGAAACCAGAGAAAAAGTTTCACCTGCAACCCGTTCCCTTTGTTCTAGATGAAAGAACGTCTCTCCACATGCTCAGTTCTGAGAGATAATTGTGTGTGAAAGCCGTCCTTCACCTAGCTTGTTGGGAACACAAAGTTTCTTTTCAGTTGCAAACTCCACTCCATACATATATATGGGGAGGTACTAGCTCCAACTCGGTTTTACAGTGAAAACTGCAGGAACTTCAAACCGGCAGTAGGAAACAGACTGAGAAACCAGAGTAAAAGTTTTTCCTGCAACCCGTTCCTTTTGTGCTAGATGAACGAAAGTCTCTCCACATGCTCAGTTCTGAGAGATAAGTGTGTGTGGAAGCCGCCCTTCACTTAGCTTGTGGGGAACCCAAGGTTTTTTTCACTTGCAAATTCCACTGTATACTTATATAAGGGTAGGTATTAGCTCCAAATCTGTTTTACCGTGAAAACTGCAGGAACTTCAAACTGGCACTAGGAAACAGACTGAGAAACTAGAGAAAATGTTTCTCCTTCAAACACTTCCCGTTGTGCTAGATGAACGAACGTCTCTCCACATGCTCAGTTCTGAGAGATAAGTGTCTGTGAAAGCCGTCCTTCACCTAGCTTGTTGGGAACACAAAGTTTCTTTTCACTTGCAAACTCCACTCCATACATATATATGGGGAGGTACTAGCTCCAAATCGGTTTTACAGTGAAAACTGCAGGAACTTCCACCCGGTACTAGGAAACAGACTGAGAATCCAGAGTATAAGATTCTATTGCAACCCGATCCCTTTGTGCTAGATGAACGAACGTCTCTACACATGCTCATTTCTGAGAGATAAGTGAGTGTGAAAGCCGTCCTTAACCTAGCTTGTTGGGAACACATATTTCTTTTCAGCTGCCAATTCCACTCCTTACATATATATGGGGAGGTAATAGCTCCAACTCGGTTTTACAGTGAAAACTGCAGGAACTCCAAACCGGCAGTAGGAAACAGACTGAGATACCAGAGTAAAAGTTTTTCCTGCAACCCGTTCCCTTTGTGCTAGATGAACGAATATCTCTCCACATGCTCATTTCTGAGAGATAAGTGAGTGTGAAAGCCGTCCTTAACCTAGCTTGTTGGGAACACAAAGTTTCTTTTCAAATGCAAACTCCACTCCATACAAATATATGGGGAGGTACAAGGTCCAACTCGGTTTTACAGTGAAAACTGCAGGAACTTCATAACGGCACTAGGCAACAGACTGAGAAACCAGAGTAAAAGTTTCCCTGCAACCCGTTCCCTTTGGGCTAGATGAACGAATGTCTCTCCACATGCTCAGTTCTGAGAGATAAGTGTGTGTGAAAGCCGTCCTTCAACTAGCATGTTGGGAACCCAAAGTTTCTTTTCACTTGCAAATTCCACTCCATACATATATATGGGGAGGTACTAGCTCCAACTCGGTTTTACAGTGAAATCTGCAGGAACTTCAAACCGGCAGTAGGAAACAGACTGAGAAATCAGAGTAAAAGTTTTTCCTGCAACCCGTTCCCTTTGTGCTAGATGAACGAACGTCTCTCCACATGCTCAGATCTGAGAGATAAGTGTGTGTGAAAGCCGTCCTTCACCTATCTTGTTGAGAACTCAAAGTTTCTTTTCAGATGCAAACTCCACTCCAAAAATATATATGGGGAGGTAAAAAGTCCAACTCGGTTTACAGTGAAAACTGCAGGAACTTCAAACCGGCACTAGGAAACAGACTGTGAATCCAGAGTATAACTTTCTCCTGCAAACCGTTCCCTTTGTGCTAGATGAACGAACGTCTCTCCACATGCTCAGTTCTGAGAGATAAGTGTGTGTGGAAGCCGCCATTCACCTTGCTTTTTGGGAACCCAAAGATTCTTTTCACTTGCAAATTCCACTGCATAATTTCATATGGTTATGTACTAGCTCCAACTCGGTTTTACAGTGAAAACTGCAGGAACTTCAAACCGGCAGTAGGAAACAGACTGAGAAACCAGAGTTAAAGTTTTTCCTGCAACCCGTTCCCTTTGTGCTAGATGAACGAACGTCTCTCCACATGCTCAGTTCTGAGAGATAAGTGTGTGTGAAAGCCGCCCTTCACCTAGCTTGTTGGGAACACAAAGTTACTTTTCAGTAGCCAACTCCAATCCATACATATATATGGTGAGGTACTAGCTCCAACTATGTTTTACAGTGAAAACTGCAGGAACTTCTAACCGGCAGTAGGAAACAGACTGAGAAACCAGAGTAAAATGTTTTCCTGCAACCCGTTCCCTTTGTGCTAGATGAACGAAAGTCTCTCCACATGCTCACTTCTGAGAGATAAGTGTGTGTGAAAGCCGTCCTTAAACTAGCTTGTTGGGATCACAAAGTTTATTTTCAGATGCAAACCCCATTCCATAGATATATATGGGGTGGTACTAGCTCCAACTCGATTTTACAGTGAAAATTGCAGGAACTTCAAACCAGCACTGGGAAACAGACTTAGAATCCAGAGTAAAAGTTTCTCCTGCCAACCCTTCCATTTGTGCTAGATGAACGAAAGTCTCTCCACATGCTCAGTTCGGAGAGATAAGTGTGTGTGAAAGCAGTCCTTCACCTAGCTTGTTGGGAACACAAAGTTTCTTTTAAGTTGCAAACTCCACTCCATACATATATATGGGGATGTTCTAGCTCCAACTCGGTTTTACATTGCAAACTGCAGGAACATCAAACCGGCACTAGGAAACAGACTGAAAAACAAGAGTAAAAGTTTTTCCTGCAAACCGTTCCCTTTGTGCTAGATGAACGAACGTCTCTCCACATGCTCAGTTCTGAGAGATAAGTGTGTGTGAAAGCCGTCCTTCACCTATCTTGTTGAGAACTCAAAGTTTCTTTTCAGATGCAAACTCCACTCCAAAAATATATATGGGGAGGTAAAAAGTCCAACTCGGTTTACAGTGAAAACTGCAGGAACTTCAAACCGGCACTAGGAAACAGACTGTGAATCCAGAGTAAAACTTTCTCCTGCAAACCGTTCCCTTTGTGCTAGATGAATGAACGTCTCTCCACATGCTCAGTTCTGAGAGATAAGTGTGTGTGAAAGCCGTCCTTCACCTTGCTTGTTGGGAACACAAAGTTTCTTTTCACTTGCAAACTCCACTCCTTACATATATATGGGGAGATACTAGCACCAACTCGGTTTTACAGTGAAAACTGCAGGAACTTCAAACTGGCACTAGGAAACAGACTGAGAATCCAGGGTAAAATTTTCTCCTGCAACCCATTCCCTTTGTGCTAGATGAAAGAACGTCTCTCCACATGCTCAGTTCTGAGAGATAACTGTGTGTGAAATCCGTCCTTCACCTAGCTTGTTGGGAACACAATGTTTCTCTTCACTTGCAAATTCCACTCCATATATATATATGGGGAGGTACTAGCTCCAACTCTGTTTTACAGTGAAATCTGCAGGAACTTAAAACAGGCACTAGGAAACAGACTGAAAAACAAGAGTATAAGTTTCTCCTGCAAACAGTTCCCTTTGTGCTAGATGAACGAAAGTCTCTCCACATGCTCAGTTCTGAGAGATAAGTGTGTGTGAAAGCAGTACTTCACCTAGCTTGTTGGGAACACAAAGTTTCTTTTCACTTGCAAACTCCTCTCCATACATATATATGGGTAGGTAATAGCTCCAACACGGTTTTACAGTGAAAACTGCAGGAAATTCAAACCGGCACTAGGAAACACACTGAGAATCCATAGTAAAACTTTCTCCTGCAACCCGTTTCCTTTGTGCTACATGAATGAATTTCTCTCCACATGCTCAGTTCTGAGAGATAAGTATGTGTGAAAGCCGTCCTTCACCTAGCTTGTTGGGAACACAAAGTTTATTTTCAGATGCAAACTCTTCTCCATATATATATATGGGGAGGTACTAGCTCCAAAACGGTTTTACAGTGAAAACTGCAGGAACTTAAAAACGGCACTAGGAAACAGACTGAGAATATAGAGTAAAGATTCTCCTGCAACCCGTTCCATTTGTGCTAGATGAACGAACGTCTCTCCACATGCTCAGTTCTGAGAGATAAGTGTGTGTGAAAGCCGTCCTTCAACTTGCTTGTTGGGAACACAAAGTTTCTTTTCACTTGCAAACTCCACTCCATACATATATATGGGGAGGTACAAGCACCAACTCGGTTTTACACTGAAAACTGCAGGAACTTCAAACAGGCACTAGGAAACTGACTGAGAATCCAGGGTAAAATTTTCTCCTGCAACCCATTCCCTTTGTGCTAGATGAAAGAACGTCTCTCCACATGCTCATTTCTGAGAGATATGTGTGTGTGAAAGCCGTCCTTCACCTAGCTTGTTGGGAACACAATGTTTCTTTTCACTTGCAATTTCCACTCCATACATATATATGGGGATGTACTAGATCCAACTCGGTTTTACAGTGAAAATTGCAGGGACTTCAAACCGGCAGTAGGAAACAGACTGAGAAAAAAGAGTAAAAGTTTTCCCTGCAACCCGTTCCCTTTCTGCTAGATGAACGAACGTCTCTCCACATGCTCAGTTCTGAGAGATAAGTGTGTGTGGAAGCCGCCATTCACCTTGCTTTTTGGGAACCCAAAGATTCTTTTCACTTGCAAACTCCACTGCATAATTTCATATGGTTAGGTACTAGCTCCAACTCGGTTTTACAGTGAAAACTGCAGGAACTTCAAACCGGCAGTAGGAAACAGACTGAGAAACCAGAGTAAAAGTTTTTCCTGCAAACCGTTCCCTTTGTGCTAGATGAACGAACGTCTCTCCACATGCTAAGTTCTGAGAGATAAGTGTGTGTGAAAGCCGTCCTTCACCTAGCTTGTTGGGAACACAAAGTTACTTTTCAGTAGCCAACTCCAATCCATACATATATATGGGGAGGTACTAGCTCCAACTCTGTTTTACAGTGAAAACTGCAGGAACTTCTAACCGGCAGTAGGAAACAGACTGAGAATCCAGAGTAAAAGTTATTCCTGCAACCCGTTCACTTTGTGCTAGATGAACGAAAGTCTCTCCACATGCTCAGTTCTGAGAGATAAGTGTGTGTGAAAGCAGTCCTTCACCTAGCTTGTTGGGAACACAAAGTTTCTTTTCAGTTGCAAACTCCACTCCATACATATATATGGGGATGTACTAGCTCCAACTCGGTTTTACATTGCAAACTGCAGGAACATCAAACCGGCACTAGGAAACAGACTGAGAAACCAGAGTAAAAGTTTCTCCTGCAAACCGTTCACTTTGTGCTAGATGAACGAACGTCTCTCCACATGCTAAGTTCTGAGAGATAAGTGTGTGTGAAAGCAGGCCTTCACCTAGCTTGTTGGGAACCCAAAGTTTCTTTTAACTTGCAAACTCCTCACCATACATATATATGGGTAGGTAATAGCTCCAAAACGGTTTTACAGTGAAAACTGCAGGAAATTCAAACCGGCACTAGGAAACACACTGAGAATCCATAGTAAAACTTTCTCCTGCAACCCGTTTCCTTTGTGCTACATGAATGAACTTCTCTTCACATGCTCAGTTCTGAGAGATAAGTATGTGTGAAAGCCGTCCTTCACCTTGCTTGTTGGGAACACAAAGTTTCTTTTCACTTGCAAACTCCAATCCATACATATATATGGGTAGGTACATGCACCAACTCGGTTTTACACTGAAAACTGCAGGAACTTCAAACCGGCACTAGGAAACTGACTGAGAATCCAGGGAAAAATTTTCTCCTGCAACCCATTCCCTTTGTGCTAGATGAAAGAACGTCTCTCCACATGCTCATTTCTGAGAGATAAGTGTGTGTGAAAGCCGTCCTTCACCTAGCTTGTTGGGAACACAATGTTTCTTTTCACTTGCAATTTCCACTGCATACATATATATGGGGAGGTACTAGCTCCAACTCTGTTTTACAGTGAAAATTGCAGGAACTTCAAACCGGCAGTAGGAAACAGACTGAGAAAAAAGAGTAAAAGTTTTCCCTGCAAACCGTTCCCTTTGTGCTAGATGAACGAAAGTCTCTCCACATGCTCAGTTCTGAGAGATAAGTGTGTGTGGAAGCCGCCATTCACCTTGCTTTTTGGGAACCCAAAGATTCTTTTCACTTGCAAACTCCACTGCATAATTTCATATGGTTGGGTACTAGCTCCAACTCGGTTTTACAGTGAAAACTGCAGGAACTTTAAACAGGCAGTAGGAAACAGACTGAGAAACCAGAGTAAAAGTTTTTCCTGCAACCCGTTACCTTTGTGCTAGATGAACGAACGTCTCTCCACATGCTCAGTTCTGAGAGATAAGTGTGTGTGAAAGCCGTCCTTCACCTAGCTTGTTGGGAACACAAAGTTACTTTTCAGTAGCCAACTCCAATCCATACATATATATAGGGAGGTACTAGCTCCAAATCTGTTTTACAGTGAAAACTGCAGGAACTTCTAACCGGCAGTAGGAAACAGACTGAGAAACCAGAGTAAAAGGTTTTCCTGCAACCCGTTCCCTTTGTGCTAGATGAACGAATGTCTCTCCACATGCTCACTTCTGAGAGATAAGTGTGTGTGAAAGCCGTCCTTAAACTAGCTTGTTGGGATCACAAAGTTTATTTTCAGATGCAAACCCCATTCCATAGATATATATGGGGTGGTACTAGCTCCAAATCGATTTTACAGTGAAAACTGCAGGAACTTCAAACCAGCACTAGAAAACAGACTTAGAATCCAGAATAAAAGTTTCTCCTGCAAACCCTTCCATTTGTGCTAGATGAACGAAAGTCTCTCCACATGCTCAGTTCTGAGAGATAAGTGTGTGTGAAAGCAGTCCTTCACCTAGCTTGTTGGGAACACAAAGTTTCTTTTCAGTTGCAAACTTCACTCCATACATATATATGGGGATGTACTAGCTCCAACTCGGTTTTACATTGCAAACTGCAGGAACATCAAACCGGCACTAGGAAACAGACTGAGAAACCAGAGTAAAAGTTTCTCCTGCAAACCGTTCCCTTTGTGCTAGATGAACGAACGTCTCTCCACATGCTCAGTTCTGAGAGATAAGTGTGAGTGAAATCCGTCCTTCACCTAGCTTGTTGGGAACACAAAGTTTCTTTTCATTTGCAAACTCCACTGCATACATATATATGGGGAGGTTCTAGCTCCAAATCGGTTTTACAGTGAAAACTGCAGGAACTTCAAAACGGCAGTAGGAAACAGACTGAGAAATCAGAGTAAAAGATTCTCCTGCAACCCGTTCCTTTTGTTCTAGATGAACGACGTCTCTCCACATGCTCATTTCTGAGAGATAAGTGTGTGTGAAAGCCGTCCTTCACCTAGCTTGTTGGGAACACAATGTTTCTTTTCACTTGCAATTTCCACTCCATACATATATATGGGGAGGTACTAGCTCCAACTCGGTTTTACAGTGAAAATTGCAGGAACTTCAAACCGGCAGTAGGAAACAGACTGAGAAAAAAGAGTAAAAGTTTTCCCTGCAACCCGTTCCCTTTGTGCTAGATGAACGAACGTCTCTCCACATGCTCAGTTCTGAGAGATAAGTGTGTGTGGAAGCCGCCATTCACCTTGCTTTTTGGGAACCCAAAGATTCTTTACACTTGCAAACTCCACTGCATAATTTCATATGGTTAGGTACTAGCTCCAACTCGGTTTTACAGTGAAAACTGCAGGAACTTCAAACCGGCAGTAGGAAACAGACTGAGAAACCAGAGTAAAAGTTTTTCCTGCAACCCGTTCCCTTTGTGCTAGATGAACGAAAGTCTCTCCACATGCTCAGTTCTGAGAGATAAGTGTGTGTGAAAGCCGTCCTTCACCTAGCTTGTTGGGAACACAAAGTTACTTTTCAGTAGCCAACTCCAATCCATACATATATATGGGGAGGTAGTAGCTCCAACTCTGTTTTACAGTGAAAACTGCAGGAACTTCTAACCGGCAGTAGGAAACAGACTGAGAAAGCAGAGTAAAAGTTTATCCTGCAACCCGTTCCCTTTGTGATAGATGAACGAAAGTCTCTCCACATGCTCACTTCTGAGAGATAAGTGTGTGTGAAAGCCGTCCTTAAACTAGCTTGTTGGGATCACAAAGTTTATTTTCAGATGCAAACCCCATTCCATAGATATATATGGGGTGGTATTAGCTCCAACTCGATTTTACAGTGAAAACTGCAGGAACTTCAAACCGGCACTAGGAAACAGACTTAGAATCCAGAGTAAAAGTTTCTCCTGCAAACACTTCCCTTTGTGCTAGATGAACGAAAGTCTCTCCACATGCTCAGTTCTGAGAGATAAGTGTGTGTGAAAGCAGTCCTTCACCTAGCTTGTTGGGAACACAAAGTTTCTTTTCAGTTGCAAACTCCACTCTATACATATATATGGGGATGTACTACCTCCAAATCGTTTTTACAGTGCAAACTCCAGGAACATCAAACCGGCACTAGGGAATAGACTGAGAAACCAGAGTAAAAGTTTCTCCTGCAAACCGTTCCCTTTGTGCTAGATGAACGAACGTCTCTCCACATGCTCAGTTCTGAGAGATAAGTGTGTGTGAAAGCCGTACTTCACCTAGCTTGTTGGGAACCCAAAGTTTCTTTTCACTTGCAAACTCAACCCCATACATATATATGGGGAGGTACTAGCTCCAACTCGGTTTTACAGTGAAAACTGCAGGAAATTCATACCGGCAGTAAGAAACAGACTGAGAAACCAGAGTAAAAGTTTCTCGTGCAAACTGTTCCCTTTGTGCTAGATGAACGAACGTCTCTCCACATGCTCAGTTCTGAGAGATAAGTGTCTGTGAATGCCGTCCTTCACCTAGCTTGTTGGGAACACAAAGTTTCTTTTGCCTTGCAAACTCCACTACATACATATATATGGGGAAGTACTAGCTCCATCTCGGTTTTACAGTGAAAAATGCAGGAACTTCAACCCGGTACTAGGAAACAGACTGAGAAACCAGAGTAAAAGTTTCTATTGCAACCAGTTCCCTTTGTGCAAGTTGAACGAACGTCTCTACACATGCTAACTTCTGTGGGAAAATTGTGTGTGAAAGACGTCCTTTACCTAGCTTGTTGGGAACACATATTTCTTTTCAGTTGCAATATCCACTCCATACATGTATATGGGGAGGTACTAGCTCCAACTCGGTTTTACAGTGAAAACTGCAGGAACTTCAAACCGGCACTAGGAAACAGACTGAGAATCCAGAGTTAAAGTTTCTCATGCAAACCGTTCCTTTGTGCTAGATGAACGAACGTCTCTCCACATGCTCAGTTCTGAGAGATAATTGTGTGTGAAAGCCGTTCTTAACCTAGCTTGTTGGGATCACAAACTTTCTTTTTAGGAGCAAACTCCACTCCATACATATATATGGGGAGGTACTAGCTCCAACTCGATTTTACAGTGCAAACTCCAGGAACATCAAACCGGCACTAGGGAACAGACTGAGAAACCAGAGTAAAAGTTTCTCCTGCAAACCGTTCCCTTTGTGCTAGATGAACGAACGTCTCTCCACATGCTCAGTTCTGAGAAATAAGTGTGTGTGAAAGCCGTCCTTCACCTAGCTTGTTGGGAACCCAAAGTTTCTTTTCACTTGCAAACTCCACCCCATACATATATATGGCTAGGTACTAGCTCCAACTCGGTTTTACAGTGAAAACTGCAGGAAATTCATACCGGCAGTAAGAAACAGACTGAGAAACCAGAGTAAAAGTTTCTCGTGCAAAATGTTCCCTTTGTGCTAGATGAACGAACGTCTCTCCACATGCTCAGTTCTGAGAGATAAGTGTCTGTGAATGCCGTCCTTCACCTAGCTTGTTGGGAACACAAAGTTTCTTTTGCATTGCAAACTCCACTACATACATATATATGGGGAGGTACTAGCTCAAACTCAGTTTTACAGTGATAAATGCAGGAACTTCAATCCGGCACTAGGAATCAGACTGAGAAACCAGAGTAAAAGTTTCCCTGCAACACGTTCCCTTTGTGCTAGATGAACGAAAGTCTCTCAACATGCTAAGTTCTGAGAGATAAGTGTGTGTGAAAGCCGTCCTTCACCTAGCTTGTTGGGAACACAAATTTTCTTTTCTGATGCAAACTCCACTCCATACATATACATGGGGAGGTACTAGCTCCAACTCGGTTTTACAGTGAAAACTGCAGGAACTTCAAACCGGCAGTAGGAAACACACTGAGAAACCAGAGTAAAGATTTTTCCTGCAACTCGTTACTTTGTGTTAAATTAACGAAAGTCTCTCCACATGCTCACTTCTGAGAGATATGTTTGTGTGAAAGCCGTCCTTAAACTAGCTTGCTGGGATCACAAAGTTTATTTTCAGATGCAGACTCCATTCCATAGATATATATGGGGAGGTACTAGCTCCAACTCGGTTTTACAGTGAAAACTGCAGGAACTTCAAACCGGCACTAGGAAACAGACTGAGAAGCCAGAGTAAAAGTTTCTCATGCAAACCGCTCCCTTTGTGCTAGATGAACGAACGTCTCTCCACATGCTCAGTTCTGAGAGATATGTGTGTGTGAAAGCCGTCCTTCATTTAGCTTGTTGGGTACACAAAGTTTCTTTTCAGTAGCAAACTCCACTCCATACATATATATGGGGAGGTACTAGCCCCAACTCGGTTTTACAGTGAAAACTGCAGGAACTTCAAACCGGCACTAGGAAACAGACTGACAATCCAGAGTAAAAGTTTCTCCTGCAAACCGTTCACTTTGTGCTAGATGAACGAAAGTCTCTCCACATGCTCAGTTCTGAGTGTTAAGTGTGTGTGAAAGCCGTCCTTCACCTAGCTTGTTGGGAACACAAAGTTTATTTTCATATGCAATCTCCACTCCATAGATATATATGGGGAGGTACTAGCTCCAACTCGTTTTAGAGTGAAAACTGAAGGAACTTCAAACCGGCACTAGGAAACAGACTGAGAATCAAGAGTAAAATTTCTCCTGCAAAGCATTCCCTTTGTGCTAGATGAACGAACGTCTCTCCACATGCTCAGTTCTGAGAGATAAGTGTGTGTGAAAGAAGTCCTTCAACTAGCTTGTTGGGAACACAAAGTTTCTTTTCAGTTGCAAACTCCACTGCATACATATATATGGGGAGGTTCTAGCTCCAAATCGGTTTTACAGGGAAAACTGCAGGAACTTCAATACGGCAGTAGGAAACAGACTGAGAAATCAGAGTAAAGGATTCTCCTGCAACCCGTTCCCTTTGTGCTAGATGAACGACGTCTCTCCACATGCTCATTTCTGAGAGATAAGTGTGTGTGAAAGCCGTCCTTCACCTAGCTTGTTGGGAACACAATGTTTCTTTTCACTTGCAATTTCCACTCCATACATATATATGGGGAGGTACTAGCTCCAACTCGGTTTTACAGTGAAAATTGCAGGAACTTCAAACCGGCAGTAGGAAACAGACTGAGAAAAAAGAGTAAAAGTTTTCCCTGCAACCCGTTCCCTTTGTGCTAGATGAACGAACGTCTCTCCACATGCTCAGTTCTGAGAGATAAGTGTGTGTGGAAGCCGCCATTCACCTTGCTTTTTGGGAACCCAAAGATTCTTTACACTTGCAAACTCCACTGCATAATTTCATATGGTTAGGTACTAGCTCCAACTCGGTTTTACAGTGAAAACTGCAGGAACTTCAAACCGGCACTAGGAAACAGACTGAGAAACCAGAGTAAAAGTTTTTCCTGCAACCCGTTCCCTTTGTGCTAGATGAACGAACGTCTCTCCACATGCTCAGTTCTGAGAGATAAGTGTGTGTGAAAGCAGTCCTTCACCTAGCTTGTTGGGAACACAAAGTTTCTTTTCACTTGCAAACTCCACTCCATATATATATATGGGGAGGTACAAGCACCAACTCGGTTTTACACTGAAAACTGCAGGAACTTCAAACCGGCACTAGGAAACTGACTGAGAATCCAGGGTAAAATTTTCTCCTGCAACCCATTCCCTTTGTGCTAGATGAAAGAACGTCTCTCCACATGCTCAGTTCTGAGAGATAAGTGTGTGTGAAAGAAGTCCTTCAACTAGCTTGTTGGGAACACAAAGTTTCTTTTCAGTTGCAAACTCCACTGCATACATATATATGGGGAGGTTCTAGCTCCAAATCGGTTTTACAGTGAAAACTGCAGGAACTTCAATACGGCAGTAGGAAACAGACTGAGAAATCAGAGTAAAAGATTCTCCTGCAACCCGTTCCCTTTGTGCTAGATGAACGACGTGTCTCCACATGCTCATTTCTGAGAGATAAGTGTGTGTGAAAGCCTTCCTTCACCTAGCTTGTTGGGAACACAATGTTTCTTTTCACTTGCAATTTCCACTCCATACATATATATGGGGAGGTACTAGCTCCAACTCGGTTTTACAGTGAAAATTGCAGGAACTTCAAACCGGCAGTAGGAAACAGACTGAGAAAAAAGAGTAAAAGTTTTCCCTGCAACCCGTTCCCTTTGTGCTAGATGAACGAACGTCTCTCCACATGCTCAGTTCTGAGAGATAAGTGTGTGTGGAAGCCGCCATTCACCTTGCTTTTTGGGAACCCAAAGATTCTTTACACTTGCAAACTCCACTGCATAATTTCATATGGTTAGGTACTAGCTCCAACTCGGTTTTACAGTGAAAACTGCAGGAACTTCAAACCGGCAGTAGGAAACAGACTGAGAAACCAGAGTAAAAGTTTTTCCTGCAACCCGTTCCCTTTGTGCTAGATGAACGAACGTCTCTCCACATGCTCAGTTCTGAGAGATAAGTGTGTGTGAAAGCCGTCCTTCACCTAGCTTGTTGGGAACACAAAGTTACTTTTCAGTAGCCAACTCCAATCCATACATATATATGGGGAGGTACTAGCTCCAACTCTGTTTTACAGTGAAAACTGCAGGAACATCTAACCGGCAGTAGGAAACAGACTGAGAAACCAGAGTAAAAGTTTTTCCTGCAACCCGTTCCCTTTGTGATAGATGAACGAAAGTCTCTCCACATGCTCACTTCTGAGAGATAAGTGTGTGTGAAAGCCGTCCTTAAACTAGCTTGTTGGGATCACAAAGTTTATTTTCAGATGCAAACCCCATTCCATAGATATATATGGGGTGGTACTAGCTCCAACTCGATTTTACAGTGAAAACTGCAGGAACTACAAACCGGCACTAGGAAACAGACTTAGAATCCAGAGTAAAAGTTTCTCCTGCAAACCCTTCCCTTTGTGCTAGATGAACGAAAGTCTCTCCACATGCTCAGTTCTGAGAGATAAGTGTGTGTGAAAGCAGTCCTTCACCTAGCTTGTTGGGAACACAAAGTTTCTTTTCACTTGCAAACTCCACTCTATACATATATATGGGGATGTACTACCTCCAAATCGGTTTTACAGTGCAAACTCCAGGAACAT
The DNA here is from genome assembly GCF_048773025.1 of Camelus bactrianus. Classification (NCBI taxonomy): domain Eukaryota; kingdom Metazoa; phylum Chordata; class Mammalia; order Artiodactyla; family Camelidae; genus Camelus; species Camelus bactrianus. The sequence continues at coordinate 92,499,502 of NC_133545.1, read as the reverse complement.
CACACCGGCACTAGGAAACTGACTGAGAAACCAGAGTAAAAGTTTCTCCTGCAAAGCGTTCCATTTGTGCTAGATGAACGAAAGTCTCTCCACATGCTCAGTTCTGAGAGATAAGTGGGTGTGAAAGCCGTCCTTCACCTTGCTTGTTGGGAACACAAAGTTTCTTTTCAATTGCAAACTCCACTCCATACATATATATGGGGAGGTACAAGCACCAACTCGGTTTTACACTGAAAACTGCAGGAACATCAAACCGGCACTAGGAAACTGACTGAGAATCCAGGGTAAAATTTTCTCCTGCAACCCATTCCCTTTGTGCTAGATGAAAGAACGTCTCTCCACATGCTCAGTTCTGAGAGATAAGTGTGAGTGAATTCCGTCCTTCACCTAGCTTGTTGGGAACACCAAGTTTCTTTTCAGTTGCAAACTCCACTCTATACATATATATGGGGATGTACTACCTCCAAATCGGTTTTACAGTGCAAACTCCAGGAACATCAAACCGGCACTAGGGAACAGACTGAGAAACCAGAGTAAAAGTTTCTCCTGCAAACCGTTCCCTTTGTGCTAGATGAACGAACGTCTCTCCACATGCTCAGTTCTGAGAAATAAGTGTGTGTGAAAGCCGCCCTTCACCTAGCTTGTTGGGAACCCAAAGTTTCTTTTCACTTGCAAACTCCACCCCATACATATATATGGCTAGGTACTAGCTCCAACTCGGTTTTACAGTGAAAAATGCAGGAAATTCATACCGGCAGTAAGAAACAGACTGAGAAACCAGAGTAAAAGTTTCTCGTGCAAAATGTTCCCTTTGTGCTAGATGAACGAACGTCTCTCCACATGCTCAGTTCTGAGAGATAAGTGTCTGTGAATGCCGTCCTTCACCTAGCTTGTTGGGAACACAAAGTTTCTTTTGCATTGCAAACTCCACTACATACATATATATGGGGAAGTTCTAGCTCCATCTCGGTTTTACAGTGAAAAATGCAGGAACTTCAACCCGGTACTAGGAAACAGACTGAGAAACCAGAGTAAAAGTTTCTACTGCAACCCGTTCCCTTTGTGCAAGTTGAACGAACGTCTCTACACATGCTAACTTCTGAGGGAAAATTGTGTGTGAAAGCCGTCCTTCACCTAGCTTGTTGGGAACACAAATTTTCTTTTCTGATGCAAACTCCACTCCATACATATATATGGAGAGGTACTATCTCCAACTCGGTTTTACAGTGAAAACTGCAGGAACTTCAAACCGGCAGTAGGAAACACACTGAGAAACCAGAGTAAAGATTTTTCCTGCAACTCGTTACTTTGTGTTAAATTAACGAAAGTCTCTCCACATGCTCACTTCTGAGAGATATGTTTGTGTGAAAGCCGTCCTTAAACTAGCTTGTTGGGATCACAAAGTTTATTTTCAGATGCAAACTCCATTCCATATATATATATGGGGAGGTACTAGCTCCAACTCGGTTTTACAGTGAAAACTGCAGGAACTTCAAACCGGCACTAGGAAACAGACTGAAAAGCCAGAGTAAAAGTTTCTCATGCAAACCGCTCCCTTTGTGCTAGATGAACGAACGTCTCTCCACATGCTCAGTTCTGAGAGATATGTGTGTGTGAAAGCCGTCCTTCATTTAGCTTGTTGGGTACACAAAGTTTCTTTTCAGTAACAAACTCCACTCCATACATATATATGGGGAGGTACTAGCCCCAACTCGGTTTTACAGTGAAAACTGCAGGAACTTCAAACCGGCACTAGGAAACAGACTGACAATCCAGAGTAAAAGTTTCTCCTGCAAACCGTTCACTTTGTGCTAGATGAACGAAAGTCTCTCCACATGCTCAGTTCTGAGAGTTAAGTGTGTGTGAAAGCCGTCCTTCACCTAGCTTGTTGGGAACACAAAGTTTCTTTTCACTTGCAAACTCCACTCCATATATATATATGGGGAGGTACAAGCACCAACTCGGTTTTACACTGAAAACTGCAGGAACTTCAAACCGGCACTAGGAAACTGACTGAGAATCCAGGGTAAAATTTTCTCCTGCAACCCATTCCCTTAGTGCTAGATGAAAGAACGTCTCTCCACATGCTCAGTTCTGAGAGATAAGTGTGAGTGAAACCCGTCCTTAACCTAGCTTGTTGGGAACACAAAGTTTCTTTTCAGTTGGAAACTCCACTGCATACATATATATGGGGAGGTTCTAGCTCCAAATCGGTTTTACAGGGAAAACTGCAGGAACTTCAATACGGCAGTAGGAAACAGACTGAGAAATCAGAGTAAAGGATTCTCCTGCAACCCGTTCCCTTTGTGCTAGATGAACGACGTCTCTCCACATGCTCATTTCTGAGAGATAAGTGTGTGTGAAAGCCGTCCTTCACCTAGCTTGTTGGGAACACAATGTTTCTTTTCACTTGCAATTTCCACTCCATACATATATATGGGGAGGTACTAGCTCCAACTCGGTTTTACAGTGAAAATTGCAGGAACTTCAAACCGGCAGTAGGAAACAGACTGAGAAAAAAGAGTAAAAGTTTTCCCTGCAACCCGTTCCCTTTGTGCTAGATGAACGAACGTCTCTCCACATGCTCAGTTCTGAGAGATAAGTGTGTGTGGAAGCCGCCATTCACCTTGCTTTTTGGGAACCCAAAGATTCTTTACACTTGCAAACTCCACTGCATAATTTCATATGGTTAGGTACTAGCTCCAACTCGGTTTTACAGTGAAAACTGCAGGAACTTCAAACCGGCACTAGGAAACAGACTGAGAAACCAGAGTAAAAGTTTTTCCTGCAACCCGTTCCCTTTGTGCTAGATGAACGAACGTCTCTCCACATGCTCAGTTCTGAGAGATAAGTGTGTGTGAAAGCAGTCCTTCACCTAGCTTGTTGGGAACACAAAGTTTCTTTTCACTTGCAAACTCCACTCCATATATATATATGGGGAGGTACAAGCACCAACTCGGTTTTACACTGAAAACTGCAGGAACTTCAAACCGGCACTAGGAAACTGACTGAGAATCCAGGGTAAAATTTTCTCCTGCAACCCATTCCCTTTGTGCTAGATGAAAGAACGTCTCTCCACATGCTCAGTTCTGAGAGATAAGTGTGTGTGAAAGAAGTCCTTCAACTAGCTTGTTGGGAACACAAAGTTTCTTTTCAGTTGCAAACTCCACTGCATACATATATATGGGGAGGTTCTAGCTCCAAATCGGTTTTACAGTGAAAACTGCAGGAACTTCAATACGGCAGTAGGAAACAGACTGAGAAATCAGAGTAAAAGATTCTCCTGCAACCCGTTCCCTTTGTGCTAGATGAACGACGTGTCTCCACATGCTCATTTCTGAGAGATAAGTGTGTGTGAAAGCCTTCCTTCACCTAGCTTGTTGGGAACACAATGTTTCTTTTCACTTGCAATTTCCACTCCATACATATATATGGGGAGGTACTAGCTCCAACTCGGTTTTACAGTGAAAATTGCAGGAACTTCAAACCGGCAGTAGGAAACAGACTGAGAAAAAAGAGTAAAAGTTTTCCCTGCAACCCGTTCCCTTTGTGCTAGATGAACGAACGTCTCTCCACATGCTCAGTTCTGAGAGATAAGTGTGTGTGGAAGCCGCCATTCACCTTGCTTTTTGGGAACCCAAAGATTCTTTACACTTGCAAACTCCACTGCATAATTTCATATGGTTAGGTACTAGCTCCAACTCGGTTTTACAGTGAAAACTGCAGGAACTTCAAACCGGCAGTAGGAAACAGACTGAGAAACCAGAGTAAAAGTTTTTCCTGCAACCCGTTCCCTTTGTGCTAGATGAACGAACGTCTCTCCACATGCTCAGTTCTGAGAGATAAGTGTGTGTGAAAGCCGTCCTTCACCTAGCTTGTTGGGAACACAAAGTTACTTTTCAGTAGCCAACTCCAATCCATACATATATATGGGGAGGTACTAGCTCCAACTCTGTTTTACAGTGAAAACTGCAGGAACATCTAACCGGCAGTAGGAAACAGACTGAGAAACCAGAGTAAAAGTTTTTCCTGCAACCCGTTCCCTTTGTGATAGATGAACGAAAGTCTCTCCACATGCTCACTTCTGAGAGATAAGTGTGTGTGAAAGCCGTCCTTAAACTAGCTTGTTGGGATCACAAAGTTTATTTTCAGATGCAAACCCCATTCCATAGATATATATGGGGTGGTACTAGCTCCAACTCGATTTTACAGTGAAAACTGCAGGAACTACAAACCGGCACTAGGAAACAGACTTAGAATCCAGAGTAAAAGTTTCTCCTGCAAACCCTTCCCTTTGTGCTAGATGAACGAAAGTCTCTCCACATGCTCAGTTCTGAGAGATAAGTGTGTGTGAAAGCAGTCCTTCACCTAGCTTGTTGGGAACACAAAGTTTCTTTTCACTTGCAAACTCCACTCTATACATATATATGGGGATGTACTACCTCCAAATCGGTTTTACAGTGCAAACTCCAGGAACATCACACCGGCACTAGGAAACTGACTGAGAAACCAGAGTAAAAGTTTCTCCTGCAAAGCGTTCCATTTGTGCTAGATGAACGAAAGTCTCTCCACATGCTCAGTTCTGAGAGATAAGTGGGTGTGAAAGCCGTCCTTCACCTTGCTTGTTGGGAACACAAAGTTTCTTTTCAATTGCAAACTCCACTCCATACATATATATGGGGAGGTACAAGCACCAACTCGGTTTTACACTGAAAACTGCAGGAACATCAAACCGGCACTAGGAAACTGACTGAGAATCCAGGGTAAAATTTTCTCCTGCAACCCATTCCCTTTGTGCTAGATGAAAGAACGTCTCTCCACATGCTCAGTTCTGAGAGATAAGTGTGAGTGAATTCCGTCCTTCACCTAGCTTGTTGGGAACACCAAGTTTCTTTTCAGTTGCAAACTCCACTCTATACATATATATGGGGATGTACTACCTCCAAATCGGTTTTACAGTGCAAACTCCAGGAACATCAAACCGGCACTAGGGAACAGACTGAGAAACCAGAGTAAAAGTTTCTCCTGCAAACCGTTCCCTTTGTGCTAGATGAACGAACGTCTCTCCACATGCTCAGTTCTGAGAAATAAGTGTGTGTGAAAGCCGCCCTTCACCTAGCTTGTTGGGAACCCAAAGTTTCTTTTCACTTGCAAACTCCACCCCATACATATATATGGCTAGGTACTAGCTCCAACTCGGTTTTACAGTGAAAACTGCAGGAAATTCATACCGGCAGTAAGAAACAGACTGAGAAACCAGAGTAAAAGTTTCTCGTGCAAACTGTTCCCTTTGTGCTAGATGAAAGAAAGTCTCTCCACATGCTCAGTTCTGAGAGATAAGGGTCTGTGAATGCCGTCCTTCACCTAGCTTGTTGGGAACACAAAGTTTCTTTTGCATTGCAAACTCCACTACATACATATATATGGGGAAGTTCTAGCTCCATCTCGGTTTTACAGTGAAAAATGCAGGAACTTCAACCCGGTACTAGGAAACAGACTGAGAAACCAGAGTAAAAGTTTCTACTGCAACCCGTTCCCTTTGTGCAAGTTGAACGAACGTCTCTACACATGCTAACTTCTGAGGGAAAATTGTGTGTGAAAGCCGTCCTTTAACTAGCTTGTTGGGAACACATATTTCTTTTCAGTTGCAATATCCACTCCATACATGTATATGGGGAGGTACTAGCTCCAACTCGGTTTTACAGTGAAAACTGCAGGAATTTCAAACCGGCACTAGGAAACAGACTGAGAATCCAGAGTAAAAGTTTCTCATGCAAACCGTTCCTTTGTGCTAGATGAACGAACGTCTCTCCACATGCTCAGTTCTGAGAGATAATTGTGTGTGAAAGCCGTTCTTAACCTAGCTTGTTGGGATCACAAACTTTCTTTTTAGGAGCAAACTCCACTCCATACATATATATGGGGAGGTACTAGCTCCAACTCGATTTTACAGTGAAAACTGCAGGAACTCCAAACCGGCAGTAGGAAACAGACTGAGATACCAGAGTAAAAGTTTTTCCTGCAACCCGTTTCCTTTGTGCTAGATGAACGAATGTCTCTCCACATGCTCATTTCTGAGAGATAAGTGTGTGTGAAAGCCGTCCTTAAACTATCTTGTTGGGAACACAAAGTTTCTTTTCAGATGCAAACTCCACTCCATACATATATATGGGGAGGTACTAGCTCAAACTCAGTTTTACAGTGATAAATGCAGGAACTTCAAACCGGCACTAGGAATCAGACTGAGAAACCACAGTAAAAGTTTCCCTGCAACACGTTCCCTTTGTGATAGATGAACGAAAGTCTCTCAACATGCTAAGTTCTGAGAGATAAGTGTGTGTGAAAGCCGTCCTTCACCTAGCTTGTTGGGAACACAAATTTTCTTTTCTGATGCAAACTCCACTCCATACATATATATGGGGAGGTACTAGCTCCAACTCGGTTTTACTGTGAAAACTGCAGGAACTTCAAACCGGCAGTAGGAAACAGACTGAGAAACCAGAGTAAAGATTTTTCCTGCAACTCGTTCTTTGGGTTAAATTAACGAAAGTCTCTCCACATGCTCACTTCTGAGAGATATGTTTGTGTGAAAGCCGTCCTTTAACTAGCTTGTTGGGATCACAAAGTTTATTTTCAGATGCAAACTCCATTCCATAGATATATATGGGGAGGTACTAGCTCCAACTCGGTTTTACAGTGAACTGCAGGAACTTCAAACCGGCACTAGGAAACAGACTGAGAAGCCAGAGTAAAAGTTTCTCATGCAAACCGCTCCCTTTGTGCTAGATGAACGAACGTCTCTCCACATGCTCAGTTCTGAGAGATATGTGTGTGTGAAAGCCGTCCTTCATTTAGCTTGTTGGGTACACAAAGATTCTTTTCAGTAGCAAACTCCACTCCATACATATATATGGGGAGGTACTAGCCCCAACTCGGTTTTACAGTGAAAACTGCAGGAACTTCAAACCGGCACTAGGAAACAGACTGACAATCCAGAGTAAAAGTTTCTCCTGCAAACCGTTCACTTTGTGCTAGATGAACGAAAGTCTCCCCACATGCTCAGTTCTGAGAGTTAAGTGTGTGTGAAAGCCGTCTTTCAACTAGCTTGTTGGGAACACAAAGTTTATTTTCATATGCAATCTCCACTCCATAGATATATATGGGGAGGTACTAGCTCCAACTCTTTTTACAGTGAAAACTGAAGGAACTTCAAACAGGCACTAGGAAACAGACTGAGAATCAAGAGTAAAATTTCTCCTGCAAAGCATTCCCTTTGTGCTAGATGAACGAACGTCTCTCCACATGCTCAGTTCTGAGAGATAAGTGTGTGTGAAAGCAGTCCTTCACCTAGCTTGTTGGGAACACAAAGTTTCTTTTCACTTGCAAACTTCACTCCATACATATATATGGGGATGTACTAGCTCCAACTCGGTTTTACAGTGCAATCTTCAGGAACATCAAACCGTCACTAGGAAACAGACTGAGAAACCAGAGTAAACGTTTCTCCTGCAAACCGTTCCCTTTGTGCTGGATGAACGATCGTCTCTCCACATGCTCAGTTCTGAGAGATAAGTGAGTGTGAAAGCCGTTCTTCACCTAATTTGTTGGGAACACAAAGTTTCTTTTCAGTTGAATACTCCACTCCATACATATATATGGGGATGTACTAGCTCCAACTCGGTTTTACAGTGAAAACTGCAGGAAATTCAAACCGGCACAAGAAACACACTGAGAATCTAGAGTAAAACTTTCCTTGCAACCCGTTTCCTTTGTGCTAGATGAACGAACGTCTCTCCACATGCTCAGTTCTAAGAGATAAGTGTGTGTGAAGCCGTCCTTCACCTAGCTTGTTGGGAACACAAAGTTTCTTTTAATTTGCAAACTCCACTCCATACATATATATGGGGAGGTACTAGCTCCAACTCGGTTTTACAGAGAAAACTGCAGGAACTTCAAACCGGCAGTAGGAAACAAACTGAGAAACCAGAGTAAAAGTTTTTCCTGCAACCCGTTCCCTTTGTGCTAGATGAACGAAATTCTCTCCACATGCTCAGTTCTGAGAGATAATTGTGTGTGAAAGCCGTCCTTAACCTAGCTTGTTGGGAACACAAAGTTTATTTTCATATGCAATCTCCACTCCATAGATATATATGGGGAGGTATTAGCTCCAACTCGTTTTACAGTGAAAACTGCAGGAACTTCAAACCGGCACTAGGAAACAGACTGAGAATCAAGAGTAAAATTTCTCCTGCAAAGCATTCCCTTTGTGCTAGATGAACGAACGTCTCTCCACATGCTCAGTTCTGAGAGATAAGTGTGTGTGAAAGCAGTCCTTCACCTAGATTTTTGGGAACACAAAGTTTCTTTTCAGTTGCAAACTCCACTCCATACCTATATATGGGGATGTACTAGCTCCAACTCGGTTTTACAGTGCAATCTGCAGGAACATCAAACCGTCACTAGGAAACAGACTGAGAAACCAGAGTAAAAGTTTCTCCTGCAAACTGTTCCCTTTGTGCTAGATGAACGAACGTCTCTCCACATGCTCAGTTCTGAGAGATAAGTGTGTTTGAAAGCCGTCCTTCACCTAGCTTGTTGGGAACCCAAAGTTTCTTTTCACTTGCAAACTCCACTCCATACATATATATGGGGAGGTACTAGCTCCAACAGGGTTTTACAGTGAAAACTGCAGGAACTTCAAACCGGCAAGGGGAAACAGACTGAGAAACAAGAGTAAAAGTTTCTCCTTCAAACCGTTCCCTTTGTGCTAGATGAACGAACGTCTCTCCACATGCTCAGTTCTGAGAGATAAGTGTGTGTGAAAGCAGCCCTTCACCTAGCTTGTTGGGAACACAAAGTTTCTTTTCATTTGCAAACTCCATTCCATACATATATATGGGGAGGTACGAGTTCCAACACGGATTTACAGTGAAACTGCAGGAACTTCATTCCGGCAGTAGGAAACAGACTGAGAAACCAGAGTAAAAGTTCCTCCTGCATCCCGTTCCCTTTGTGGTAGATGAACGAACGTCTCTCCACATGCTCAGTTCTGAGAGATAAGTGAGTGTGAAAGCCGTTCTTCACATAATTTGTTGGGAACCCAAAGTTACTTTTCACTTGCAAACCCCACTGCACACATATATATGGGTAGGTACTAGCCCCAAATCTGTTTTACCGTGAAAACTGCAGGAACTTCAAACCGGCACTAGGAAACAATCTGAGAAACTAGAGTAAAAGTTTCCCCTGGAAACTGTTCCCTTTGTGCTAGATGAACGAACGTCTCTCCACATGCTCAGTTCTGAGAGATAAGTGTCTGTGAAAGCCGTCCTTCACCTAGCTTGTTGGGAACTCAAAGATTCTTTCGCCTTGCAAACTCCACTCCATACATATATATGCGGATGTACTAGCTCCATCTCGGTTTTACAGTGAAAACTGCAAGAACTTCAACCCGGTACTAGGAAACAGACTGAGAAACCAGAGTAAAATATTCTCCTGCAACCCGTTCCCTTTGTGCTAGATGAACGAACGTCTCTCCACATGCTAAGTTCTGAGAGATAAGTGTGTGTTAAAGCGGTCCTTTAACAAGCTTGTTGGGAACACATATTTCTTTTCAGTCGCAAACTCCTCTCCATACATATATATGGGGAGGTACTAGCCCCAACTCGGTTTTACAGTGAAAACTGCAGGAACTTCAAACCGGCACTAGGAAACAGACTGACAATCCAGAGTAAAAGTTTCTCCTGCAAACCGTTCACTTTGTGCTAGATGAACGAAAGTCTCTCCACATGCTCAGTTCTGAGAGTTAAGTGTGTGTGAAAGCCGTCCTTCACCTAGCTTGTTGGGAACACAAAGTTTATTTTCATATGCAATCTCCACTCCATAGATATATATGGGGAGGTACTAGCTCCAACTCGTTTTACAGTGAAAACTGAAGGAACTTCAAACCGGCACTAGGAAACAGACTGAGAATCAAGAGTAAAATTTCACCTGCAAAGCATTCCCTTTGTGCTAGATGAACGAACGTCTCTCCACATGCTAAGTTCTAAGAGATAAGTGTGTGTGAAAGCAGTCCTTCACCTAGCTTGTTGGGAACACAAAGTTTCTTTTCACTTGCAAACTCCACTCCATACATATATATGGGGATGTACTAGCTCCAACTCGGTTTTACAGTGCAATCTGCAGGAACATCAAACCGTCACTAGGAAACAGACTGAGAAACCAGAGTAAACGTTTCTCCTGCAAACCGTTCCCTTTGTGCTGGATGAACGATCGTCTCTCCACATGCTCAGTTCTGAGAGATAAGTGAGTGTGAAAGCCGTTCTTCACCTAATTTGTTGGGAACACAAAGTTTCTTTTCAGTTGAATACTCCACTCCATACATATATATGGGGATGTACTAGCTCCAAATCGGTTTTACAGTGAAAACTGCAGGAAATTCAAACCGGCACTAGGAAACACACTGAGAATCTAGAGTAAAACTTTCCCTGCAACCCGTTTCCTTTGTGCTAGATGAACGAACGTCTCTCCAAATGCTCAGTTCTGAGAGATAAGTGTGTGTGAAAGCCGTCCTCCACCTAGCTTGTTGGGAACACAAAGTTTCTTTTAATTTGCAAACTCCACTCCATACATATATATGGGGAGGTACTAGCTCCAACTCTGTTTTACAGAGAAAACTGCAGGAACATCAAACCGGCAGTAGGAAACAGAATGAGAAACCAGAGTAAAAGTTTTTCCTGCAACCCGTTCCCTTTGTGCTAGATGAACGAAATTCTCTCCACATGCTCAGTTCTGAGAGATAATTGTGTGTGAAAGCCGTCCTTAACCTAGCTTGTTGGGAACACAAAGTTTATTTTCATATGCATTCTCCACTCCATAGATATTTATGGGGAGGTATTAGCTCCAACTCGTTTTACAGTGAAAACTGAAGGAACTTCAAACCGGCACTAGGAAACAGACTGAGAATCAAGAGTAAAATTTCTCCTGCAAAGCATTCCCTATGTGCTAGATGAACGAACGTCTCTCCACATGCTCAGTTCTGAGAGATAAGTGTGTGTGAAAGCAGGCCTTCACCTAGATTTTTGGGAACACAAAGTTTCTTTTCAGTTGCAAACTCCACTCCATACATATATATGGGGATGTACTAGCTCCAACTCGGTTTTACAGTGCAATCTGCAGGAACATCAAACCGTCACTAGGAAACAGACTGAGAAACCAGAGTAAAAGTTTCTCCTGCAAAACGTTCCCTTTGTGCTAGATGAACGAACGTCTCTCCACATGCTCATTTCTGAGAGATAAGTGTGTTTGAAAGCCGTCCTTCACCTAGCTTGTTGGGAACCCAAAGTTTCTTTTCACTTGCAAACTCCACTCCATACATATATATGGGGAGGTACTAGCTCCAACACGGTTTTACAGTGAAAACTGCAGGAACTTCAAACCGGCAAGAGGAATCAGACTGAGAATCAAGAGTAAAAGTTTTTCCTTCAAACCGTTCCCTTTGTGCTAGATGAACGAACGTCTCTCCACATGCTCAGTTCTGAGAGATAAGTGTCTGTGAAAGCCGTCCTTCACCTAGTTTGTTGGGAACACAAAGTTTCTTTTGCTTGCAAACTCCACTCCATACATATATATGCGGAGGTACTAGCTCCAACTCGGTTTTACAGTGAAAACTGCAAGAACTTCAACCCGGTACTAGGAAACAGACTGAGAAACCAGAGTAAAATATTCTCCTGCAACCCGTTCCCTTTGTGCTAGATGAACGAACGTCTCTCCACATGCTAATTTCTGAGAGATAAATGTGTGTGAAAGCGGTCCTTTAACAAGCTTGTTGGGAACACATATTTCTTTTCAGTCGCAAACTCCTCTCCATACATATATATGGGGAGGTATTAGATCCAACTCGGTTTTACAGTGAAAACTGCAGGAAATCCAAACCGGCAGTAGGAAACAGACTGAGATACCAGAGTAAACGTTTTTTCTGTAACCCGTTCCCTTTGTGCTAGATGAACGAACGTCTCTCCACATGCTCATTTCTGAGAGATAAGTGTGTGTGAAAGCCGTCCTTAACCTAGCTTGTTGGGAACTCAAAGTATCTTTTCAGATGCAAACTCGACTCCATACATATATATGGGGAAGTACTAGCTCTAACTCGGTTTTACAGTGAAAACTGCAGGAACTTCAAACCGGCACTAGGAAACAGACTGAGAAACCAGAGTAAAAGTTTCCCTTCAACCCGATCCCTTTGTGCTAGATGAACGAAAGTCTCTCCACATGCTCAGTTCTGAGAGGTATTTGTGTGTGAAAACCGTCCTTCACCTAAATTGTTCGGAACACAAAGTTTCTTTTCAGTTGCAAACTCCACTCCATACATATATATGGGGAGGTACTAGCTCCAACTCGGTTTTACAGTGAAAACTGCAGGAACTTCCACCCGGTACTAGGAAACAGACTGAGAAACCAGAGTAAAAGATTCTATTGCAACCCGATCCCTTTGTGCTAGATGAACGAACGTCTCTCCACATGCTAAGTTCTGAGAGATAAGTGTGTGTGAAAGCCGTCCTTTACCTAGCTTGTTGGGAACACATATTTCTTTTCAGTTGCAAATTCCACTCCATACACATATATGGGGAGGTACTAGCTCCAAATCGGTTTTACAGTGAAAACTGCAGGAACTTCCAACCGGCACTAGGAAACAGACTGAGAATCCAGAGTAAATGTTTCTCATGCAAACCGTTCCTTTGTGCTAGATGAACGAACGTCTCTCCACATGCTCAGTTCTGAGAGATAAGTGTGTGTGAAAGCCGTACTTAACCTATCTTGTTGGGAACACAAAGTTTCTTTTCAGATGCAAACTCCACTCCATACATATATATGGGGAGGTACTAGCTCAAACTCAGTTTTACAGTGATAAATGCAGGAACTTCAAACCGGCACTAGGAATCAGACTGAGAAACCAGAGTAAAAGTTTCCCTGCAACTCGTTCCCTTTGTGCTAGATGAACGAAAGTCTCTCAACATGCTAAGTTCTGAGAAATAAGTGTGTGTGAAAGCCGTCCTTCACCTAGCTTGTTGGGAACACAAATTTTCTTTTCTGATGCAAACTCCACTCCATACATATATATGGGGAGGTACTAGTTCCAACTCGGTTTTACAGTGAAAACTGCAGGAACTTCAAACCGGCAGTAGGAAACAGACTGAGAAACCAGAGTAAAGATTTTTCCTGCAACTCGTTCCTTTGTGTTAAATTAACGAAAGTCTCTCCACATGCTCACTTCTGAGAGATATGTTTGTGTGAAAGCCGTCCTTAAACTAGCTTGTTGGGATCACAAAGTTTATTTTCAGATGCAAACTCCATTCCATAGATATATATGGGGAGGTACTAGCTCCAACTCGGTTTTACAGTGAAAACTGCAGGAACTTCAAACCGGCACTAGGAAACAGACTGAGAAGCCAGAGAAAAAGTTTCTCATGCAAACCGCTCCCTTTGTGCTAGATGAACGAACGTCTCTCCACATGCTCAGTTCTGAGAGATATGTGTGTGTGAAAGCCGTCCTTCATTTAGCTTGTTGGGTACACAAAGTTTCTTTTCAGTAGCAAACTCCACTCCATACATATATATGGGGAGGTACTAGCCCCAACTCGGTTTTACAGTGAAAACTGCAGGAACTTCAAACCGGCACTAGGAAACAGACTGACAATCCAGAGTAAAAGTTTCTCCTGCAAACCGTTCACTTTGTGCTAGATGAACGAAAGTCTCTCCACATGCTCAGTTCTGAGAGTTAAGTGTGTGTGAAAGCCGTCATTCACCTAGCTTGTTGGGAACACAAAGTTTATTTTCATATGCAATCTCCACTCCATAGATATATATGGGGAGGTACTAGCTCCAACTCGTTTTACAGTGAAAACTGAAGGAACTTCAAACCGGCACTAGGAAACAGACTGAGAATCAAGAGTAAAATTTCTCCTGCAAAGCATTCCCTTTGTGCTAGATGAACGAACGTCTCTCCACATGCTCAGTTCTGAGAGATACGTGTGTGTGAAAGCAGTCCTTCACATAGCTTGTTGGGAACACAAAGATTCTTTTCACTTGCAAACTCCACTCCATACATATATATGGGGATGTACTAGCTCCAACTCGGTTTTACAGTGCAATCTGCAGGAACATCAAACCGTCACTAGGAAACAGACTGAGAAACCAGAGTAAACGTTTCTCCTGCAAAACGTTCCCTTTGTGCTGGATGAACGATCGTCTCTCCACATGCTCAGTTCTGAGAGATAAGTGAGTGTGAAAGCCGTTCTTCACCTAATTTGTTGGGAACACAAAGTTTATTTTCAGTTGAATACTCCACTCCATACATATATATGGGGATGTACTAGATCCAACTCGGTTTTACAGTGAAAACTGCAGGAAATTCAAACCGGCACTAGGAAACACACTGAGAATCTAGAGTAAAACTTTCCTTGCAACCCGTTTCCTTTGTGCTAGATGAACGAACGTCTCTCCACATGCTCAGTTCTGAGAGATAAATGTGTGTGAAGCCGTCCTTCACCTAGCTAGTTGGGAACACAAAGTTTCTTTTAATTTGAAAACTCCACTCCATACATATATATGGGGAGGTACTAGCTCCAACTCGGTTTTACAGAGAAAACTGCAGGAACTTCAAACCGGCAGTAGGAAACAGACTGAGAAACCAGAGTAAAAGTTTTTCCTGCAACCCGTTCCCTTTGTGCTAGATGAACGAAATTCTCTCCACATGCTCAGTTCTGAGAGATAATTGTGTGTGAAAGCCGTCCTTAACCTAGCTTGTTGGGAACACAAAGTTTATTTTCATAAGCAATCTCCACTCCATAGATATATATGGGGAGGTACTAGCTCCAACTCGTTTTACAGTGAAAACTGCAGGAACTTCAAACCGGCACTAGGAAACAGATTGAGAATCAAGAGTAAAATTTCTCCTGCAAAGCATTCCCTTTTTGCTAGATGAACGAACGTCTCTCCACATGCTCAGTTCTGAGAGATAAGTGTGTGTGAAAGCAGTCCTTCACCTAGATTTTTGGGAACACAAAGTTTCTTTTCAGTTGCCAACTCCACTCCATACATATATATGGGGATGTACTAGCTCCAACTCGGTTTTACACTGCAATCTGCAGGAACATCAAACCGTCACTAGGAAACAGACTGAGAAACCAGAGTAAAAGTTTCTCCTGCAAACCGTTCCCTTTATGCTAGATGAACGAACGTCTCTCCACATGCTCAGTTCTGAGAGATAAGTGTGTTTGAAAGCCGTCCTTCACCTAGCTTGTTGGGAACCCAAAGTTTCTTTTCACTTGCAAACTCCACTCCATACATATATATGGGGAGGTACTAGCTCCAACACGGTTTTACAGTGAAAACTGCAGGAACTTCAAACCGGCAAGAGGAAACAGACTGAGAATCAAGAGTAAAAGTTTCTCCTTCAAACCGTTCCCTTTGTGCTAGATGAACGAACGTCTCTCCACATGCTCAGTTCTGAGAGATAAGTGTGTGTGAAAGCAGCCCTTCACCTAGCTTGTTGGGAACACAAAGTTTCTTTTCATTTGCAAACTCCATTCCATACATATATATGGGGAGGTACGAGTTCCAACACGGATTTACAGTGAAACTGCAGGAACTTCATTCCGGCAGTAGGAAACAGACTGAGAAACCAGAGTAAAAGTTCTTCCTGCATTCCGTTCCCTTTGTGGTAGATGAACGAACGTCTCTCCACATGCTCAGTTCTGAGAGATAAGTGAGTGTGAAATCCGTTCTTCACATAATTTGTTGGGAACCCAAAGTTACTTTTCACTTGCAAACCCCACTGCACACTTATATATGGGTAGGTACTAGCCCCAAATCTGTTTTACCGTGAAAACTGCAGGAACTTCAAACCGGCACTAGGAAACAAACTGAGAAACTAGAGTAAAAGTTTCCCCTGGAAACTGTTCCCTTTGTGCTAGATGAACGAACGTCTCTCCACATGCTCAGTTCTGAGAGATAAGTGTCTGTGAAAGCCGTCCTTCACCTAGCTTGTTGGGAACACAAAGTTTCTTTTGCCTTGCAAACTCCACTCCATACATATATATGCGGATGTACTAGCTCCAACTCGGTTTTACAGTGAAAACTGCAAGAACTTCAACCCGGTACTAGGAAACAGACTGAGAAACCAGAGTAAAATATTCTCCTGCAACCCGTTCCCTTTGTGCTAGATGAACGAACGTCTCTCCACATGCTAAGTTCTGAGAGATAAGTGTGTGTGAAAGCGGTCCTTTAACAAGCTTGTTGGGAACACATATTTCTTTTCAGTCGCAAACTCCTCTCCATACATATATATGGGGAGGTAATAGATCCAACTCGGTTTTACAGTGAAAACTGCAGGAAATCCAAACCGGCAGTAGGAAACAGACTGAGATACCAGAGTAAACGTTTTTTCTGTAACCCGTTCCCTTTGTGCTAGATGAACGAACGTCTCTCCACATGCTCATTTCTGAGAGAAAAGTGTGTGTGAAAGCCGTCCTTAACCTAGCTTGTTGGGAACTCAAAGTATCTTTTCAGATGCAAACTCGACTCCATACATATATATGGGGAAGTACTAGCTCAAACTCGGTTTTACAGTGAAAACTGCAGGAACTTCAAACCAGCACTAGGAAACAGACTGAGAAACCAGAGTAAAAGTTTCCCTTCAACCCGTTCCCTTTGTGCTAGATGAACGAACGTCTCTCCACATGCTCAGTTCTGAGAGGTATTTGTGTGTGAAAACCGTCCTTCACCTAAATTGTTCGGAACACAAAGTTTCTTTTCAGTTGCAAACTCCACTCCATACATATATATGGGGAGGTACTAGCTCCAACTCGGTTTTACAGTGAAAACTGCAGGAACTTCCACCCGGTACTAGGAAACAGACTGAGAAACCAGAGTAAAAGATTCTATTGCAACCCGATCCCTTTGTGCTAGATGAACGAACGTCTCTCCACATGCTAAGTTCTGAGAGATAAGTGTGTGTGAAAGCCGTCCTTTACCTAGCTTGTTGGGAACACATATTTCTTTTCAGTTGCAAATTCCACTCCATACATATATATGGGGAGGTACTAGCTCCAAATCGGTTTTACAGTGAAAACAGCAGGAACTTCATAACGGCACTAGGCAACAGACTGAGATACCAGAGTAAAAGTTTCCCTGCAACCCGTTCCCTTTGTGCTAGATGAACGAACGTCTCTCCACATGCTCAGTTCTGAGAGATAAGTGTGTGTGAAAGCCGTCCTTCAACTAGCTTGTTGAGAACACAAAGTTTCTTTTCAGTTGTAAATCCAATCCTTACATATATATGGGGTGGTACTAGCTCCAACTCGGTTTTACAGTGAAAACTGCAGGAACTTCAAACCGGCACTAGGAAACAGACTGAGAAAACAGAGTAAAAGTTTTTCCTGCAACCCGTTCCCTTTGTGCTAGATGAACGAAAGTCTCTCCACATGCTCATTTCTCAGAGATAAGTGTGTGTGAAAGCCGTACTTCATCTAGCTTGTTGGGAACACAAAGTTCATTTTCAGATGCAAACCCCACTCCATAGATATATATGGGGAGGTACTAGCTCCAACACGGTTTTACAGTGAAAACTGCAGGAACTTCCAACCGGCACTAGGAAACAGACTGAGAAAATAGAGTAAAGATTCTCCTGCATCCCGTTCCCTTTGTGCTAGATGAACGAACGTCTCTCCACATGCTCAGTTCTGAGAGATAAGTGTGTGTGAAAGCCGTCCTTCAAATAGCATGTTGGGAACCCAAAGTTTCTTTTCACTTGCAAATTCCACTCCATACATATATATGGGTAGGTACTAGCTCCAACTCTGTTTTACAGTGAAATCTGCAGGAACTTCAAACCGGCAGTAGGAAACAGACTGAGAAACCAGAGTAAAAGTTTTTCCTGCAACCCGTTCCTTTGTGCTAGATGAACGAACGTATCTCCACATGCTCAGTTCTGAGAGATAAGTGTGTGTGAAAGCCGTCCTTCACCTAGCTTGTTGGGAACACAAAGTTTCTTTTCAGTTGCAAACTCCACTCCATACATATATATGGGGAAGTACTAGCTCCAGCACGGTTTTACATTGAAAACTGCAGGAACTTCAAACCGGCACTAGGAAACAGAATGAGAATCCAGAGTAAAACTTACTCCTACAAACCATTCCCTTTTTGCTAGATGAATGAACGTCTCTCCACATGCTCAGATCTGAGAGATAAATAAGTGTGAAAGCCGTTCTTCACCTAATTTGTTGGGAACACAAAGTTTCTTATCAGTTGCAAACTCCACTCCATACATATATATGGGGATGTACTAGCTCCAACACGTTTTTACAGTGAAAACTGCAGGAACTTCAAACCGGCACTAGGAAACAGACTGAGAATCCAGAGTAAAACTTTCTCCTACAAACCGTTCCGTATGTGCTAGATGAATGAACGTCTCTCCACATGCTCAGTTCTGAGAGATAAGTGTGTGTGAAAACCGCCCTTAACCTAGCTTGTTGGGAACACAAAGTTTATTTTCAGATGCAAACACCACTCCATAGATATATATGGGGAGGTACTAGCTCCAACTCGTTTTTACAGTAAAAACTGCAGGAACTTCAAACCGGCACTAGGAAACAGACTGAGAAGCCAGAGTAAAAGTTTCTCCTGCAACCCGTTCCCATTGTGTTAGATGAAAGAACGTCTCTCCACATGCTCAGATCTGAGAGATAAATGAGTGTGAAAGCCTTTCTTCACCTAATTTGTTGGGAACACAAAGTTTCTTTTCAGTTGCAAACTCCACTCCATACATATATATGGGGATGTACTAGCTCCAACTCGGTTTTACAGTGAAAACTGCAGGAAATTCAAACCGGCACTAGGAAACAGACTGAGAATCCAGAGTAATAATTTCTCCTAAAACCGTTCCGTATGTTCTAGACGAATGAACGTCTCTCCACGTGCTCAGTTCTGAGAGATAAGTGTGTGTGAAAGCCGTCCTTCACCTAGCTTGTTGGGAACACAAAGTTTCTTTTCAGAAGCAAACTCCACTCCATACATATATATGGGGAGGTACTAGATCCAACTCTGTTTTACAGTGAAAACTGCAGGAACATCTACCCGGCACTAGGAAACAGACTAAGTATCCAGGGTAAATGTTTCTCCTGCAACCCGTTCCCTTTTTGCTAGATGAAAGAACATCTCTCCTCATGCTCAGTTCTGAGAGATAGGTGTCTGTGAAAGCCGTCCTTTACCTAGCTTGTAGGGAACACATATTTCTTTTCAGTTGCAAATACCACCCCATACATATATATGGGGAGATCCTTGCTCCAACACTGTTTTACAGTGAAAACTGCAGGAACATCTACCCGGCACTAGGAAACGAACTGAGTATCCAGGGTAAAAGTTTCTCCTGCAACCCGTTCAATTTTTGCTAGATTAACGAACGTCTCTCCACATGCTCAGTTCTGAGAGATAGGTGTCTGTGAAGCCGTCCTTTACCTAGCTTGTAGGGAACACATATTTCTTTTCAGTTGCAAACTCCACTCCATACATATATATTGGGAGGTACGAGCTCCAACTCGGTTTTACATTGAAAACTGCAGGAACTTCAAACCGGCACTAGGAAACAGACTGAGATACCAGAGTAAAAGTTTCCCCTGCAACCCGTTCCCTTTGTGCTAGATGAACGAACGTCTCTCCACATGCTCAGTTCTGAGAGATATGTGTGTGTGCAAGCAGTCCTTCACCTAGCTTGTTGGGAACACAAAGTTTCTTTTAAGTTGCAAACTCCACTCCACACATATATATGGGGAGGCACTAGCTCCAACTCGGTTTTACAGTGAAAACTTCAGGAACTTCAAAGCGGCACTAGGAAACAGACTGAGAAACCAGAGTAAAAGTTTCCCTGCAACCCGTTCTCTTTGTGCTAGATGAACGAAAGTCTCTCAACATGCTCAGTTCTGAGAGATAAGTGTGTGTGAAAGCCGTCCTTCACCTAGCTTGTTGGGAACAAAAAGTTACTTTTCAGTAGCCAACTCCAATCCATACATATATATGGGGAGGTTCTAGCTCCAACTCGGTTTTACGGTGAAATCTGCAGGAACTTCAAACCGGCAGTAGGAAACAGACTGAGAAATCAGAGTAAAAGTTTTTCCTGCAACCCGTTCCCTTTGTGCTAGATGAGCGAAAGTCTCTCCACATGCTCACTTCTGAGAGATAAGTGTGTGTGAAAGCCGTCCTTAAACTAGCTTGTTGGGATCACAAAGTTTATTTACAGATGCAAACTCCATTCCATAGATATATATGGGGAGGTACTAGCTCCAACTCGGTTTTACAGTGAAAACTGCAGGAACTTCAAACCGGCACTAGGAAACAGACTGAGAAGCCAGAATAAAAGTTTCTCATGCAAACCGTTCCGTTTGTGCTAGATGAACGAACGTCTCTCCACATGCTCAGTTCTGAGAGATATGTGTGTGTGAAAGCCGTACTTCACATAGCTTGATGGGAACACAAAATTTCTTTTCAGTTGCAAACTCCACTCCATACATATATATGGGGAGGTACTAGCCCCAACTCGGTTTTACAGTGAAAACTGCAGGATCTTCAAACCGGTACTAGGAAACAGACTGAGAATCCAGAGTATTAGTTTCCCTGCAAACCGTTCCCTTTGTGCTAGATGATCGAACATCTCTCCACATGCTCAGTTCTGAGAGATAAGTGTGTGTGAAAGCAGTACTTCACCTAGCTTGTTGAGAACACAAAGTTTCTTTTCAGTTGCAAACTGCACTCCATACATATATGTGGGGAGGTACTAGATCCAACTCTGTTTTACAGTGAAAACTGCAGGAACATCTACCCAGCACAAGGAAACATACTGAGTATCCAGGGTAAATGTTTCTCCTGCAACTCGTTCCCTTTTTGCTAGATGAACGAACATCTCTCCACATGCTCAGTTCTGAGAGATAGCTGTCTGTGAAAGCCGTCCTTTACCTAGCTTGTAGGGAACACATATTTCTTTTCAGTTGCAAACTCCACTCCATACATATATATGGGGAGGTACTTGCTCCAATTCTGTTTTACAGTGAAAACTGCAGGAACATCTACCCGGCACTAGGAAACAGACTGAGTATCCAGGGTAAAAGTTTCTCCTGCAACCCGTTCCCTTTTTGCTAGATTAACGAACGTCTCTCCACATGCTCAGTTCTGAGAGATAGGTGTCTGAGAAGCGGTCCTTTACCTAGCTTGTAGGAAACACATATTTCTTTTAAGTTGCAAACTCCACTCCATACATATATATTGGGAGGTACGAGCTCCAACTCGGTTTTACATTGAAAACTGCAGGAACAACAAACCGGCACTAGAAAAACAGACTGAGATACCAGAGTAAAAGTTTCTCCTGCAACCCGTTCCCTTTGTGCTAGATGTACGAACGTCTCTCCACATGCTCAGTTCTGAGAGATAAGTGTGTGTGAAAACCGTCCTTAACATAGCTTGTTGGGAACACAAAGTTTATTTTCAGATGCAAACACCACTCCATAGATATATATGGGGTGGTACTAGCTCCAACTCGTTTTTACAGTAAAAACTACAGGAACTTCAAACCGGCACTAGGAAACAGACTGAGAAGCCAGAGTAAAAGTTTCTCCTGCAAACCGTTCCCTTTGTGCTAGATGAATGAACGTCTCTCAACATGCTCAGTTCTGAGAGATATGTGTGTGAGAAAGCAGTCCTTCACCTAGCTTGTTGGGAACACAAAGTTTCTTTTAAGTTGCAAACTCCACTCCACACATATATATGGGGAGGCACTAGCTCCAACTCGGTTTTACAGTGAAAATTCAGGAACTTCAAACCGGCACTAGGAAACAGACTGAGAAAGCAGAGAAAAAGTGACTCCTGCAACCCGTTCCCTTGGTGCTAGATGAACGAACGTCTCTCCACTTGCTCAGTTCTGAGAGATAAGTGTGTGTGAAAGCCGTCCTTCACCTAGCTTGTTGGGAACAAAAAGTTACTTTTCAGTAGCCAACTCCAATCCATACATATATATGGGGAGGTTCTAGCTCCAACTCGGTTTTACGGTGAAATCTGCAGGAACTTCAAACCGGCAGTAGGAAACAGACTGAGAAACCAGAGTAAAAGTTTTTCCTGCAACCCGTTCCCTTTGTGCTAGATGAGCGAAAGTCTCTCCACATGCTCACTTCTGAGAGATAAGTGTGTGTGAAAGCCGTCCTTAAACTAGCTTGTTGGGATCACAAAGTTTATTTACAGATGCAAACTCCATTCCATAGATATATATGGGGAGGTACTAGCTCCAACTCGGTTTTACAGTGAAAACTGCAGGAACTTCAAACCGGCACTAGGAAACAGACTGAGAAGCCAGAATAAAAGTTTCTCATGCAAACCGTTCCGTTTGTGCTAGATGAACGAACGTCTCTCCACATGCTCAGTTCTGAGAGATATGTGTGTGTGAAAGCCGTACTTCACATAGCTTGATGGGAACACAAAATTTCTTTTCAGTTGCAAACTCCACTCCATACATATATATGGGGAGGTACTAGCCCCAACTCGGTTTTACAGTGAAAACTGCAGGAACTTCAAACCGGTACTAGGAAACAGACTGAGAATCCAGAGTATTAGTTTCCCTGCAAACCGTTCCCTTTGTGCTAGATGATCGAACATCTCTCCACATGCTCAGTTCTGAGAGATAGCTGTCTGTGAAAGCCGTCCTTTACCTAGCTTGTAGGGAACACATATTTCTTTTCAGTTGCAAACTCCACTCCATACATATATATGGGGAGGTACTTGCTCCAATTCTGTTTTACAGTGAAAACTGCAGGAACATTTACCCGGCACTAGGAAACAGACTGAGTATCCAGGGTAAAAGTTTCTCCTGCAACCCGTTCCCTTTTTGCTAGATTAACGAACGTCTCTCCACATGCTCAGTTCTGAGAGATAGGTGTCTGAGAAGCGGTCCTTTACCTAGCTTGTAGGAAACACATATTTCTTTTAAGTTGCAAACTCCACTCCATACATATATATTGGGAGGTACGAGCTCCAACTCGGTTTTACATTGAAAACTGCAGGAACAACAAACCGGCACTAGAAAAACAGACTGAGATACCAGAGTAAAAGTTTCTCCTGCAACCCGTTCCCTTTGTGCTAGATGTACGAACGTCTCTCCACATGCTCAGTTCTGAGAGATAAGTGTGTGTGAAAACCGTCCTTAACATAGCTTGTTGGGAACACAAAGTTTATTTTCAGATGCAAACACCACTCCATAGATATATATGGGGTGGTACTAGCTCCAACTCGTTTTTACAGTAAAAACTACAGGAACTTCAAACCGGCACTAGGAAACAGACTGAGAAGCCAGAGTAAAAGTTTCTCCTGCAAACCGTTCCCTTTGTGCTAGATGAATGAACGTCTCTCAACATGCTCAGTTCTGAGAGATATGTGTGTGAGAAAGCAGTCCTTCACCTAGCTTGTTGGGAACACAAAGTTTCTTTTAAGTTGCAAACTCCACTCCACACATATATATGGGGAGGCACTAGCTCCAACTCGGTTTTACAGTGAAAATTCAGGAACTTCAAACCGGCACTAGGAAACAGACTGAGAAAGCAGAGAAAAAGTGACTCCTGCAACCCGTTCCCTTGGTGCTAGATGAACGAACGTCTCTCCACTTGCTCAGTTCTGAGAGATAAGTGTGTGTGAAAGCCGTCCTTCACCTAGCTTGTTGGGAACACAAAGTTACTTTTCAGTAGCCAACTCCAATCCATACATATATATGGGAAGGTACTAGCTCCAACTCGGTTTTACAGTGAAATCTGCAGGAACTTCAAACCGATAGTAGGAAACAGACTGAGAAACCAGAGTAAAAGTTTTTCCTGCAACCCTTTCCCTTTGTGCTAGATGTACGAACGTCTCTCCACATGCTCAGATCTGAGAGATAAATGAGTGTGAAAGCCGTCCTTCACTTAATTTTTTGGGAACACAAAGTTTCTTTTCAGTTGCAAACTCCAATCCATACATATATATGGGGATGTACTAGCTCCAACTCGGTTTTACAGTGCAAAATGCAGGAACATCAAAACGGCACTAGGAAACAGACTGAGAAACCAGAGTAAAGGTTTCTCCTGCAAACCGTTCCCTTTGTGCTAGATGAACGAACGTCTCTCCACATGCTCAGTTCTGAGAGATAAGTGTGTGTGAAAGCCGTACTTCACCTAGCTTGTTGGGAACCCAAAGTTTCTTTTCACTTGCAAACTCCACTCCATACATATATATGGGGAGGTACTAGCTCCAACACTGTTTTACAGTGAAAACTGCAGGAAATTCCTACCGGCAGTAGGAAACAGACTGAGAAATCAGAGTAAAAGTTTCTCCTGCAACCCGTTCCCTTTGTGTTAGATGAACGAACGTCTCTCCACATGCTCAGATCTGAGAGATAAATGAGTGTGAAAGCCTTTCTTCACCTAATTTTTTGGGAACACAAAGTTTCTTTTCAGTTGCAAACTCCATCCATACATATATATGGGGATGTACTAGCTCCAACTCGGTTTTACAGTGAAAACTGCAGGAACATCAAACCGGCACTAGGAAACATACTGAGAATCTAGAGTAAATCTTTCTCCTACAAACCGTTCCGTATGTGCTAGATGAATGAACGTCACTCCACGTGCTCAGTTCTGAGAGATAAGTGTGTGTGAAAGCCGTCCTTCACCTAGCTTGTAGGGAACACAAAGTTTCTTTTCAGAAGCAAACTCCACTCCATACATATATATTGGGAGGTACTAGATCCAACTCTGTTTTACAGTGAAAACTGCAGGAACATCTACCCGGCACTAGGAAACAGACTGAGAATCCAGGGTAAATGTTTCTCCTGCAACCCGTTCCTTTTTGCTAGATGAACGAATATCTCTCTACATGCTCAGTTCTGAGAGATAGGTGTCTGTAAAAGCCGTCCTTTACCTAGCTTGTAGGGAACACATATTTCTTTTCAGTTGCAAATTCCACTCCATACATATATATGGGGAGGTACTTGCTCCAACTCAGTTTTACAGTGAAAACTGCAGGAACATCTACCCGGCACTAGGAAACAGACTGAGTATCCAGGGTAAAAGTTTCTCCTGCAACCCGTTCCCTTTTTGCTAGATTAACGAACGTCTCTCCACATGCTCAGTTCTGAGAGATAGGTGTCTGTGAAGCCGTCCTTTACCTAGCTTGTAGGGAAGACATATTTCTTTTCAGTTGCAAACGCCACTCCATACATATATATTGGGAGGTATGAGCTCCAACTCGGTTTTACATTGAAAACTGCAGGAACTTCAAACCGGCACTAGGAAACAGACTGAGATACCAGAGTAAAAGTTTCTCCTGCAACCCGTTCCCTTTGTGCTAGATGAACGAACGTCTCTCCACATGCTCAGTTCTGAGAGATATGTGTGTGTGAAAACCGTCATTATCCTAGCTTGTTGGGAACACAAAGTTTATTTTCAGATGCAAACACCACTCCATAGATATATATGGGGAGGTACTAGCTCCAACTCGTTTTTACAGTAAAATCTGCAGGAACTTCAAACCGGCACTAGGAAACAGACTGAGAAGCCAGAGTAAAAGTTTCTCCTGCAAACCGTTCCCTTTTTGCTAGATGAAAGAACGTCTTTCCACATGCTCAGTTCTGAGAGATATGTGTGTGTGAAAGCAGTCCTTCACCTAGCTTGTTGGGAACACAAAGTTTCTTTTAAGTTGCAAACTCCACTCCACACATATATATGGGGAGGCACTAGCTCCAACTCGGTTTTACAGTGAAAACTTCAGGAACTTCAAACCGGCACTAGGAAACAGACTGAGAAACCAGAGTAAAAGTTTCCCTGCAACCCGTTCCCTTTGTGCTAGATGAACGAAAGTCTCTCAACATGCTAAGTTCTGAGAGATAAGTGTGTGTGAAAGCCTTCTTCACCTAGCTTGTTGGGAACACAAAGTTACTTTTCAGTAGCCAACTCCAATCCATACATATATATGGGGAGGTTCTAGCTCCAACTCGGTTTTACAGTGAAATCTGCAGGAACTTCAAACCGGCAGTAGGAAACAGACTGAGAAACCAGAGTAAAAGTTTTTCCTGCAACCCGTTCCCTTTGTGCTAGATGAACGAATATCTCTCCACATGCTCACTTCTGAGAGATAAGTGTGTGTGAAAGCCGTCCTTAAACTAGCTTGTTGGGATCACAAAGTTTATTTTCATATGCAAACTCCACTCCATACATATATATGGGGAGGTACTAGCCCCAACTAGGTTTTACAGTGAAAACTGCAGGAACTTCAAACCGGTACTAGGAAACAGACTGAGAATCCAGAGTATTAGTTTCTCCTGCAAACCGTTCCCTTTGTGCTAGATGAACGAACATCTCTCCACATGCTCAGTTCTGAGAGATATGTGTGTGTGGAAGCCGACATTCACCTAGCTTGTTGGGTACCCAAAGTTTCTTTTCACTTGCAAACTCCACTGCATATTTATATATGGGTAGGTACTAGCTCCAACACTGTTTTACCGTGAAAACTGCAGGAACTTCAAACCGGCACTAGGAAACAAACTGAGAAACTAAAGTAAAAGTTTCTCTTGCAAACTTTTCCCTTTGTGCTAGATGAACGAAAGTCTCTCCCCATGCTAAGTTCTGAGAGATAAGTGTGTGTGAATGCCGCACTTTACCTAGCTTGTTGGGAACACAAAGTTTCTTTTCAGTTGCAAACTCCACTACATACATATATATGGGGATGTACAAGCTCCAACTCGGTTTTACAGTGCAAACTGCAGGAACATCAAACCGGCTCTAGGAAACAGACTGAGAAACCAGAGTAAAAGTTTCTCCTTCAAACCATTCCGTTTGTGCTAGATGAACGTACGTCTCTCCACATGCTCAGTTCTGAGAGATAAGTTTGTGAGAATGCCGTCCTTCACCTAGCTTGTTGGAACCCAAAGTATCTTTTCAGTTGCAAACCACACTCCATACATATATATGGTGAGGTACTAGCCCCAACTCGGTTTTACAGTGAAAACTGCAGGAACTTCAAACCGGCACTAGGAAACAGACTGAGAAACCAGAGTAAAAGTTTTTCCTGCAACACGTTCCCTTTGTGCTAGATGAACGAACGTCTCTCCACATGCTCAGTTCTGAGAGATAAGTGTGTGTGAAACCGTCCTTAAACTAGCTTGTTGGGAACACAAAGTTTCTTTTCAGTTGCAAACTCCACTCCATACATATATATGGGGAGATAATAGCTCCAACTCGGTTTTACATTGAAAACTGCAGGAACTTCAAACCGGCACTAGGAAACAGACTGAGAAACCAGAGTAAAAGTTTTTCCTGCAACACGTTCTCTTTGTGCTAGATGAACGAACGTCTCTCCACATGCTCTGTTCTGAGAGATAAGTGTGTGTGAAACCGTCCTTAAACTAGCTTGTTGGGAACACAAAGTTTCTTTTCAGAAGCAATCTCCACTCCATTCGTATATATGGGGAGGTACTAGCTCCAACTCGGTTTTACAGTGAAAACTGCAGGAACTTCAAACCGGCAATTGGAAACAGACTGAGAATCCAGAGTAAAAGTTTCTCCTGCAACCCGTTCCTTTTGTGCTAGATGAACGATCGTCTCTACACATGCTCAGATCTGAGAGATAAGTGTGTGTGAAAGCCGTCCTTCAGCTAGCTTGTTGGGAACACAAAGTTACTTTTCAGTTGCAAACTCCACTCCATACATATATATGGGGAGGTACAAGCTCCAACTCGGTTTTACAGTGAAAACTGCAGGAACGTCAAACCGGCCCTAGGAAACAGACTGAGAAACCAGAGTAAAAGTTCTCCTACAAACCGTTCCCTTTGTGCTAGATGAACGAACGTCTCTCCACATGCACAGTTCTGAGAGATAAGTGTGTGTGAAAGCCGTCATTCACCTAGGTTTTTGGCAACCCAAAGTTTCTTTTCAGTTGCAAACTCCACTCCATACATATATATGGTGAGGTACAAGCTCCAAATCTGTTTTACAGTGAAAACTGCAGGAACTTCAAACCGTCAGTAGGAAACAGACTGAGAATCCAGAGAAATAGTTTTACCTGCAACCCATTCCCTTTGTGCTAGATGAACGAACGTCTCTCCACATGCTTAGTTCTGAGAGAAAATTGTGTGTGAAAGCCGTCCTTAAACTAGCTTGTTGGGAACACAAAGTTTCTTTTCACTTCCAAACTCCACTCCATACATATATATGGGGCGGTACTAGCTCCAAATCTGTTTTACAGTCATATCTGCATGAACTTCAATCCGGCACTAGGAAACAGACTGAGAAACCAGAGTAAAAGTTTTTCCTGCAATCCGTTCCCTTTGTGATAGATGAACGAACGTCTCTCCACATGCTCAGTTATGAGAGATAAGTGTGTGTGAAACCGTCCTTAACCTAGCTTGTTGGGAACACAAAGTTTCTTTTCAGATGCAAACTACACTCCATACATATATATGGGGAGATACTAGCTCCAACTCGATTTTTCAGTGAAAACTGCAGAACTTCAAACCAGCACTAAGAAACAGACTGAGAATCCAGAGTAAATGTTTCTCTTGCAACCCGTTCCCTTTTTGCTAGATGAACGATCGTCTCTCCACATGCTCAGTTCTGAGAGATAAGTGTGTGTGAAAGCCGTCCTTCACCTAGCTTGTTGGGAACACAAAGTTTCTTTTAAGTTGCAAACTCCACTCCATACGTATATATGGGGAGGTACAAGCTCCAACTCGAATTTACAGTGAAAACTGCAGGAATTTCAAACCGGCAGTAGGAAACACACTGAGAAACCAGAGTAAATGTTTCTCCTGCAACCCGTTCCTTTTGTGCTAGATGAACGAACGTCTCTCCAAATGCTCAGTTCTGAGAGACATGTGTGTGTGAAAGCCGTCCTTCACCTAGCTTGTTGGGAACACAAAGGTTCTTTTCGCTTGCAAACTCCACTTCATACATATATATAAGTTAGGTACTTGCTCCAACTCGGTTTTACAGTGAAAACTGCAGGAACTTCAAACCGGCACTAGGAAACAGACTGAGAAGCTAGAGTAAAAGTTTCCCCTGCAAACCGTTCCTTTTGTGCTAGATGAACGAACGTCTCTCCACATGCTCAGTTCTGAGAGATAAGTGTGTGTGAAAGCCATACTTCACCTAGGTTGTTGGGAACACAAAGTTTCTTTTCAGTTGGAAACTCCACTCCATACATATATATGGGGAGGTACTAGCTCCAACTCGGATTTACAGTGAAAACTGCAGGAACTTCAAACCGGCACTAGGAAACAGACTGAAAAGACAGAGAAAAAGTTTCTCCTGCAACCCGTTCCCTTTGTGCTAGATGAACGAACGTCTCTCCACATGCTCAGTTCTGAGAGATAAGTGTGTGTGAAAGCCGTCCTTTACCTAGCTTGTTGGGAACACATATTTCTTTACAGTTGCAAACTCCACTCCATACATATATATGGGGAGGTACTAGCTCCAACTCGGTTTTACAGTGAAAAATGCAGGAACGTCAAACCGGCACTAAGAAACAGACTGAGAAACCAGAGTAAAAGTTTCTCCTACAAACCGTTCCCTTAGTGCTAGATGAACGAACGTCTCTCCACATGCTCAGTTCTGAGAGATAAGTGTGTGTGAAAGCCGTCATTCACCTAGCTTTTTGGGAACCCAAAGTTTCTTTTCAGTTGCAAACTCCACTCCATACATATATAAGGGGATGTACAAGCTCCAACTCCGTTTTACAGTGAAAACTGCAGGAAATTCAATCCGGCAGTAGGAAATAGACTGAAAAACCAGAATAAAAGTTTTCCCTGCAAACCGTTCCCTTTGTGCTAGATGAACGAACGTCTCTCCACAAGCTCAGTTCTGAGACATAAGTGTGTGTGAAAGCCGTAATTCAACTAGCTTTTTGGGAACTCAATGTTTCTTTTCAGTTGCAAACTACACTCCATACATATATGGAGAGGTACAAGCTCCAACTCTGTTTTACAGTGAAAACTGCAGGAACTTCAAACCGGCAGTAGGAAACAGACTGAGAAACCAGAGTAAAAGTATCTCTGGCAACCCATTCCCTTTGTGCTAGATGAACGAACGTCTCTCCACATGCTCAGTTCTGAGAGATAATTGTGTGTGAAAGCCGTCTTTAACATAGCTTGTTGGAAACACAAAGTTTCTTTTCAGATGCAATCTCCACTCCATAGATATATATGGGGAAGTACTAGCTCCAACTCGGTTTTACAGTGAAAACTGCAGGAACTTCAAACCGGCACTAGGAAACAGACTGAGAATCCAGAGTATAAGTTTTTCCTGCAACCCGTTCCCCTTGTGCTAAATGAACGAACGTCTCTCCACATGCTCATTTCTGAGAGATAAGTGTGTGTGAAAGCAGTCCTTCACCTAACTTGTTGGGAACACAAAGATTCTTTCCAGTTGCAAACTCCACTCCATACATATATATGGGGAAGTACTAGCTCCAACACGATTTTACAGTGCAAACTGCAGGAACTTCAAACCGGTACTAGGAAACAGACTGAGAAACCAGAGTGAAAGTTTCACCAGCAACACGTTCCTTTGTGCTAGATGAACGAACGTCTCTCCACATGCTCAGTTCTGAGAGATATGAGTGTTTGAATGCCGTCTTTCAACTACCTTGTTTGGAACACAAAGTTTCTTTTCAGTTGCAAACTCCACTCCATACATATATATGGGGAGGTACGAGCTCCAACTCGGTTTTACAGTGAAAATTGCAGGAACATTTAACCGGCACTAGGAAACAGACTGAGAAACAAGAGTAAACGTTTCTCCTGCAACCCGTTCCCTTTGGGCTAGATGAACGAAAGTCTCTCCACATGCTCATTTCTGAGAGGTAAGTGTGTGTGAAAGCCGTCCTTCACCTAGCTTGTTGGGAACACAAAGTTTCTTTTCAGTTGCAAACTCCACTCCATTCATATATATGGGGAGGTACTAGCTCCAACTCGGATTTACAGTGAAAACTGCAGGAACTTCAAACCGGCACTAGGAAACAGACTGAAAACCAGAGTAAAAGTTTCTCCTGCAACCAGTTCCATTTGTGCTAGATGAACGAACGTCTCTCAACATGCTCAGTTCTGACTGAAAAGTGTGTGTGAAAGCCGTCCTTCACCTAGCATGTTGGGAACACAATGTTTCTTTTCAGTTGCAAACTCCACTCCATATATATATATGGGGTGGTACTAGCCCCAACTCGGTTTTACAGTGAAAACTGCAGGAAATTCAAACCGGCATTTGGCAACAGACTGAGAAACCAGAGTAAAAATTTCCCCTGCAAACCGTTATCTTTGTGCTAGATGAACGAACGTCTCTCCACATGCACAGTTCTGAGAGATAAGTGTGTGTGAAAGCCGAGCTTCACATAGCTTGTTGGGAACACAAAGTTTCTTTTCAGGTGCAAACTCCACTCCATACATATATATGGGGAGGTACTAGCTCCAACTCGGATTTACAGTGAAAACTGCAGGAAATTCAAACCGGCACTAGGAAACAGACTGAGAAAACAGAGTAAAAGTTTCTCCTGCAACCCGTTCCATTTGTGCTAGATGAACGAACGTCTCTCAACATGCTCAGTTCTGAGTGATAAATGTGTGTGAAAGCCGTCCTTCACCTAGCTTGTTGGGAACACAAAGTTGTATTCCGTTGCAAACTCCACTCCTTACATATATATGGGGAGGTACTAGCTCCAACTCGGATTTACAGTGAAATCTGCAGGAACTTCAAACCGGCACTAGGAAACAGACTGAGAAACCAGAGTAAAAGTTTCTCCTGCAACCCGTTCCCTTTGTGCTAGATGAACGAACCTCTCTCCACATGCTCAGTTCTGAGTGGTAGGTGTGTGTGAAAGCCGACCTTAACCTAGCTTGTTGGGAACACAAAGTTTCTTTTCACTTGCAAACTCAATCCATACATATATATGGGAGGTACTAGCTCCAACTCGGTTTTACAGTGAAAACTGCAGGAACTTCAAACCGGCACTAGGAAACAGACTGAAAAGCCAGAGAATAGTTTCTCCTGCAACCCGTTCCCTTTGTGCTAGATGAACGAACGTCTCACCACATGCTCAGCTCTGAGAGATAAGTGTGTGTGAAAGCCGTCCTTTACCTAGCTTGTTCGGAACACATAATTCTTTTCAGTTGCAAACTCCACTCCATATATATATATGGGGAGGTACTAGCTCCAACTCGGTTTTACAGTGAAAACTGCAGGAACGTCAAACCGGCACTAGGAAACAGACTGAGAAACCAGAGTAAAAGTTTCACCAGCAACACGTTCCTTTGTGCTAGATGAACGAACGTCTCTCCACAAGCTCAGTTCTGAGACATAAGTGTGTGTGAAAGCCGTAATTCAACTAGCTTGTTGGGAACTCAAATTTTCTTTTCAGTTGCAAACTACACTGCATACATATATGGAGAGGTACAAGCTCCAACTCTGTTTTACAGTGAAAACTGCAGGAACTTCAAACAGACAGTAGGAAACAGACTGTGAAACCAGAGAAAAAGTATTTCTGGCAACCCATTCCCTTTGTGCTAGATGAACGAACGTCTCTCCACATGCTCAGTTCTGAGAGATAATTGTGTGTGAAAGCCGTCTTTAACATAGCTTGTTGGAAACACAAAGTTTCTTTTCAGATGCTATCTCCACTCCATAGATATATATGGGGAAGTACTAGCTCCAACTCGGTTTTACAGTGAAAACTGCAGGAACTTCAAACCGGCACTAGGAAACAGACTGAGAATACAGAGTATAAGTTTTTCCTGCAACCCGTTCCCCTTGTGCTAAATGAACGAACGTCTCTCCACATGCTCATTTCTGAGAGATAAGTGTGTGTGAAAGCAGTCCTTCACCTAACTTGGGAACACAAAGTTTCTTTCCAGTTGCAAACTCCACTCCATACATATATATGGGGAAGTACTAGCTCCAACACGATTTTACAGTGCAAACTGCAGGAACTTCAAACCGGTACTAGGAAACAGACTGAGAAACCAGAGTAAAAGTTTCACCAGCAACACGTTCCTTTGTGCTAGATGAACGAACGTCTCTCCACATGCTCAGTTCTGAGAGATATGAGTGTATGAATGCCGTCTTTCAAATACCTTGTTTGGAACACAAAGTTTGTTTTCAGTTGCAAACTCCACTCCATACATATATATGGGGAGTACGAGCTCCAACTCGGTTTTACAGTGAAAATTGCAGGAACATTTAACCGGCACTAGGAAACAGACTGAGAAACAAGAGTAAAAGTTTCTCCTGCAACCCGTTCCCTTGGTGCTAGATGAACGAACGTCTCTCCACATGCTCATTTCTGAGAGGTAAGTGTGTGTGAAAGCCGTCCTTCACCTAGCTTGTTGGGAACACAAAGTTTCTTTTCAGTTGCAAACCCCACTCCATTCATATATATGGGGAGGTACTAGCTCCAACTCGGATTTACAGTGAAAACTGCAGGAACATCAAACCGGCACTAGGAAACAGACTGAGAAACCAGAGTAAAAGTTTCTCCTGCAACCCGTTCCAATTTTGCTAGATGAACGAACGTCTCTCAACATGCTCAGTTCTGACTGAAGAGTGTGTGTGAAAGCCGTCCTTCACCTAGCTTGTTGGGAACACAAAGTTGTTTTCAGTTTCATACTCCACTCCTTACATATATATGGGGAGGTAGTAACTCCAAATTGGTTTTACAGTGAAAACTACAGGAACTTCAAACCAGCAGTAGGAAACAGACTGAGAAACC
Organism: Camelus bactrianus; assembly: GCF_048773025.1. NCBI lineage: Eukaryota > Metazoa > Chordata > Mammalia > Artiodactyla > Camelidae > Camelus > Camelus bactrianus. The sequence continues at coordinate 92,465,695 of NC_133545.1, read as the reverse complement.
AGAGTAAAAGTTTCTCCTGCAACCCGTTCCCTTTGTGCTAGATGAACAAACGTCTCTCCACATGCTCATTTCTGAGAGATAAGTGTGTGTGAAAGCCGTACTTCAACTAGCTTGTTGGGAACATTAAGTTTCTTTTCAGTTGCAAACTCCACTCCATAAATATATATGGGTAGGTACTAGCTCCAACTCTGTTTTACAGTGAAAACTGCAGGAATTTCAAACTGGCACTAGGAAACAGACTGAGAAACCAGAGTAAAAGTTTCACCAGCAACCCGTTCCTTTGTGCTAGATGAACGAACGTATCTCCACATGCTCAGTTCTGAGAGATATGAGTGTATGAATGCCGTCCTTCAACTAGCTTGTTTGGAACACAAAGTTTCTTTTCAGTTGCAAACACCACTCCATACATATATATGGGGAAGTACGAGCTCCAAATCGGTTTTACAGTGAAAACTGCAGGAACATCAAAACGGCACTAGGAAACAGACTGAGAAAAAAGAGTAAAAGTTTCTCCTGCAACCCGTTCCATTTGTGCTAGATGAACGAACGTCTTTCCACATGCTCATTTCTGAGACATAAGTGTGTGTGAAAGCCGTCCTTCACCTAGCTTGTTTGGAACACAAAGTTTCTTTTCAGTTGCAATCTCCACTCCATACATATATATGGGGAGGTACTAGCTCCAACTCGGATTTACAGTGAAATCTGCAGGAACTTCAAACCGGCACTAGGAAACAGACTGAGAAACCAGAGTAAAAGTTTCTCCTGCAACCCGTTCCCTTTGTGTTAGATGAACGAACGTCTCTCCACATGCTCAGTTCTGAGAGATAAGTGTGTGTGAAAGCCGTCTTTCACCTAGCTTGTTGGGAACACAAAGTTTCTTTTCACTTGCAAAATCCAATCCATACATATATATGGGGAGATACTAGCTCCAACTCGGTTTTACAGTGCAAACTGCAGGAAATTCAAACCGGCAGTAGGAAACAGACTGAGAAACCAGAGTAAAAGTTTCTCCTGCAACCCGTTCCGTTTGTGCTAGATGAACGAACGTCTCTCCACATGCTCAGTTCTGAGAGATAAGTGTGTGTGAAAGCCGTCCTTTACCTTGCTTGTTGGGAACACAAAATTTTTTTCAGTTGCAAACACGACTCCATACATATATATGGGGAAGTACTAGCTCCAACTCTGTTTTACAGTGAAAACTGCAGGAACTTAAAACCGGCACTAGGAAACAGACTGAGAAACAAGAGTAAAAGTTTCTCCTGCAACTCGTTCCATTTGTGCTAGATGAACGAATGTCTCTCCACATGCTCAGTTCTGAGAAATAAGTGTGTTTGAAAGCCGTACTTCACCTAGCTTGTTGGGAACACAAAGATTCTTTTCAGTTGCAAACTCCACTCCATACATATATATGGGGTAGTACGAGCACCAACTCGGTTTTACAGTGAAATCTACAGGAACTTCAAACCGGCACTAGGAAACAGACAGGGAAAACAGAGTAAAAGTTTCCCCTGCAACCCGTTCCCTTTGTGCTAGATGAACGAACGTCTGTCCAAATGCTCAGTTCTGAGAGATAATTGTGTGAAAGCCGTACTTCACCTACCTTGTTGGGAACACAAAGTTTCTATTCAGGTGCAAACTCCACTCCATACTTATATATGGGGAGGTACTAGCTCCAACTCCATTTTACAGTGAAAACTGCAGGAACATCAAACCGGCACTAGGAAACAGACAGAGAAACCAGAGTAAGAGTTTCTCCTGCAACCCGTTCCCTTTGTGCTAGATGAACGAACGTCTCTTCACATGCTCAGTTCTGAGATATAAGTGTGTGTGAAAGCCGTCCTTCACCAAGCTTGTTGGGAACACAAAGTTTCTTTCCAATTGCAGACTCCACTCCATACATATATATGGGGAGGTACTAGCTCCAACTCTATTTTAGAGTGAAAACTGCAGGAACTTCAAACCGGCAATAGGAAACAGACTGAGAAACCAGAGTATAAGTTTCTCCTGCAACCCGTTCCCTTTGTGCTAGATGAACGAACCTCTCTCCACATGCTCAGTTCTGAGGGGTAGGTGTGTGTGAAAGCCGACCTTCACCTAGCTGGTTGGGAACACAAAGTTTCTATCCACTTGCAAACTCAATCCATACATATATATGGGAGGTACTAGCTCCAACTCGGTTTTACAGTGAAAACTGCAGGAACTTCAAACCGGCACTAGGAAACAGACTGAAAAGCCAGAGAATAGTTTCTCCTGCAACCCGTTCCCTTTGTGCTAGATGAACGAACTTCTCACCACATGCTCAGTTCTGAGAGATAAGTGTGTGTGAAAGCCGTCCTTTACCTAGCTTGTTGGGAACACATAATTCTTTTCAGTTGCAAACTCCACTCCATATATATATATGGGGAGGTACTAGCTCCAACTCGGTTTTACAGTGAAAACTGCAGGAACGTCAAACCGGCACTAGGAAACAGACTGAGAAACCAGAGTAAAAGTTTCTCCTACAAACCGTTCCCTTAGTGCTAGATGAACGAACGTCTTTCCACATGCTCAGTTCTGAGACATATGTGTGTGTGAAAGCCGTACTTCATCTAGCTTTTTGGGAACTCAAAGTTTCTTTTCAGTTGCAAACTACACTCCATACATATATATGGGGAGGTACAAGCTCCATATCTGTTTTACAGTGAAAACTGCAGGAACTTCAAACCGGCAGTAGGAAACAGACTGAGAAACCAGAGTAAAAGTTTCTCCTGCAACCCCTTCCAATTGTGCTAGATGAACGAACGTCTGTCCAAATGCTCTCTTCTGAGAGATAAGTGTGTGAGAAAGCCGTACTTCACCTAGCTTGTTGGGAACACAAAGATTCTATTAAGGTGCCAACTCCACTCCATACACATATATGGGTAGGTACTAGCTCCAACTCTGTTTTACAGTGAAAACTGCAGGAATTTCAAACTGGCACTAGGAAACAGACTGAGAAACCAGAGTAAAAGTTTCACCAGCAACCCGTTCCTTTGTGCTAGATGAACGAACGTATCTCCACATGCTCAGTTCTGAGAGATATGAGTGTATGAATGCCGTCCTTCTACTAGCTTGTTTGGAACACAATGTTTCTTTTCAGTTGCAAACACCACTCCATACATATATATGGGGAGGTACGAGCTCCAAATCGGTTTTACAGTGAAAACTGCAGGAACATCAAAACGGCACTAGGAAACAGACTGAGAAAAAAGAGTAAAAGTTTCTCCTGCAACCCGTTCCATTTGTGCTAGATGAACGAAAGTCTTTCCACATGCTCATTTCTGAGACATAAGTGTGTGTGAAAGCCTTCCTTCAACTAGCTTGTTTGGAACACAAAGTTTCTTTTCAGTTGCAATGTCCACTCCATACATATATATGGGGAGGTACTAGCTCCAACTCGGATTTACAGTGAAATCTGCAGGAACTTCAAACCGGCACTAGGAAACAGACTGAGAAACCAGAGTAAAAGTTTCTCCTGCAACCCGTTCCATTTGTGCTAGATGAACGAACGTCTCTCAACATGCTCAGTTCTGAGTGATAAATGTGTGTGAAAGCCGTCCTTCACCTAGCTTGTTGGGAACACAAACTTGTTTTCAGTTGCAAACGCCACTCCTTACATATATATGGGGAGGTAGTAAATCCAAATCGGTTTTACAGTGAAAACTGCAGGAACTTCAAACCGGCAGTAGGAAACAGACTGAGAAACCAGAGTAAAAGTTTCTCCTGCAACCCGTTCCCTTTGTGTTAGATGAACGAACGTCTCTCCACATGCTCAGTTCTGAGAGATAAGTGTGTGTGAAAGCCGTCTTTCACCTAGCTTGTTGGGAACACAAAGTTTCTTTTCACTTGCAAAATCCAATCCATACATATATATGGGGAGATTCTAGCTCCAACTCGGTTTTACAGTGCAAACTGCAGGAAATTCAAACCGGCAGTAGGAAACAGACTGAGAAACCAGAGTAAAAGTTTCTCCTGCAACCCGTTCCGTTTGTGCTAGATGAACGAACGTCTCTCCACATGCTCAGTTCTGAGAGATAAGTGTGTGTGAAAGCCGTCCTTTACCTTGCTTGTTGGGAACACAAAATTTTTTTCAGTTGCAAACACGACTCCATACATATATATGGGGAAGTACTAGCTCCAACTCTGTTTTACAGTGAAAACTGCAGGAACTTAAAACCGGCACTAGGAAACAGACTGAGAAACAAGAGTAAAAGTTTCTCCTGCAACTCGTTCCATTTGTGCTAGATGAACGAATGTCTCTCCACATGCTCAGTTCTGAGAAATAAGTGTGTTTGAAAGCCGTACTTCACCTAGCTTGTTGGGAACACAAAGATTCTTTTCAGTTGCAAACTCCACTCCATACATATATATGGGGTAGTACGAGCACCAACTCGGTTTTACAGTGAAATCTACAGGAACTTCAAACCGGCACTAGGAAACAGACTGGGAAAACAGAGTAAAAGTTTCCCCTGCAACCCGTTCCCTTTGTGCTAGATGAACGAACGTCTGTCCAAATGCTCAGTTCTGAGAGATAATTGTGTGAAAGCCGTACTTCACCTACCTTGTTGGGAACACAAAGTTTCTATTCAGGTGCAAACTCCACTCCATACTTATATATGGGGAGGTACTAGCTCCAACCCCATTTTACAGTGAAAACTGCAGGAACTCAAACCGGCACTAGGAAACAGACTGAGAATCCAGAGTATAAGTTTTTCCTGCAACCCGTTCCCCTTGTGCTAAATGAACGAACGTCTCTCCACATGCTCATTTCTGAGAGATAAGTGTGTGTGAAAGCAGTCCTTCACCTAACTTGGGAACACAAAGTTTCTTTCCAGTTGCAAACTCCACTCCATACATATATATGGGGAAGTACTAGCTCCAACACGATTTTACAGTGCAAACGGCAGGAACTTCAAACCGGTACTAGGAAACAGACTGAGAAACCAGAGTAAAAGTTTCACCAGCAACACGTTCCTTTGTGCTAGATGAACGAACGTCTCTCCACATGCTCAGTTCTGAGAGATATGAGTGTATGAATGCCGTCTTTCAAATATCTTGTTTGGAACACAAAGTTTCTTTTCAGTTGCAAACTCCACTCCATACATATATAAGGGGAGGTATGAGCTCCAACTCGGTTTTACAGTGAAAATTACAGGAACATTTAACCGGCACTACGAAACAGACTGAGAAACCAGAGTAAAAGTTTCTTCTGCAACCCGTTCCCTTGGTGCTAGATGAACGAACGTCTCTCCACATGCTCATTTCTGAGAGGTAAGTGTGTGTGAAAGCCGTCCTTCACCTAGCTTGTTGGGAACACAAAGTTTCTTTTCAGTTGCAAACCCCACTCCTTTCATATATATGGGGAGGTACTAGCTCCAACTCGGATTTACAGTGAAAACTGCAGGAACTTCAAACCGGCACTAGGAAACAGACTGAGAAACCAGAGTAAAAGTTTCTCCTGCAACCCGTTCCAATTGTGCTAGATGAACGAACGTCTCTCAACATGCTCAGTTCTGACTGAAAATTGTGTGTGAAAGCCGTCCTTCACCTAGCTTGTTGGGAACACAAAGTTGTTTTCAGTTTCATACTCCACTCCTTATATATATATGGGGAGGTAGTAACTCCAAATCGGTTTTACAGTGAAAACTGCAGGAACTTCAAACCAGCAGTAGGAAACAGACTGAGAAACCAGAGTAAAAGTTTCTCCTGCAACCCGTTCCCTTTGTGCTAGATGAACGAACGTCTCTCCACATGCTCATTTCTGAGAGATAAGTGTGTGTGAAAGCCGTCCTTCAACTAGCTTGTTGGGAACATTAAGTTTCTTTTCAGTTGCAAACTCCACTCCATACATATATATGGGGAGGTACTAGCTCCAACTCGGATTTACAGTGAAAACTGCAGGAACTTCAAACCGGCACTAGGAAACAGACTGAGAAACCAGAGTAAAAGTTTCTCCTGCAACCCGTTCCATTTGTGCTAGATGAACGAACGTCTCTCAATATGCTCAGTTCTGAGTGATAAATGTGTGTGAAAGCCGTCCTTCACCTAGCTTGTTGGGAACACAAAGTTGTATTCCGTTGCAAACTCCACTCCTTACATATATATGGGGAGGTCGTAACTCCAAATCGGTTTTACAGTGAAAACTGCAGGAACTTCAAACCGGCAGTAGGAAACAGAATGAGAAACCAGAGTAAAAGTTTCTCCTGCAACCCGTTCCCTTTGTGCTAGATGAACGAACGTCTGTCCAAATGCTCACTTCTGAGAGATATGTGTGTGTGAAAGCCGTACTTCACCTAGCTTGTTGGGAACACAAAGATTCTATTCAGGTGCCAACTCCACTCCATACACATATATGGGTAGGTACTAGCTCCAACTCTGTTTTACAGTGAAAACTGCAGGAATTTCAAACTGGCACTAGGAAACAGCCTGAGAAACCAGAGTAAAAGTTTCACCAGCAACCCGTTCCTTTGTGCTAGATGAACGAACGTATCTCCACATGCTCAGTTCTGAGAGATATGAGTGTATGAATGCCGTCCTTCAACTAGCTTGTTTGGAACACAAAGTTTCTTTTCAGTTGCAAACACCACTCCATACATTTATATGGGGATGTACGAGCTCCAAATCGGTTTTACAGTGAAAACTGCAGGAACATCAAAACGGCACTAGGAAACAGACTGAGAAAAAAGAGTAAAAGTTTCTCCTGCAACCCGTTCCATTTGTGCTAGATGAACGAACGTCTTTCCACATGCTCATTTCTGAGACATAAGTGTGTGTGAAAGCCGTCCTTCACCTAGCTTGTTTGGAACACAAAGTTTCTTTTCAGTTGCAATCTCCACTCCATACATATATATGGGGAGGTACTAGCTCCAACTCGGATTTACAGTGAAATCTGCAGGAACTTCAAACCGGCACTAGGAAACAGACTGAGAAACCAGAGTAAAAGTTTCTCCTGCAACCCGTTCCATTTGTGCTAGATGAACGAACGTCTCTCAACATGCTCAGTTCTGAGTGATAAATGTGTGTGAAAGCCGTCCTTCACCTAGCTTGTTGGGAACACAAAGTTGTTTTCAGTTGCAAACGCCACTCCTTACATATATATGGGGAGGTAGTAAATCCAAATCGGTTTTACAGTGAAAACTGCAGGAACTTCAAACCGGCAGTAGGAAACAGACTGAGAAACCAGAGTAAAAGTTTCTCCTGCAACCCGTTCCCTTTGTGTTAGATGAACGAACGTCTCTCCACATGCTCAGTTCTGAGAGATAAGTGTGTGTGAAAGCCGTCTTTCACCTAGCTTGTTGGGAACACAAAGTTTCTTTTCACTTGCAAAATCCAATCCATACATATATATGGGGAGATACTAGCTCCAACTCGGTTTTACAGTGCAAAATGCAGGAAATTCAAACCGGCAGTAGGAAACAGACTGAGAAACCAGAGTAAAAGTTTCTCCTGCAACCCGTTCCGTTTGTGCTAGATGAACGAACGTCTCTCCACATGCTCAGTTCTGAGAGATAAGTGTGTGTGAAAGCCGTCCTTTATCTTGCTTGTTGGGAACACAAAATTTTTTTCAGTTGCAAACACTTCTCCATACATATATATGGGGAAGTACTAGCTCCAACTCTGTTTTACAGTGAAAACTGCAGGAACTTAAAACCGGCAATAGGAAACAGACTGAGAAACCAGAGTAAAAGTTTCTCCTGCAACCCGTTCCCTTTGTGCTAGATGAACGAACGTCTCTCCACATGCTCAGTTCTGAGAGATAAGTGTGTGTGAAAGCCGTCCTTCACCAAGCTTGTTGGGAACACAAAGTTTCTTTCCATTTGCAGACTCCACTCCATACATATATATGGGGAGGTACTAGCTCCAACTCTATTTTAGAGTGAAAACTGCAGGAACTTCAAACCGGCAATAGGAAACAGACTGAGAAACCAGAGTATAAGTTTCTCCTGCAAACCGTTCCCTTTGTGCTAGATGAACGAACCTCTCTCCACATGCTCAGTTCTGAGGGGTAGGTGTGTGTGAAAGCCGACCTTCACCTAGCTGGTTGGGAACACAAAGTTTCTTTTCACTTGCAAACTCAATCCATACATATATATGGGAGGTACTAGCTCCAACTCGGTTTTACAGTTAAAACTGCAGGAACTTCAAACCGGCACTAGGAAACAGACTGAAAAGCCAGAGAATAGTTTCTCCTGCAACCCGTTCCCTTTGTGCTAGATGAACGAACGTCTCACCACATGCTCAGTTCTGAGAGATAAGTGTGTGTGAAAGCCGTCCTTTACCTAGCTTGTTGGGAACACATAATTCTTTTCAGTTGCAAACTCCACTCCATATATATATATATGGGGAGGTACTAGCTCCAACTCGGTTTTACAGTGAAAACTGCAGGAACGTCAAACCGGCACTAGGAAACAGACTGAGAAACCAGAGTAAAAGTTTCTCCTATAAACCGTTCCCTTAGTGCTAGATGAACGAACGTCTTTCCACATGCTCAGTTCTGAGACATATGTGTGTGTGAAAGCCGTACTTCATCTAGCTTTTTGGGAACTCAAAGTTTCTTTTCAGTTGCAAACTACACTCCATACATATATATGGGGAGGTACAAGCTCCATATCTGTTTTACAGCGAAAACTGCAGGAACTTCAAACCGGCAGTAGGAAACAGACTGAGATACCAGAGAAAAAGTTTCTCCTGCAACCCGTTCCAATTGTGCTAGATGAACGAACGTCTGTCCAAATGCTCACTTCTGAGAGATAAGTGTGTGAGAAAGCCGTACTTCACCTAGCTTGTTGGGAACACAAAGATTCTATTCAGGTGCCAACTCCACTCCATACATATATATGGGGTAGTACGAGCACCAACTCGGTTTTACAGTGAAATCTACAGGAACTTCAAACCGGCACTAGGAAACAGACTGGGAAAACAGAGTAAAAGTTTCCCCTGCAACCCGTTCCCTTTGTGCTAGATGAACGAACGTCTGTCCAAATGCTCAGTTCTGAGAGATAATTGTGTGAAAGCCGTACTTCACCTACCTTGTTGGGAACACAAAGTTTCTATTCAGGTGCAAATTCCACTCCATACTTATATATGGGGAGGTACTAGCTCCAACTCCATTTTACAGTGAAAACTGCAGGAACTTCAAACCGGCACTAGGAAACAGACAGAGAAACCAGAGTAAGAGTTTCTCCTGCAACCCATTCCCTTTGTGCTAGATGAACGAACGTCTCTTCACATGCTCAGTTCTGAGATATAAGTGTGTGTGAAAGCCGTCCTTCACCAAGCTTGTTGGGAACACAAAGTTTCTTTCCAATTGCAGACTCCACTCCATACATATATATGGGGAGGTACTAGCTCCAACTCTATTTTAGAGTGAAAACTGCAGGAACTTCAAACCGGCAATAGGAAACAGACTGAGAAACCAGAGTATAAGTTTCTCCTGCAAACCGTTCCCTTTGTGCTAGATGAACGAACCTCTCTCCACATGCTCAGTTCTGAGGGGTAGGTGTGTGTGAAAGCCGACCTTCACCTAGCTGGTTGGGAACACAAAGTTTCTTTTCACTTGCAAACTCAATCCATACATATATATGGGAGGTACTAGCTCCAACTCGGTTTTACAGTTAAAACTGCAGGAACTTCAAACCGGCACTAGGAAACAGACTGAAAAGCCAGAGAATAGTTTCTCCTGCAACCCGTTCCCTTTGTGCTAGATGAACGAACGTCTCACCACATGCTCAGTTCTGAGAGATAAGTGTGTGTGAAAGCCGTCCTTCACCTAGCTTGTTGGGAACACAAAGTTTCTTTTCAGTTGCAAACTCCATTCCATACATATATATGGGGAGGTACTAGCTCCAACTCGGTTTTACAGTGAAAACTGCAGGAACTTCAAACCGGCACTAGGAAACATACTGAGAAAGCAGAGAAATAGTGTCTCCTGCAACCCGTTCCCTCGGTGCTAGATGAACGAACGTCTCTCCACTTGCTCAGTTCTGAGAGATAAGTGTGTGTGAAAGCCGTCCTTCACCTATCTTGTTGGAAACACAAAGTTTCTTTTCAGTTGGCAACTCCAATCCATACATTTATATGGGAGGTAGAAGTTCCAACTCGGTTTTACAGTAAAATCTGCAGGAACTACAAACCGGCACTAGGAAACAGATAGAGAAAGCAGAGAAAAATTGTCTCCTGCAACCCGTTCCCTTGGTGCTAGATGAACGAACGTCTCTCCACTTGCTCAGTTCTGAGAGATAAGTGTGTGTGAAAACCGTCCTTCACCTAGCTTGTTGGGAACACAAAGTTTTTTTTCAGATGGCAACTTCATTCCATACATATATATGGGGAGGTAGAAGTTCCAACACGGTTTTACAGTGAAAACTGCAGGAACTTCAAACCGGCACTAGGAAACAGACTGAGAAAGCAGAGAAAAAGTGTCTCTTGCAACCCGTTCCCTTGGTGCTAGATGAACGAACGTCTCTCCACTTGCTCAGTTCTGAGAGATAAGTGTGTGTGAAAGCCATCCTTCACCTAGCTTGTTGGGAACACAAAGTTTCTTTTCAGTTGCAAACTCCATTCCATACATATATATGAGGAGGTAGAAGCTCCAACACGGTTTTACAGTGAAAACTGCAGGAACTTTAAACCGGCAGTAGGAAACAGACTGAGAAGGCAGAGAAAAAGTGTCTCCTGCAACCCTTTCCCTTGGTGCTAGATGAACGAACGTCTCTCCACTTGCTCAGTTCTGAGAGATAAGTGTGTGTGAAAGCCGTCCTTCACCTAGCTTGTTGGGAACACAAAGTTTCTTTTCAGTTGCAAACTCCATTCCATACATATATATGGGGAGGTAGAAGCTCCAACACGGTTTTACAGTGAAAACTGCAGGAACTTCAAACCGGCACTAGGAAACAGACTGAGAAAGCAGAGAAAAAGTGTCTCCTGCAATCCGTTCCCTTGGTGCTAGATGAACGAACGTCTCTCCACTTGCTCAGTTCTGAGAGATAAGTGTGTGTGAAAGCCGTTCTTCACCTAGCTTGTTGGGGACACAAAGTTTCTTTTCAGTTGCAAACTCCATTCCATACATATATATGGGGAGGTACAAGCTCCAACACGGTTTTACAGTGAAAACTGCAGGAACTTCAAACCGGCACTAGGAAACAGACTGAGAAAGCAGAGAAATAGTGTCTCCTGCAACCCGTTCCCTTGGTGCTAGATGAACGAACGTCTCTCCACTTGCTCAGTTCTGAGAGATAAGTGTGTGTGAAAGCCGTCCTTTACCTAGCTTGTTGGGAACACAAAGTTTCTTTTCAGTTGCAAACTCCATTCCATACATATATATGGGGTGGTACTAGCTCCAAATCGGTTTTACAGTGAAAACTGCAGGAACTTCAAACCGGCACGAGGAAACAGACTGAGAAAGCAGAGAAAAAGTGTCTCCTGCAACCCGTTCCCTTGGTGCTAGATGAACGAACGTCTCTCCACTTGCTCAGTTCTGAGAGATAAGTGTGTGTGAAAGCCGTCCTTCACCTAGCTTGTTGGGAACACAAAGTTTCTTTTCAGTTGCAAACTCCATTCCATACATATATATGGGGAGGTACTAGCTCCAACTCGGTTTTACAGTGAAAACTGCAGGAACTTCAAACCGGCACTTTGAAACAGACTGAGAAACAGAGAAAAAGTGTCTCCTGCAACCCGTTCCCTCGGTGCTAGATGAACGAACGTCTCTCCACTTGCTCAGTTCTGAGAGATAAGTGTGTGTGAAAGCTGTCCTTCATCTAGCTTGTTGGGAACACAAAGTTTCTTTTCAGTTGCAAACTCCATTCCATACATATATATGGGGAGGTACAAGCTCCAACACGGTTTTACAGTGAAAACTGCAGGAACTTCAAACCGGCACTAGGAAACAGACTGAGAAAGCAGAGAAAAAGTGTCTCCTGCAACCCGTTCCCTTGGTGCTAGATGAACGAACGTCTCTCCACTTGCTCAGTTCTGAGAGATAAGTGTGAGTGAAAGCCGTCCTTCACCTAGCTTGTTGGGAACACAAAGTTTCTTTTCAGTTGCAAACTCCATTCCATACATATATATGGGGAGGTACAATCTCCAACACGGTTTTACAGTGAAAACTGCAGGAACTTCATACCGGCACTAGGAAACAGACTGAGAAAGCAGAGAAAAAGTGTCTCCTGCAACCCGTTCCCTTGGTGCTAGATGAACGAACGTCTCTCCACTTGCTAGGTTCTGAGAGATAAGTGTGTGTGAAAGCCGTCCTTCACCTAGCTTGTTGGGAACACAAAGTTTCTTTTCAGTTGCAAACTCCATTCCATACATATATATGAGGAGGTAGAACCTCCAACACGGTTTTACAGTGAAAACTGCAGGAACTTTAAACCGGCAGTAGGAAACAGACTGAGAAGTCAGAGAAAAAGTGTCTCCTGCAACCCTTTCCCTTGGTGCTAGATGAACGAACGTCTCTCCACATGCTCAGTTCTGAGAGATAAGTGTGTGTGAAAGCCGTCCTTCACCTAGCTTGTTGGGAACACAAAGTTTCTTTTCAGTTGCAAACTCCATTCCATACATATATATGAGGAGGTAGAAGCTCCAACACGGTTTTACAGTGAAAACTGCAGGTACTTTAAACCGGCAGTAGGAAATAGACTGAGAAGTCAGAGAAAAAGTGTCTCCTGCAACCCTTTCCCTTGGTGCTAGATGAACGAACGTCTCTCCACATGCTCAGTTCTGAGAGATAAGTGTGTGTGAAAGCCGTCCTTCACCTTGCTTGTTGGGAACACAAAGTTTCTTTTCAGTTGCAAACTCCATTCCATACATATATATGGGGAGGTACAAGCTCCAACACGGTTTTACATTGAAAACTGCAGGAACTTCAAACCGGCACTAGGAAACAGACTGAGAAAGCAGAGAAAAAGTGTCTCCTGCAACCCGTTCCCTTGGTGCTAGATGAACGAACGTCTCTCCACTTGCTCAGTTCTGAGAGATAAGTGTGTGTGAAAGCCATCCTTCACCTAGCTTGTTGGGAACACAAAGTTTCTTTTCAGTTGCAAACTCCATTCCATACATATATATGAGGAGGTAGAAGCTCCAACACGGTTTTACAGTGAAAACTGCAGGAACTTTAAACCGGCAGTAGGAAACAGACTGAGAAGGCAGAGAAAAAGGGTCTCCTGCAACCCGTTCCCTTGGTGCTAGATGAACGAACGACTCTCCACTTCTTAAGTTCTGAGAGATAAGTGTGTGTGAAAGCCGTCCTTCACCTAGCTTGTTGGGAACACAAAGTTTCTTTTCAGTTGCAAACTCCATTCCATACATATATATGGGGAGGTACAAGCTCCAACACGGTTTTACAGTGAAAACTGCAGGAACTTCAAACCGGCACTAGGAAACAAACTGAGAAAGCAGAGAAAAAGTGTCTCCTTCAACCCGTTCCCTTGGTGCTAGATGAACGAAATTCTCTCCACTTGCTCAGTTCTGAGAGATAAGTGTGTGTGAAAGCCGTCCTTCACCTAGCTTGTTGGGAACACAAAGTTTCTTTTCAGTTGCAAACTCCATTCCATACATATATATGGGGAGGTACTAGCTCCAACTTCGTTTTACAGTGAAAACTGCAGGAACTTCAATCCGGCACTAGGAAACAGACTGAGAAAGCAGAGAAAAAGTGTCTCCTGCAACCCGTTCCCTTGGTGCTAGATGAACGAACGTCTCTCCACTTGCTCAGTTCTGAGAGATAAGTGTGTGTGAAAGCCGTCCTTCACCTAGCTTGTTGGGAACACAAAGTTTTTTTTCAGTTGGCAACTTCATTCCATACATATATATGGGGAGGTAGAAGTTCCAACACGGTTTTACAGTGAAAACTGCAGGAACTTCAAACCGGCACTAGGAAACAGACTGTGAAAGCAGAGAAAAAGTGTCTCCTGCAACCCGTTCCCTTGGTGCTAGATGAACGAACGTCTCTCCACTTGCTCAGTTCTGAGAGATAAGTGTGTGTGAAAGCCGTCCTTCACCTAGCTTGTTGGGAACACAAAGTTTCTTTTCAGTTGCAAACTCCATTCCATACATATATATGAGGAGGTAGAAGCTCCAACACGGTTTTACAGTGAAAACTGCAGGAACTTTAAACCAGCAGTAGGAAACAGACTGAGAAGGCAGAGAAAAAGTGTCTCCTGCAAACCTTTCCCTTGGTGCTAGATGAACGAACGTCTCTCCAGTTGCTCAGTTCTGAGAGATAAGTGTGTGTAAAAGCCGTCCTTCACCTAGCTTGTTGGGAACACAAAGTTTCTTTTCAGTTGCAAACTCCATTCCATACATATATATGGGGAGGTACTAGCTCCAAATCGGTTTTACAGTGAAAACTGCAGGAACTTCAAACCGGCACTAGGAAACAGACTGAGAAAGCAGAGAAAAAGTGTCTCCTGCAACCCGTTCCCTTGGTGCTAGATGAACGAACGTCTCTCCACTTGCTCAGTTCTGAGAGATAAGTGTGTGTGAAAGCCGTCCTTCACCTAGCTTGTTGGGGACACAAAGTTTCTTTTCAGTTGCAAACTCCATTCCATACATATATATGTGGAGGTAGAAGCTCCAACACGGTTTTACAGTGAAAACTGCAGGAACTTCAAACCGGCACTAGGAAACAGACTGAGAATGCAGAGAAAAAGTGTCTCCTGAAACCCGTTCCCTTGGTGCTAGATGAACGAACGTCTCTCCACTTGCTCAGTTCTGAGAGGAATGTGTGTGTGAAAGCCGTCCTTCACCTAGCTTGTTGGGAACACAAAGTTTCTTTTCAGTTGCAAACTCCATTCCATACATATATATGAGGAGGTAGAAGCTCCAACACGGTTTTACACTGAAAACTGCAGGAACTTTAAACCGGCACGAGGAAACATACTGAGAAGGCAGAGAAAAAGTGTCTCCTGCAACCCTTTCCCTTGGTGCTAGATGAACGAACGTCTCTCCACTTGCTCAGTTCTGAGAGATAAGTGTGTGTGAAAGCCGTCCTTTACCTAGCTTGTTGGGAACACAAAGTTTCTTTTCAGTTGCAAACTCCATTCCATACATATATATGGGGTGGTACTAGCTCCAACACGGTTTTACAGTGAAAACTGCAGGAACTTCAAACCGGCACTAGGAAACAGACTGAGAATGCAGAGAAAAAGTGTCTCCTGCATCCCGTTCCCTTGGTGCTAGATGAACGAACGTCTCTCCACTTGCTCAGTTCTGAGAGATAAGTGTGTGTGAAAGCCGTCCTTCACCTAGCTTGTTGGGAACACAAAGTTTCTTTTCAGTTGCAAACTCCAATCCATACATATATATGTGGAGGTACTAGCTCCAACTCGGATTTACAGTGAAAACTGCAGGAACTTCAAACCGGCACTAGGAAACAGACTGAGAAAGCAGAGAAAAAGTTTCTCCTGCAACCCGTTCCCTTGGTGCTAGATGAACGAACGTCTCTCCACTTGCTCAGTTCTGAGAGATAAGTGTGTGTGAAAGCCGTCCTTCACCTAGCTTGTTGGGGACACAAAGTTTCTTTTCAGTTGCAAACTCCATTCCATACATATATATGGGGAGGTACAAGCTCCAACACGGTTTTACAGTGAAAACTGCAGGAACTTCAAACCGGCACTAGGAAACAGACTGAGAAAGCAGAGAAAAAGTGTCTCCTGCAACCCGTTCCCTTGGTGCTAGATGAACGAACGTCTCTCCACTTGCTCAGTTCTGAGAGGAAAGTGTGTGTGAAAGCCGTCCTTCACCTAGCTTGTTGGGAACACAAAGTTTCTTTTCAGTTGCAAACTCCATTCCATACATATATATGGGGAGGTACAAGCTCCAACACGGTTTTACAGTGAAAACTGCAGGAACTTCAAACCGGCACTAGGAAACAGACTGAGAAAGCAGAGAAAAAGTGTCTCCTGCAACCCGTTCCCTTGGTGCTAGATGAACGAAATTCTCTCCACTTGCTCAGTTCTGAGAGATAAGTGTGTGTGAAAGCCGTCCTTCACCTAGCTTGTTGGGAACACAAAGTTTCTTTTCAGTTGCAAACTCCATTCCATACATATATATGGGGAGGTACTAGCTCCAACTCCGTTTTACAGTGAAAACTGCAGGAACTTCAAACCGGCACTAGGAAACAGACTGAGAAAGCAGAGAAAAAGTGTCTCCTGCAACCCGTTCCCTTGGTGCTAGATGAACGAAAGTCTCTCCACTTGCTCAGTTCTGAGAGATAAGTGTGTGTGAAAGCCGTCCTTCACATAGCTTGTTGGGAACACAAAGTTTCTTTTCAGTTGCAAACTCCATTCCATACATATATATGGGGAGGTACTAGCTCCAACTCGGTTTTACAGTGAAAACTGCAGGAACATCAAACCGGCACTAGGAAACAGACTGAGAAAGCAGAGAAAAAGTGTCTCCTGCAACCCGTTCCCTTGGTGCTAGATGAACGAACGTCTCTCCACTTGCTCAGTTCTGAGAGATAAGTGTGTGTGAAAACCGTCCTTCACCTAGCTTGTTGGGAACACAAAGTTTTTTTTCAGTTGGCAACTTCATTCCATACATATATATGGGGAGGTAGAAGTTCCAACACGGTTTTACAGTGAAAACTGCAGGAACTTCAAACCGGCACTAGGAAACAGACTGAGAAAGCAGAGAAAAAGTGTCTCCTGCAACCCGTTCCCTTGGTGCTAGATGAACGAACGTCTCTCCACTTGCTCAGTTCTGAGAGATAAGTGTGTGTGAAAGCCATCCTTCACCTAGCTTGTTGGGAACACAAAGTTTCTTTTCAGTTGCAAACTCCATTCCATACATATATATGAGGAGGTAGAAGCTCCAACACGGTTTTACAGTGAAAACTGCAGGAACTTTAAACCAGCAGTAGGAAACAGACTGAGAAGGCAGAGAAAAAGTGTCTCCTGCAACCCGTTCCCTTGGTGCTAGATGAACGAACGTCTCTCCACTTGCTCAGTTCTGAGAGATAAGTGTGTGTGAAAGCCGTCCTTCACCTAGCTTGTTGGGAACACAAAGTTTCTTTTCAGTTGCAAACTCCATTCCATACATATATATGAGGAGGTAGAAGCTCCAACACGGTTTTACAGTGAAAACTGCAGGAACTTCAAACCGGCACTAGGAAACAGACTGAGAAAGCAGAGAAAAAGTGTCTCCTGCAACCCGTTCCCTTGGTGCTAGATGAACGAAATTCTCTCCACTTGCTCAGTTCTGAGAGATAAGTGTGTGTGAAAGCCATCCTTCACCTAGCTTGTTGGGAACACAAAGTTTCTTTTCAGTTGGCAACTCCATTCAATACATTTATATGGGAGGTAGAAGTTCCAACTCGGTTTTACAGTAAAATCTGCAGGAACTTCAAACCGGCACTAGTAAACAGATGGAGAAAGCAGAGAAAAATTGTCTCCTGCAACCCGTTCCCTTGGTGCTAGATGAACGAACGTCTCTCCACTTGCTCAGTTCTGAGAGATAAGTGTGTGTGAAAACCGTCCTTCACCTAGCTTGTTGGGAACACAAAGTTTTTTTTCAGTTGGCAACTTCATTCCATACATATATATGGGGAGGTAGAAGTTCCAACACGGTTTTACAGTGAAAACTGCAGGAACTTCAAACCGGCACTAGGAAACAGACAGAGAAAGCAGAGAAAAAGTGTCTCTTGCAACCCGTTCCCTTGGTGCTAGATGAACGAACGTCTCTCCACTTGCTCAGTTCTGAGAGATAAGTGTGTGTGAAAGCCATCCTTCACCTAGCTTGTTGGGAACACAAAGTTTCTTTTCAGTTGCAAACTCCATTCCATACATATATATGAGGAGGTAGAAGCTCCAACACGGTTTTACAGTGAAAACTGCAGGAACTTTAAACCGGCAGTAGGAAACAGACTGAGAAGGCAGAGAAAAAGTGTCTCCTGCAACCCTTTCCCTTGGTGCTAGATGAACGAACGTCTCTCCACTTGCTCAGTTCTGAGAGATAAGTGTGTGTGAAAGCCGTCCTTCACCTAGCTTGTTGGGAACACAAAGTTTCTTTTCAGTTGCAAACTCCATTCCATACATATATATGGGGAGGTAGAAGCTCCAACACGGTTTTACAGTGAAAACTGCAGGAACTTCAAACCGGCACTAGGAAACAGACTGAGAAAGCAGAGAAAAAGTGTCTCCTGCAATCCGTTCCCTTGGTGCTAGATGAACGAACGTCTCTCCACTTGCTCAGTTCTGAAAGATAAGTGTGTGTGAAAGCCGTTCTTCACCTAGCTTGTTGGGGACACAAAGTTTCTTTTCAGTTGCAAACTCCATTCCATACATATATATGGGGAGGTACAAGCTCCAACACGGTTTTACAGTGAAAACTGCAGGAACTTCAAACCGGCACTAGGAAACAGACTGAGAAAGCAGAGAAATAGTGTCTCCTGCAACCCGTTCCCTTGGTGCTAGATGAACGAACGTCTCTCCACTTGCTCAGTTCTGAGAGATAAGTGTGTGTGAAAGCCGTCCTTTACCTAGCTTGTTGGGAATACAAAGTTTCTTTTCAGTTGCAAACTCCATTCCATACATATATATGGGGTGGTACTAGCTCCAAATCGGTTTACAGTGAAAACTGCAGGAACTTCAAACCGGCACTAGGAAACAGACTGAGAAAGCAGAGAAAAAGTGTCTCCTGCAACCCGTTCCCTTGGTGCTAGATGAACGAACGTCTCTCCACTTGCTCAGTTCTGAGAGATAAGTGTGTGTGAAAGCCGTCCTTCACCTAGCTTGTTGGGAACACAAAGTTTCTTTTCAGTTGCAAACTCCATTCCATACATATATATGGGGAGGTACTAGCTCCAACTCGGTTTTACAGTGAAAACTGCAGGAACTTCAAACCGGCACTTTGAAACAGACTGAGAAACAGAGAAAAAGTGTCTCCTGCAACCCGTTCCCTCGGTGCTAGATGAACGAACGTCTCTCCACTTGCTCAGTTCTGAGAGATAAGTGTGTGTGAAAGCTGTCCTTCATCTAGCTTGTTGGGAACACAAAGTTTCTTTTCAGTTGCAAACTCCATTCCATACATATATATGGGGAGGTACAAGCTCCAACACGGTTTTACAGTGAAAACTGCAGGAACTTCAAACCGGCACTAGGAAACAGACTGAGAAAGCAGAGAAAAAGTGTCTCCTGCAACCCGTTCCCTTGGTGCTAGATGAACGAACGTCTCTCCACTTGCTCAGTTCTGAGAGATAAGTGTGAGTGAAAGCCGTCCTTCACCTAGCTTGTTGGGAACACAAAGTTTCTTTTCAGTTGCAAACTCCATTCCATACATATATATGGGGAGGTACAATCTCCAACACGGTTTTACAGTGAAAACTGCAGGAACTTCATACCGGCACTAGGAAACAGACTGAGAAAGCAGAGAAAAAGTGTCTCCTGCAACCCGTTCCCTTGGTGCTAGATGAACGAACGTCTCTCCACTTGCTAGGTTCTGAGAGATAAGTGTGTGTGAAAGCCGTCCTTCACCTAGCTTGTTGGGAACACAAAGTTTCTTTTCAGTTGCAAACTCCATTCCATACATATATATGAGGAGGTAGAACCTCCAACACGGTTTTACAGTGAAAACTGCAGGAACTTTAAACCGGCAGTAGGAAACAGACTGAGAAGTCAGAGAAAAAGTGTCTCCTGCAACCCTTTCCCTTGGTGCTAGATGAACGAACGTCTCTCCACATGCTCAGTTCTGAGAGATAAGTGTGTGTGAAAGCCGTCCTTCACCTAGCTTGTTGGGAACACAAAGTTTCTTTTCAGTTGCAAACTCCATTCCATACATATATACGGGGAGGTACAAGCTCCAACACGGTTTTACAGTGAAAACTGCAGGAACTTCAAACCGGCACTAGGAAACAGACTGAGAAAGCAGAGAAAAAGTGTCTCCTGCAACCCGTTCCCTTGGTGCTAGATGAACGAACGTCTCTCCACTTGCTCAGTTCTGAGAGATAAGTGTGTGTGAAAGCCGTCCTTCACCTAGCTTGTTGGGAACACAAAGTTTCTTTTCAGTTGCAAACTCCATTCCATACATATATATGAGGAGGTAGAAGCTCCAACACGGTTTTACAGTGAAAACTGCAGGAACTTTAAACCGGCAGTAGGAAACAGACTGAGAAGGCAGAGAAAAAGAGTCTCCTGCAACCCGTTCCCTTGGTGCTAGATGAACGAACGACTCTCCACTTGCTCAGTTCTGAGAGATAAGTGTGTGTGAAAGCCGTCCTTCACCTAGCTTGTTGGGAACACAAAGTTTCTTTTCAGTTGCAAACTCCATTCCATACATATATATGGGGAGGTACAAGCTCCAACACGGTTTTACAGTGAAAACTGCAGGAACTTGAAACCGGCACTAGGAAACAAACTGAGAAAGCAGAGAAAAAGTGTCTCCTGCAACCCGTTCCCTTGGTGCTAGATGAACGAAATTCTCTCCACTTGCTCAGTTCTGAGAGATAAGTGTGTGTGAAAGCCGTCCTTCACCTAGCTTGTTGGGAACACAAAGTTTCTTTTCAGTTGCAAACTCCATTCCATACATATATATGGGGAGGTACTAGCTCCAACTCCGTTTTACAGTGAAAACTGCAGGAACTTCAAACCGGCACTAGGAAACAGACTGAGAAAGCAGAGAAAAAGTGTCTCCTGCAACCCGTTCCCTTGGTGCTAGATGAACGAACGTCTCTCCACTTGCTCAGTTCTGAGAGATAAGTGTGTGTGAAAGCCATCCTTCACCTAGCTTGTTGGGAACACAAAGTTTCTTTTCAGTTGCAAACTCCATTCCATACATATATATGGGGAGGTAGAAGCTCCAACACGGTTTTACAGTGAAAACTGCAGGAACTTCAAACCGGCACTAGGAAACAGACTGAGAAAGCAGAGAAAAAGTGTCTCCTGCAACCCGTTCCCTTGGTGCTAGATGAACGAACGTCTCTCCACTTGCTCAGTTCTGAGAGATAAGTGTGTGTGAAAGCCATCCTTCACCTAGCTTGTTGGGAACACAAAGTTTCTTTTCAGTTGCAAACTCCATTCCATACATATATATGAGGAGGTAGAAGCTCCAACACGGTTTTACAGTGAAAACTGCAGGAACTTTAAACCGGCAGTAGGAAACAGACTGAGAAGGCAGAGAAAAATTGTCTCCTGCAACCCTTTCCCTTGGTGCTAGATGAACGAACGTCTCTCCACTTGCTCAGTTCTGAGAGATAAGTGTGTGTGAAAGCCGTCCTTCACCTAGCTTGTTGGGAACACAAAGTTTCTTTTCAGTTGCAAACTCCATTCCATACATATATATGGGGAGGTAGAAGCTCCAACACGGTTTTACAGTGAAAACTGCAGGAACTTCAAACCGGCACTAGGAAACAGACTGAGAAAGCAGAGAAAAAGTGTCTCCTGCAATCCGTTCCCTTGGTGCTAGATGAACGAACGTCTCTCCACTTGCTCAGTTCTGAGAGATAAGTGTGTGTGAAAGCCGTTCTTCACCTAGCTTGTTGGGGACACAAAGTTTCTTTTCAGTTGCAAACTCCATTCCATACATATATATGGGGAGGTACAAGCTCCAAATCGGTTTTACAGTGAAAACTGCAGGAACTTCAAACCGGCACTAGGAAACAGACTGAGAAAGCAGAGAAATAGTGTCTCCTGCAACCCGTTCCCTTGGTGCTAGATGAACGAACGTCTCTCCACTTGCTCAGTTCTGAGAGGAATGTGTGTGTGAAAGCCGTCCTTCACCTAGCTTGTTGGGAACACAAAGTTTCTTTTCAGTTGCAAACTCCATTCCATACATATATATGAGGAGGTAGAAGCTCCAACACGGTTTTACAGTGAAAACTGCAGGAACTTTAAACCGGCACTAGGAAACAGACTGAGAAGGCAGAGAAAAAGTGTCTCCTGCAACCCTTTCCCTTGGTGCTAGATGAACGAACGTCTCTCCACTTGCTCAGTTCTGAGAGATAAGTGTGTGTGAAAGCCGTCCTTTACCTAGCTTGTTGGGAACACAAAGTTTCTTTTCAGTTGCAAACTCCATTCCATACATATATATGGGGTGGTACTAGCTCCAAATCGGTTTTACAGTGAAAACTGCAGGAACTTCAAACCGGCACTAGGAAACAGACTGAGAAAGCAGAGAAAAAGTGTCTCCTGCAACCCGTTCCCTTGGTGCTAGATGAACGAACGTCTCTCCACTTGCTCAGTTCTGAGAGATAAGTGTGTGTGAAAGCCGTCCTTCACCTAGCTTGTTGGGAACACAAAGTTTCTTTTCAGTTGCAAACTCCATTCCATACATATATATGGGGAGGTACTAGCTCCAACTCGGTTTTACAGTGAAAACTGCAGGAACTTCAAACCGGCACTTTGAAACAGACTGAGAAACAGAGAAAAAGTGTCTCCTGCAACCCGTTCCCTCGGTGCTAGATGAACGAACGTCTCTCCACTTGCTAAGTTCTGAGAGATAAGTGTGTGTGAAAGCTGTCCTTCATCTAGCTTGTTGGGAACACAAAGTTTCTTTTCATTTGCAAACTCCATTCCATACATATATATGGGGAGGTACAAGCTCCAACACGGTTTTACAGTGAAAACTGCAGGAACTTCAAACCGGCACTAGGAAACAGACTGAGAAAGCAGAGAAAAAGTGTCTCCTGCAACCCGTTCCCTTGGTGCTAGATGAACGAACGTCTCTCCACTTGCTCAGTTCTGAGAGATAAGTGTGAGTGAAAGCCGTCCTTCACCTAGCTTGTTGGGAACACAAAGTTTCTTTTCAGTTGCAAACTCCATTCCATACATATATATGGGGAGGTACAATCTCCAACACGGTTTTACAGTGAAAACTGCAGGAACTTCATACCGGCACTAGGAAACAGACTGAGAAAGCAGAGAAAAAGTGTCTCCTGCAACCCGTTCCCTTGGTGCTAGATGAACGAACGTCTCTCCACTTGCTAGGTTCTGAGAGATAAGTGTGTGTGAAAGCCGTCCTTCACCTAGCTTGTTGGGAACACAAAGTTTCTTTTCAGTTGCAAACTCCATTCCATACATATATATGAGGAGGTAGAACCTCCAACACGATTTTACAGTGAAAACTGCAGGAACTTTAAACCGGCAGTAGGAAACAGACTGAGAAGTCAGAGAAAAAGTGTCTCCTGCAACCCTTTCCCTTGGTGCTAGATGAACGAACGTCTCTCCACATGCTCAGTTCTGAGAGATAAGTGTGTGTGAAAGCCGTCCTTCACCTAGCTTGTTGGGAACACAAAGTTTCTTTTCAGTTGCAAACTCCATTCCATACATATATATGGGGAGGTACAAGCTCCAACACGGTTTTACAGTGAAAACTGCAGGAACTTCAAACCGGCACTAGGAAACAGACTGAGAAAGCAGAGAAAAAGTGTCTCCTGCAACCCGTTCCCTTGGTGCTAGATGAACGAACGTCTCTCCACTTGCTCAGTTCTGAGAGATAAGTGTGTGTGAAAGCCGTCCTTCACCTAGCTTGTTGGGAACACAAAGTTTCTTTTCAGTTGCAAACTCCATTCCATACATATATATGAGGAGGTAGAAGCTCCAACACGGTTTTACAGTGAAAACTGCAGGAACTTTAAACCGGCAGTAGGAAACAGACTGAGAAGGCAGAGAAAAAGAGTCTCCTGCAACCCGTTCCCTTGGTGCTAGATGAACGAACGACTCTCCACTTGCTCAGTTCTGAGAGATAAGTGTGTGTGAAAGCCGTCCTTCACCTAGCTTGTTGGGAACACAAAGTTTCTTTTCAGTTGCAAACTCCATTCCATACATATATATGGGGAGGTACAAGCTCCAACACGGTTTTACAGTGAAAACTGCAGGAACTTGAAACCGGCACTAGGAAACAAACTGAGAAAGCAGAGAAAAAGTGTCTCCTGCAACCCGTTCCCTTGGTGCTAGATGAACGAAATTCTCTCCACTTGCTCAGTTCTGAGAGATAAGTGTGTGTGAAAGCCGTCCTTCACCTAGCTTGTTGGGAACACAAAGTTTCTTTTCAGTTGCAAACTCCATTCCATACATATATATGGGGAGGTACTAGCTCCAATTCCGTTTTACAGTGAAAACTGCAGGAACTTCAAACCGGCACTAGGAAACAGACTGAGAAAGCAGAGAAAAAGTGTCTCCTGCAACCCGTTCCCTTGGTGCTAGATGAACGAACGTCTCTCCACTTGCTCAGTTCTGAGAGATAAGTGTGTGTGAAAGCCATCCTTCACCTAGCTTGTTGGGAACACAAAGTTTCTTTTCAGTTGCAAACTCCATTCCATACATATATATGGGGAGGTACTAGCTCCAACTCCGTTTTACAGTGAAAACTGCAGGAACTTCAAACCGGCACTAGGAAACAGACTGAGAAAGCAGAGAAAAAGTGTCTCCTGCAACCCGTTCCCTTGGTGCTAGATGAACGAACGTCTCTCCACTTGCTCAGTTCTGAGAGATAAGTGTGTGTGAAAGCCATCCTTCACCTAGCTTGTTGGGAACACAAAGTTTCTTTTCAGTTGCAAACTCCATTCCATACATATATATGAGGAGGTAGAAGCTCCAACACGGTTTTACAGTGAAAACTGCAGGAACTTTAAACCGGCAGTAGGAAACAGACTGAGAAGGCAGAGAAAAATTGTCTCCTGCAACCCTTTCCCTTGGTGCTAGATGAACGAACGTCTCTCCACTTGCTCAGTTCTGAGAGATAAGTGTGTGTGAAAGCCGTCCTTCACCTAGCTTGTTGGGAACACAAAGTTTCTTTTCAGTTGCAAACTCCATTCCATACATATATATGGGGAGGTAGAAGCTCCAACACGGTTTTACAGTGAAAACTGCAGGAACTTCAAACCGGCACTAGGAAACAGACTGAGAAAGCAGAGAAAAAGTGTCTCCTGCAATCCGTTCCCTTGGTGCTAGATGAACGAACGTCTCTCCACTTGCTCAGTTCTGAGAGATAAGTGTGTGTGAAAGCCGTTCTTCACCTAGCTTGTTGGGGACACAAAGTTTCTTTTCAGTTGCAAACTCCATTCCATACATATATATGGGGAGGTACAAGCTCCAAATCGGTTTTACAGTGAAAACTGCAGGAACTTCAAACCGGCACTAGGAAACAGACTGAGAAAGCAGAGAAATAGTGTCTCCTGCAACCCGTTCCCTTGGTGCTAGATGAACGAACGTCTCTCCACTTGCTCAGTTCTGAGAGGAATGTGTGTGTGAAAGCCGTCCTTCACCTAGCTTGTTGGGAACACAAAGTTTCTTTTCAGTTGCAAACTCCATTCCATACATATATATGAGGAGGTAGAAGCTCCAACACGGTTTTACAGTGAAAACTGCAGGAACTTTAAACCGGCACTAGGAAACAGACTGAGAAGGCAGAGAAAAAGTGTCTCCTGCAACCCGTTCCCTTGGTGCTAGATGAACGAACGTCTCTCCACTTGCTCAGTTCTGAGAGATAAGTGTGTGTGAAAGCCGTCCTTCACCTAGCTTGTTGGGAACACAAAGTTTCTTTTCAGTTGCAAACTCCATTCCATACATATATATGGGGAGGTACTAGCTCCAACTCGGTTTTACAGTGAAAACTGCAGGAACTTCAAACCGGCACTTTGAAACAGACTGAGAAACAGAGAAAAAGTGTCTCCTGCAACCCGTTCCCTTGGTGCTAGATGAACGAACGTCTCTCCACTTGCTCAGTTCTGAGAGATAAGTGTGTGTGAAAGCTGTCCTTCATCTAGCTTGTTGGGAACACAAAGTTTCTTTTCAGTTGCAAACTCCATTCCATACATATATATGGGGAGGTACAAGCTCCAACACGGTTTTACAGTGAAAACTGCAGGAACTTCAAACCGGCACTAGGAAACAGACTGAGAAAGCAGAGAAAAAGTGTCTCCTGCAACCCGTTCCCTTGGTGCTAGATGAACGAACGTCTCTCCACTTGCTCAGTTCTGAGAGATAAGTGTGAGTGAAAGCCGTCCTTCACCTAGCTTGTTGGGAACACAAAGTTTCTTTTCAGTTGCAAACTCCATTCCATACATATATATGGGGAGGTACAATCTCCAACACGGTTTTACAGTGAAAACTGCAGGAACTTCATACCGGCACTAGGAAACAGACTGAGAAAGCAGAGAAAAAGTGTCTCCTGCAACCCGTTCCCTTGGTGCTAGATGAACGAACGTCTCTCCACTTGCTAGGTTCTGAGAGATAAGTGTGTGTGAAAGCCGTCCTTCACCTAGCTTGTTGGGAACACAAAGTTTCTTTTCAGTTGCAAACTCCATTCCATACATATATATGAGGAGGTAGAACCTCCAACACGGTTTTACAGTGAAAACTGCAGGAAATTTAAACCGGCAGTAGGAAACAGACTGAGAAGTCAGAGAAAAAGTGTCTCCTGCAACCCTTTCCCTTGGTGCTAGATGAACGAACGTCTCTCCACATGCTCAGTTCTGAGAGATAAGTGTGTGTGAAAGCCGTCCTTCACATAGCTTGTTGGGAACACAAAGTTTCTTTTCAGTTGCAAACTCCATTCCATACATATATATGGGGAGGTACAAGCTCCAACACGGTTTTACAGTGAAAACTGCAGGAACTTCAAACCGGCACTAGGAAACAGACTGAGAAAGCAGAGAAAAAGTGTCTCCTGCAACACGTTCCCTTGGTGCTAGATGAACGAAAGTCTCTCCACTTGCTCAGTTCTGAGAGATAAGTGTGTGTGAAAGCCGTCCTTCAACCAGCTTGTTGGGAACACAAAGTTTCTTTTCAGTTGCAAACTCCATTCCATACATATATATGAGGAGGTAGAAGCTCCAACACGGTTTTACAGTGAAAACTGCAGGAACTTTAAACCGGCAGTAGGAAACAGACTGAGAAGGCAGAGAAAAAGAGTCTCCTGCAACCCGTTCCCTTGGTGCTAGATGAACGAACGACTCTCCACTTGCTCAGTTCTGAGAGATAAGTGTGTGTGAAAGCCGTCCTTCACCTAGCTTGTTGGGAACACAAAGTTTCTTTTCAGTTGCAAACTCCATTCCATACATATATATGGGGAGGTACAAGCTCCAACACGGTTTTACAGTGAAAACTGCAGGAACTTCAAACCGGCACTAGGAAACAAACTGAGAAAGCAGAGAAAAAGTGTCTCCTGCAACCCGTTCCCTTGGTGCTAGATGAACGAAATTCTCTCCACTTGCTCAGTTCTGAGAGATAAGTGTGTGTGAAAGCCGTCCTTCACCTAGCTTGTTGGGAACACAAAGTTTCTTTTCAGTTGCAAACTCCATTCCATACATATATATGGGGAGGTACTAGCTCCAACTCCGTTTTACAGTGAAAACTGCAGGAACTTCAAACCGGCACTAGGAAACAGACTGAGAAAGCAGAGAAAAAGTGTCTCCTGCAACCCGTTCCCTTGGTGCTAGATGAACGAACGTCTCTCCACTTGCTCAGTTCTGAGAGATAAGTGTGTGTGAAAGCCGTCCTTCACCTAGCTTGTTGGGAACACAAAGTTTCTTTTCAGTTGCAAACTCCATTCCATACATATATATGGGGAGGTACTAGCTCCAACTCCGTTTTACAGTGAAAACTGCAGGAACATCAAACCGGCACTAGGAAACAGACTGAGAAAGCAGAGAAAAAGTGTCTCCTGCAACCCGTTCCCTTGGTGCTAGATGAACGAACGTCTCTCCACTTGCTCAGTTCTGAGAGATAAGTGTGTGTGAAAGCCTTCCATCACCTAGCTTGTTGGGAACACAAAGTTTCTTTTCAGTTGGCAACTCCATTCAATACATATATATGGGAGGTAGAAGTTCCAACTCGGTTTTACAGTAAAATCTGCAGGAACTTCAAACCGGCACTAGGAAACAGATGGAGAAAGCAGAGAAATATTGTCTCCTGCAACCCGTTCCCTTGGTGCTAGATGAACGAACGTCTCTCCACTTGCTCAGTTCTGAGAGATAATTGTGTGTGAAAGCCGTCCTTCACCTAGCTTGTTGGGAACACAAAGTTTCTTTTCAGTTGCAAACTCCATTCCATACATATATATGAGGAGGTAGAAGCTCCAACACGGTTTTACAGTGAAAACTGCAGGAACTTTAAACCGGCAGTAGGAAACAGACTGAGAAGGCAGAGAAAAAGTGTCTCCTGCAACCCTTTCCCTTGGTGCTAGATGAACGAACGTCTCTCCACTTGCTCAGTTCTGAGAGATAAGTGTGTGTGAAAGCCGTCCTTCACCTAGCTTGTTGGGAACACAAAGTTTCTTTTCAGTTGCAAACTCCATTCCATACATATATATGGGGAGGTACTAGCTCCAACTCGGTTTTACAGTGAAAACTGCAGGAACTTCAAACCGGCACTAGGAAACAGACTGAGAAAGCAGAGAAAAAGTGTCTCCTGCAACCCGTTCCCTTGGTGCTAGATGAACGAACGTCTCTCCACTTGCTCTGTTCTGAGAGATAAGTGTGTGTGAAAGCCGTCCTTCACCTAGCTTGTTGGGGACACAAAGTTTCTTTTCAGTTGCAAACTCCATTCCATACATATATATGGGGAGGTACAAGCTCCAACACGGTTTTACAGTGAAAACTGCAGGAACTTCAAACCGGCACTAGGAAACAGACTGAGAAAGCAGAGAAAAAGTGTCTCCTGCAACCCATTCCCTTGGTCCTAGATGAACGAACGTCTCTCCACTTGCTCAGTTCTGAGAGGAAAGTGTGGGTGAAAGCCGTCCTTCACCTAGCTTGTTGGGAACACAAAGTTTCTTTTCAGTTGGCAACTTCATTCCATACATATATATGGGGAGGTAGAAGTTCCAACACGGTTTTACAGTGAAAACTGCAGGAACTTCAAACCGGCACTAGGAAACAGACTGAGAAAGCAGAGAAAAAGTGTCTCCTGCAACCCGTTCCCTTGGTGCTAGATGAACGAACGTCTCTCCACTTGCTCAGTTCTGAGAGATAAGTGTGTGTGAAAGCCATCCTTCACCTAGCTTGTTGGGAACACAAAGTTTCTTTTCAGTTGCAAACTCCATTCCATACATATATATGAGGAGGTAGAAGCTCCAACACGGTTTTACAGTGAAAACTGCAGGAACTTTAAACCGGCAGTAGGAAACAGACTGAGAAGGCAAAGAAAAAGTGTCTCCTGCAACCCTTTCCTTTGGTGCTAGATGAACGAACGTCTCTCCACTTGCTCAGTTCTGAGAGATAAGTGTGTGTGAAAGCCGTCCTTCACCTAGCTTGTTGGGAACACAAAGTTTCTTTTCAGTTGCAAACTCCATTCCATACATATATATGGGGAGGTAGAAGCTCCAACACGGTTTTACAGTGAAAACTGCAGGAACTTCAAACCGGCACTAGGAAACAGACTGAGAAAGCAGAGAAAAAGTGTCTCCTGCAATCCGTTCCCTTGGTGCTAGATGAACGAACGTCTCTCCACTTGCTCAGTTCTGAGAGATAAGTGTGTGTGAAAGCCGTTCTTCACCTAGCTTGTTGGGGACACAAAGTTTCTTTTCAGTTGCAAACTCCATTCCATACATATATATGGGGAGGTACAAGCTCCAACACGGTTTTACAGTGAAAACTGCAGGAACTTCAAACCGGCACTAGGAAACAGACTGAGAAAGTAGAGAAATAGTGTCTCCTGCAACCCGTTCCCTTGGTGCTAGATGAACGAACGTCTCTCCACTTGCTCAGTTCTGAGAGATAAGTGTGTGTGAAAGCCGTTCTTCACCTAGCTTGTTGGGGACACAAAGTTTCTTTTTAGTTCAAAACTCCATTCCATACATATATATGGGGAGGCACAAGCTCCAACACGGTTTTACAGTGAAAACTGCAGGAACTTCAAACCGGCACTAGGAAACAGACTGAGAAAGCAGAGAAATAGTGTCTCCTGCAACCCGTTCCCTTGGTGCTAGATGAACGAACGTCTCTCCACTTGCTCAGTTCTGAGAGGAATGTGTGTGTGAAAGCCGTCCTTCACCTAGATTGTTGGGAACACAAAGTTTCTTTTCAGTTGCAAACTCCATTCCATACATATATATGAGGAGGTAGAAGCTCCAACACGGTTTTACAGTGAAAACTGCAGGAACTTTAAACCGGCACTAGGAAACAGACTGAGAAGGCAGAGAAAAAGTGTCTCCTGCAACCCTTTCCCTTGCTGCTATATGAACGAACGTCTCTCCACTTGCTCAGTTCTGAGAGATAAGTGTGTGTGAAAGCCGTCCTTTACCTAGCTTGTTGGGAACACAAAGTTTCTTTTCAGTTGCAAACTCCATTCCATACATATATATGGGGTGGTACTAGCTCCAAATCGGTTTTACAGTGAAAACTGCAGGAACTTCAAACGGCACTAGGAAACAGACTGAGAAAGCAGAGAAAAAGTGTCTCCTGCAACCCGTTCCCTTGGTGCTAGATGAACGAACGTCTCTCCACTTGCTCAGTTCTGAGAGATAAGTGTGTGTGAAAGCCGTCCTTCACCTAGCTTGTTGGGAACACAAAGTTTCTTTTCAGTTGCAAACTCCATTCCATACATATATATGGGGAGGTACTAGCTCCAACTCGGTTTTACAGTGAAAACTGCAGGAACTTCAAACCGGCACTAGGAAACAGACTGAGAAAGCAGAGAAAAAGTGTCTCCTGCAACCCGTTCCCTCGGTGCTAGATGAACGAACGTCTCTCCACTTGCTCAGTTCTGAGAGATAAGTGTGTGTGAAAGCTGTCCTTCACCTAGCTTGTTGGGAACACAAAGTTTCTTTTCAGTTGCAAACTCCATTCCATACATATATATGGGGAGGTACAAGCTCCAACACGGTTTTACAGTGAAAACTGCAGGAACTTCAAACCGGCACTAGGAAACAGACTGAGAAAGCAGAGAAAAAGTGTCTCCTGCAACCCGTTCCCTTGGTGCTAGATGAACGAACGTCTCTCCACTTGCTCAGTTCTGAGAGATAAGTGGGAGTGAAAGCCGTCCTTCACCTAGCTTGTTGGGAACACAAAGTTTCTTTTCAGTTGCAAACTCCATTCCATACATATATATGGGGAGGTACAATCTCCAACACGGTTTTACAGTGAAAACTGCAGGAACTTCATAGCGGCACTAGGAAACAGACTGAGAAAGCAGAGAAAAAGTGTCTCCTGCAACCCGTTCCCTTGGTGCTAGATGAACGAACGTCTCTCCACTTGCTAGGTTCTGAGAGATAAGTGTGTGTGAAAGCCGTCCTTCACCTAGCTTGTTGGGAACACAAAGTTTCTTTTCAGTTGCAAACTCCATTCCATACATATATATGAGGAGGTAGAAGCTCCAACACGCTTTTACAGTGAAAACTGCAGGAACTTTAAACCGGCAGTAGGAAACAGACTGAGAAGTCAGAGAAAAAGTGTCTCCTGAAACCCTTTCCCTTGGTGCTAGATGAACGAACGTCTCTCCACATGCTCAGTTCTGAGAGATAAGTGTGTGTGAAAGCCGTCCTTCACCTAGCTTGTTGGGAACACAAAGTTTCTTTTCAGTTGCAAACTCCATTCCATACATATATATGGGGAGGTACAAGCTCCAACACGGTTTTACAGTGAAAACTGCAGGAACTTCAAACCGGCACTAGGAAACAGACTGAGAAAGCAGAGAAAAAGTGTCTCCTGCAACCCGTTCCCTTGGTGCTAGATGAACGAACGTCTCTCCACTTGCTCAGTTCTGAGAGATAAGTGTGTGTGAAAGCCGTCCTTCACCTAGCTTGTTGGGAACACAAAGTTTCTTTTCAGTTGCAAACTCCATTCCATACATATATATGAGGAGGTAGAAGCTCCAACACGGTTTTACAGTGAAAACTGCAGGAACTTTAAACCGGCAGTAGGAAACAGACTGAGAAGGCAGAGGAAAAGAGTCTCCTGCAACCCGTTCCCTTGGTGCTAGATGAACGAACGACTCTCCACTTGCTCAGTTCTGAGAGATAAGTGTGTGTGAAAGCCGTCCTTCACCTAGCTTGTTCGGAACACAAAGTTTCTTTTCAGTTGCAAACTCCATTCCATACATATATATGGGGAGGTACAAGCTCCAACACGGTTTTACAGTGAAAACTGCAGGAACTTCAAACCGGCACTAGGAAACAAACTGAGAAAGCAGAGAAAAAGTGTCTCCTGCAAGCCGTTCCCTTGGTGCTAGATGAACGAACGTCTCTCCACTTGCTCAGTTCTGAGAGATAAGTGTGTGTGAAAGCCGTCCTTCACCTAGCTTGTTGGGAACACAAAGTTTCTTTTCAGTTGCAAACTCCATTCCATACATATATATGGGGAGGTACTAGCTCCAACTCGGTTTTACAGTGAAAACTGCAGGAACTTCAAACCTGCACTAGGAAACAGACTGAGAAAGCAGAGAAAAAGTGTCTCCTGCAACCCGTTCCCTCGGTGCTAGATGAACGAACGTCTCTCCACTTGCTCAGTTCTGAGAGATAAGTGTGTGTGAAAGCTATCCTTCACCTAGCTTGTTGGGAACACAAAGTTTCTTTTCAGTTGCAAACTCCATTCCATACATATATATGGGGAGGTACAAGCTCCAACACGGTTTTACAGTGAAAACTGCAGGAACTTCAAACCGGCACTAGGAAACAGACTGAGAAAGCAGAGAAAAAGTGTCTCCTGCAACCCGTTCCCTTGGTGCTAGATGAACGAACGTCTCTCCACTTGCTCAGTTCTGAGAGATAAGTGTGAGTGAAAGCCGTCCTTCACCTAGCTTGTTGGGAACACAAAGTTTCTTTTCAGTTGCAAACTCCATTCCATACATATATATGGGGAGGTACAATCTCCAACACGGTTTTACAGTGAAAACTGCAGGAACTTCATACTGGCACTAGGAAACAGACTGAGAAAGCAGAGAAAAAGTGTCTCCTGCAACCCGTTCCCTTGGTGCTAGATGAACGAACGTCTCTCCACTTGCTAGGTTCTGAGAGATAAGTGTGTGTGAAAGCCGTCCTTCACCTAGCTTGTTGGGATCACAAAGTTTCTTTTCAGTTGCAAACTCCATTCCATACATATATATGAGGAGGTAGAATCTCCAACACGGTTTTACAGTGAAAACTGCAGGAACTTTAAACCGGCAGTAGGAAACAGACTGAGAATTCAGAGAAAAAGTGTCTCCTGCAACCCTTTCCCTTGGTGCTAGATGAACGAACGTCTCTCCACATACTCAGTTCTGAGAGACAAGTGTGTGTGAAAGCCGTCCTTCACCTAGCTTGTTGGGAACACAAAGTTTCTTTTCAGTTGCAAACTCCATTCCATACATATATATGGGGAGGTACAAGGTCCAACACGGTTTTACAGTGAAAACTGCAGGAACTTCAAACCGGCACTAGGAAACAGACTGAGAAAGCAGAGAAAAAGTGTCTCCTGCAACCCGTTCCCTTGGTGCTAGATGAACGAAATTCTCTCCACTTGCTCAGTTCTGAGAGATAAGTGTGTGTGAAAGCCGTCCTTCACCTAGCTTGTTGGGAACACAAAGTTTCTTTTCAGTTGCAAACTCCATTCCATACATATATATGGGGAGGTACTAGCTCCAACTCCGTTTTACAGTGAAAACTGCAGGAACTTCAAACCGGCACTAGGAAACAGACTGAGAAAGCAGAGAAAAAGTGTCTCCTGCAACCCGTTCCCTTGGTGCTAGATGAACGAACGTCTCTCCACTTGCTCAGTTCTGAGAGATAAGTGTGTGTGAAAGCCGTCCTTCACCTAGCTTGTTGGGAACACAAAGTTTCTTTTCAGTTGCAAACTCCATTCCATACATATATATGGGGAGGTACTAGCTCCAACTCCTTTTTACAGTGAAAACTGCAGGAACATCAAACCGGCACTAGGAAACAGACTGAGAAAGCAGAGAAAAAGTGTCTCCTGCAACCCGTTCCCTTGGTGCTAGATGAACGAACGTCTCTCCACTTGCTCAGTTCTGAGAGATAAGTGTGTGTGAAAGCCTTCCTTCACCTAGCTTGTTGGGAACACAAAGTTTCTTTTCAGTTGGCAACTCCATTCAATACATATATATGGGAGGTAGAAGTTCCAACTCGGTTTTACAGTAAAATCTGCAGGAACTTCAAACCGGCACTAGGAAACAGATGGAGAAAGCAGAGAAATATTGTCTCCTGCAACCCGTTCCCTTGGTGCTAGATGAACGAACGTCTCTCCACTTGCTCAGTTCTGAGAGATAATTGTGTGTGAAAGCCGTCCTTCACCTAGCTTTTTGGGAACACAAAGTTTCGTTTCAGTTGCAAACTCCATTCCATACATATATATGAGGATGTAGAAGCTCCAACACGGTTTTACAGTGAAAACTGCAGGAACTTTACACCGGCAGTAGGAAACAGACTGAGAAGGCAGAGAAAAAGTGTCTCCTGCAACCCTTTCCCTTTGTGCTAGATGAACGAACGTCTCTCCACTTGCTAGGTTCTGAGAGATAAGTGTGTGTGAAAGCCGTCCTTCACCTAGCTTGTTGGGATCACAAAGTTTCTTTTCAGTTGCAAACTCCATTCCATACATATATATGAGGAGGTAGAATCTCCAACACGGTTTTACAGTGAAAACTGCAGGAACTTTAAACCGGCAGTAGGAAACAGACTGAGAAGTCAGAGAAAAAGTGTCTCCTGCAACCCTTTCCCTTGGTGCTAGATGAACGAACGTCTCTCCACATACTCAGTTCTGAGAGACAAGTGTGTGTGAAAGCCGTCCTTCACCTACCTTGTTGGGAACACAAAGTTTCTTTTCAGTTGCAAACTCCATTCCATACATATATATGGGGAGGTAATAGCTCCAACTCGGTTTTACAGTGAAAACTGCAGGAACTTCAAACCGGCACTAGGAAACAGACTGAGAAAGCAGAGAAAAAGTGTCTCCTGCAACCCGTTCCCTTGGTGCTAGATGAACGAACGTCTCTCCACTTGCTCTGTTCTGAGAGATAAGTGTCTGTGAAAGCCGTCCTTCACCTAGCTTGTTGGGGACACAAAGTTTCTTTTCAGTTGCAAACTCCATTCCATACATATATATGGGGAGGTACAAGCTCCAACACGGTTTTACAGTGAAAACTGCAGGAACTTCAAACCGGCACTAGGAAACAGACTGAGAAAGCAGAGAAAAATTGTCTCCTGCAACCCGTTCCCTTGGTCCTAGATGAACGAACGTCTCTCCACTTGCTCAGTTCTGAGAGGAAAGTGTGGGTGAAAGCCGTCCTTCACCTAGCTTGTTGGGAACACAAAGTTTCTTTTCAGTTGCAAACTCCATTCCATACATATATATGGGGAGGTACTAGCTCCAACTCGGTTTTACAGTGAAAACTGCAGGAACATCAAACCGGCACTAGGAAACAGACTGAGAAAGCAGAGAAAAAGTGTCTCCTGCAACCCGTTCCCTTGGTGCTAGATGAACGAACGTCTCTCCACTTGCTCAGTTCTGAGAGATAAGTGTGTGTGAAAGCCTTCCTTCACCTAGCTTGTTGGGAACACAAAGTTTCTTTTCAGTTGGCAACTCCATTCAATACATATATATGGGAGGTAGAAGTTCCAACACTGTTTTACAGTAAAATCTGCAGGAACTTCAAACCGGCACTAGGAAACAGATGGAGAAAGCAGAGAAATATTGTCTCCTGCAACCCGTTCCCTTGGTGCTAGATGAACGAACGTCTCTCCACTTGCTCAGTTCTGAGAGATAATTGTGTGTGAAAGCCGTCCTTCACCTAGCTTGTTGGGAACACAAAGTTTTTTTTCAGTTGGCAACTCCATTCCATACATATATATGGGGAGGTAGAAGTTCCAACACGGTTTTACAGTGAAAACTGCAGGAACTTCAAACCGGCACTTGGAAACAGACTGAGAAAGCAGAGAAAAAGTGTCTCCTGCAACCCGTTCCCTTGGTGCTAGATGAACGAACGTCTCTCCACTTGCTCAGTTCTGAGAGATAAGTGTGTGTGAAAGCCGTCCTTCACCTAGCTTGTTGGGAACACAAAGTTTCTTTTCAGTTGCAAACTCCATTCCATACATATATATGAGGAGGTAGAAGCTCCAACACGGTTTTACAGTGAAAACTGCAGGAACTTTAAACCGGCAGTAGGAAACAGACTGAGAAAGCAGAGAAAAAGTGTCTCCTGCAACCCGTTCCCTTGGTGCTAGATGAACGAACGTCTCTCCACTTGCTCTGTTCTGAGAGATAAGTGTGTGTGAAAGCCGTCCTTCACCTAGCTTGTTGGGGACACAAAGTTTCTTTTCAGTTGCAAATTCCATTCCATACATATATATGGGGAGGTACAAGCTCCAACACGGTTTTACAGTGAAAACTGCAGGAACTTCAAACCGGCACTAGGAAACAGACTGAGAAAGCAGAGAAAAAGTGTCTCCTGCAACCCGTTCCCTTGGTCCTAGATGAACGAACGTCTCTCCACTTGCTCAGTTCTGAGAGGAAAGTGTGGGTGAAAGCCGTCCTTCACCTAGCTTGTTGGGAACACAAAGTTTCTTTTCAGTTGCAAACTCCATTCCATACATATATATGAGGAGGTAGAAGCTCCAACACGGTTTTACAGTGAAAACTGCAGGAACTTCAAACCGGCACTAGGAAACATACTGAGAAAGCAGAGAAAAACTGTCTCCTGCAACCCGTTCCCTTGGTGCTAGATGAACGAAATTCTCTCCACTTGTTCAGTTCTGAGAGATAAGTGTGTGTGAAAGCCGTCCTTCACCTAGCTTGTTGGGAACACAAAGTTTCTTTTCAGTTGCAAACTCCATTCCATACATATATATGGGGAGGTACTAGCTCCAACTCCGTTTTACAGTGAAAACTGCAGGAACTTCAAACCGGCACTAGGAAACATACTGAGAAAGCAGAGAAAAAGTGTCTCCTGCAACACGTTCCCTTGGTGCTAGATGAACGAACGTCTCTCCACTTGCTCAGTTCTGAGAGATAAGTGTGTGTGAAAGCCGTCCTTCACCTAGCTTGTTGGGAACACAAAGTTTATTTTCAGTTGCAAACTCCATTCCATACATATATATGGGGAGGTACTAGCTCCAACTCGGTTTTACAGTGAAAACTGCAGGAACATCAAACCGGCACTAGGAAACAGACTGAGAAAGCAGAGAAAAAGTGTCTCCTGCAACCCGTTCCCTTGGTGCTAGATGAACGAACGTCTCTCCACTTGCTCAGTTCTGAGAGATATGTGTGTGTGAAACCCGTCCTTCACCTAGCTTGTTGGGAACACAAAGTTTCTTTTCAGTTGGCAACTCCAAACAATACATATATATGGGAGGTAGACGTTCCAACTAGGTTTTACAGTAAAATCTGCAGGAACTTCAAACCGGCACTAGGAAACAGACGGAGAAAGCAGAGAAAAATTGTCTCCTACAACCCGTTCCCTTGGTGCTAGATGAACGAACGTCTCTCCACTTGCTCAGTTCTGAGAGATAAGTGTGTGTGAAAGCCGTCCTTCACCTAGCTTGTTGGGAACACAAAGTTTTTTTTCAGTTGGCAACTTCTATCCATACATATATATGGGGAGGTAGAAGTTCCAACACGGTTTTACAGTGAAAACTGCAGGAACTTCAAACCGGCACTAGGAAACAGACTGAGAAAGCAGAGAAAAAGTGTCTCCTGCAACCCGTTCCCTTGGTGCTAGATGAACGAACTTCTCTCCACTTGCTCAGTTCTGAGAGATAAGTGTGTGTGAAAGCCGTCCTTCACCTAGCTTGTTGGGAACACAAAGTTTCTTTTCAGTTGCAAACTCCATTCCATACATATACATGAGGAGGTAGAAGCTCCAACACGGTTTTACAGTGAAAACTGCAGGAACTTTAAACCGGCAGTAGGAAACAGACTGAGAAGGCAGAGAAAAAGTGTCTCCTGCAACCCTTTCCCTTGGTGCTAGATGAACGAACGTCTCTCCACTTGCTCAGTTCTGAGAGATAAGTGTGTGTGAAAGCCGTCCTTCACCTAGCTTGTTGGGAACACAAAGTTTCTTTTCAGTTGCAAACTCCATTCCGTACATATATATGGGGAGGTGCTAGCTCCAACTCGGTTTTACAGTGAAAACTGCAGGAACTTCAAACCGGCACCAGGAAACAGACTGAGAAAGCAGAGAAAAAGTGTCTCCTGCAACCCGTTCCCTTGGTGCTAGATGAACGAACGTCTCTCCACTTGCTCAGTTCTGAGAGGTAAGTGTGTGTGAAAGCCGTCCTTCACCTAGCTTGTTGGGAACACAAAGTTTCTTTTCAGTTGCAAACTCCATTCCATACATATATATGGGGAGGTACAAGCTACAACACGGTTTTACAGTGAAAACTGCAGGAACTTAAAACCGGCACTAGGAAACAGACTGAGAAAGCAGAGAAAAAGTGTCTCCTGCAACCCGTTCCCTTGGTGCTAGATGAACGAACGTCTCTCCACTTGCTCAGTTCTGAGAGATAAGTGTGTGTGAAAGCCGTCCTTCACCAAGCTTGTTGGGAACACAAAGTTTCTTTTCAGTTGCAAACTCCATTCCATACATATATATGAGGAGGTAGAAGCTCCAACACGGTTTTACAGTGAAAACTGCAGGAACTTTAAACCGGCACTAGGAAACAGACTGAGAAGGCAGAGAAAAAGTGTCTCCTGCAACCCTTTCCCTTAGTGCTAGATGAACGAACGTCTCTCCACTTGCTCAGTTCTGAGATATAAGTGTGTGTGAAAGCCGTCCTTTACCTAGCTTGTTGGGAACACAAAGTTTCTTTTCATTTGCAAACTCCATTCCATACATATATATGGGGTGGTACTAGCTCCAACTCGGTTTTACAGTGAAAACTGCAGGAACTTCAAACCGGCACTAGGAAACAGACTGAGAAAGCAGAGAAAAAGTGTCTCCTGCAACCCGTTCCCTTGGTGCTAGATGAACGAACGTCTCTCCACTTGCTCAGTTCTGAGAGATAAGTGTGTGTGAAAGCCGTCCTTCACCTAGCTTGTTGGGAACACAAAGTTTCTTTTCAGTT
Source organism: Camelus bactrianus (assembly GCF_048773025.1). Taxonomy (NCBI): domain Eukaryota; kingdom Metazoa; phylum Chordata; class Mammalia; order Artiodactyla; family Camelidae; genus Camelus; species Camelus bactrianus. Next base: position 92,426,752 of record NC_133545.1, on the reverse strand, counting down.
GCAAACTCCATTCCATATATATATATGGGGAGGTACAAGCTCCAACATGGTTTTACAGTGAAAACTGCAGGAACTTCAAACCGGCACTAGGAAACAGACTGAGAAAACAGAGAAAATGTTGCTCCTGCAACCCGTTCCCTCGGTGGTAGATGAACGAACGTCTCTCCACTTGCTCAGTTCTGAGAGATAAGTGTGTGTGAAAGCCGTTCTTCACCTAGCTTGTTGGGAATACAAAGTTTCTTTTCAGTTGCAAACTCCATTCCATACATATATATGGGGAGGTACAAGCTCCAACACGGTTTTACAGTGAAAACTGCAGGAACTTCAAACCGGCACTAGGAAACAGACTGAGAAAGCAGAGAAAAAGTGTCTCCTGCAAACCGTTCCCTTGGTGCTAGATGAACGAACGTCTCTCCACATGCTCAGTTCTGAGAGATAAGTGTGTGTGAAAGCCGTCCTTCACCTAGCTTGTTGGGAACACAAAGTTTCTTTTCAGTTGCAAACTCCATTCCATACATATATATGGGGAGGTACTAGCTCCAACTCGGTTTTACAATGAAAACTGCAGGAACTTCAAACCGGCACTAGGAAACATACTGAGAAAGCAGAGAAAAAGTGTCTCCTGCAACCCGTTCCCTTGGTGCTAGATGAACGAAGGTCTCTCCACTTGCTCAGTTCTGAGAGATAAGTGTGTGTGAAAGCCGTCCTTCACCTAGCTTGTTGGGAACACAAAGTTTCTTTTCAGTTGCAAACTCCATTCCATACATATATATGGGGAGTTACTAGCTCCAACTCGGTTTTACAGTGAAAACTGCAGGAACTTGAAACCGGCACTAGGAAACAGACTGAGAAAGCAGAGAAAAAGTGTCTCCTGCAACCCGTTCCCTTGGTGCTAGATGAACGAAGGTCTCTCCACTTGCTCAGTTCTGAGAGATAAGTGTGTGTGAAAGCCGTCCTTCACCTAGCTTGTTGGGAACACAAAGTTTCTTTTCAGTTGCAAACTCCATTCCATACATATATATGTGGAGGTAGAAGCTCCAACACGGTTTTACAGTGAAAACTGCAGGAACTTCAAACCGGCACTAGGAAACAGACTGAGAAAGCAGAGAAATGTGTCTCCTGCAACCCGTTCCCTTGGTGCTAGATGAACGAACGTCTCTCCACTTGCTCAGTTCTGAGAGATAAGTGTGTGTGAAAGCCGTCCTTCACCTAGCTTGTTGGGAACACAAAGTTTCTTTTCAGTTGCAAACTCCATTCCATACATATATATGGGGAGTTACTAGCTCCAACTCGGTTTTACAGTGAAAACTGCAGGAACTTCAAACCGGCACTAGGAAACAAACTGAGAAAGCAGAGAAAAAGTGTCTCCTGCAAACCGTTCCCTTGGTGCTAGATGAACGAACGTCTCTCCACTTGCTCAGTTCTGAGAGATAAGTGTGTGTGAAAGCCGTCCTTCACATAGCTTGTTGGGAACACAAAGTTTCTTTTCAGTTGCAAACTCCATTCCATACATATATATGTGGAGGTACTAGCTCCAACTCCGTTTTACAGTGAAAACTGCAGGAACTTGAAACCGGCACTAGGAAACAGACTGAGAAAGCAGAGAAAAAGTGTCTCCTGGAACCCGTTCCCTTGGTGCTAGATGAACGAACGTCTCTCCACTTGCTCAGTTCTGAGAGATAAGTGTGTGTGAAAGCCGTCCTTCACCTAGCTTGTTGGGAACACAAAGTTTCTTTTCAGTTGCAAACTCCATTCCATACATATATATGGGGAGGTAGAAGCTCCAACACGGTTTTACAGTGAAAACTGCAGGAACTTCAAACCGGCACTAGGAAACAGACTGAGAAAGCAGAGAAAATGTGTCTCCTGCAACCCGTTCCCTTGGTGCTAGATGAACGAAATTCTCTCCACTTGCTCAGTTCTGAGAGATAAGTGTGTGTGAAAGCCGTCCTTCACCTAGCTTGTTGGGAACACAAAGTTTCTTTTCAGTTGGCAACTCCATTCAATACATATATATGGGGAGGTAGAAGTTCCAACTCGGTTTTACAGTGAAAACAGCAGGAACTTCAAACCGGCACTAGGAATCAGACTGAGAAAGCAGAGAAATATTGTCTCCTGCAACCCGTTCCCTTGGTGCTAGATGAACGAACGTCTCTCCACTTGCTAACTTCTGAGAGATAAGTGTGTGTGAAAGCCGTACTTCATCTAGCTTGTTGGGAAAACAAAGTTTCTTTTCAGTTGCAAACTCCATTCCATACATATATATGGGGAGGTAATAGCTCCAACTCGGTTTTACATTGAAAACTGCAGGAACTTCAAACGGCACTAGGAAACAGACTGAGAAAGCAGAGAAAAAGTCTCTCCTGCAACCCGTTCCCTTGGTGCTAGATGAACGAACGTCTCTCCACTTGCTCAGTTCTGAGAGATAAGTGTGTGTGAAAGCCGTCCTTCACCTAGCTTGTTGGGAACACAAAGTTTCCTTTCAGTTGCAAACTCCATTCCATACATATACATGAGGAGGTAGAAGCTCCAACACGGTTTTACAGTGAAAACTGCAGGAACTTTAAACCGGCAGTAGGAAACAGACTTAGAAGGCAGAGAAAAAGTGTCTCCTGCAACCTTTTCCCTTGGTGCTAGATGAACGAACGTCTCTCCACTTGCTCAGTTCTGAGAGATAAGTGTGTGTGAAAGCCGTCCTTCACCTAGCTTGTTGGGAACACAAAGTTTCTTTTCAGTTGCAAACTCCATTCCATACATATATATGGGGAGTTACTAGCTCCAACTCGGTTTTACAGTGAAAACTGCAGGAATTTCAAACCGGCACTAGGAAACAGACTGAGAAAGCAGAGAAAAAGTGTCTCCTGCAACCCGTTCCCTTGGTGCTAGATGAACGAACGTCTCTCCACTTGCTCAGTTCTGAGAGGTAAGTGTGTGTGAAAGCCGTCCTTCACCTAGCTTGTTGGGAACACAAAGTTTCTTTTCAGTTGCAAACTCCATTCCATACATATATATGGGGAGGTACAAGCTACAACACGGTTTTACAGTGAAAACTGCAGGAACTTAAAACCGGCACTAGGAAACAGACTGAGAAAGCAGAGAAAAAGTGTCTCCTGCAACCCGTTCCCTTGGTGCTAGATGAACGAACGTCTCTCCACTTGCTCAGTTCTGAGAGGAAAGTGTGTGTGAAAGCCGTCCTTCACCAAGCTTGTTGGGAACACAAAGTTTCTTTTCAGTTGCAAACTCCATTCCATACATATATATGAGGAGGTAGAAGCTCCAACACGGTTTTACAGTGAAAACTGCAGGAACTTTAAACCGGCACTAGGAAACAGACTGAGAAGGCAGAGAAAAAGTGTCTCCTGCAACCCTTTCCCTTAGTGCTAGATGAACGAACGTCTCTCCACTTGCTCAGTTCTGAGATATAAGTGTGTGTGAAAGCCGTCCTTTACCTAGCTTGTTGGGAACACAAAGTTTCTTTTCAGTTGCAAACTCCATTCCATACATATATATGGGGTGGTACTAGCTCCAACTCGGTTTTACAGTGAAAACTGCAGGAACTTCAAACCGGCACTAGGAAACAGACTGAGAAAACAGAGAAAAAGTGGCTCCTGCAACCCGTTCCCTCGGTGGTAGATGAACGAACGTCTCTCCACTTGCTCAGTTCTGAGAGATAAGTGTGTGTGAAAGCCGTTCTTCACCTAGCTTGTTGGGAATACAAAGTTTCTTTTCAGTTGCAAACTCCATTCCATACATATATATGGGGAGGTACAAGCTCCAACACGGTTTTACAGTGAAAACTGCAGGAACTTCAAACCGGCACTAGGAAACAGACTGAGAAAGCAGAGAAAAAGTGTCTCCTGCAAACCGTTCCCTTGGTGCTAGATGAACGAACGTCTCTCCACATGCTCAGTTCTGAGAGATAAGTGTGTGTGAAAGCCGTCCTTCACCTAGCTTGTTGGGAACACAAAGTTTCTTTTCAGTTGCAAACTCCATTCCATACATATATATGGGGAGGTACTAGCTCCAACTCGGTTTTACAATGAAAACTGCAGGAACTTCAAACCGGCACTAGGAAACATACTGAGAAAGCAGAGAAAAAGTGTCTCCTGCAACCCGTTCCCTTGGTGCTAGATGAACGAAGGTCTCTCCACTTGCTCAGTTCTGAGAGATAAGTGTGTGTGAAAGCCGTCCTTCACCTAGCTTGTTGGGAACACAAAGTTTCTTTTCAGTTGCAAACTCCATTCCATACATATATATGGGGAGTTACTAGCTCCAACTCGGTTTTACAGTGAAAACTGCAGGAACTTGAAACCGGCACTAGGAAACAGACTGAGAAAGCAGAGAAAAAGTGTCTCCTGCAACCCGTTCCCTTGGTGCTAGATGAACGAACGTCTCTCCACTTGCTCAGTTCTGAGAGATAAGTGTGTGTGAAAGCCGTCCTTCACCTAGCTTGTTGGGAACACAAAGTTTCTTTTCAGTTGCAAACTCCATTCCATACATATATATGTGGAGGTAGAAGCTCCAACACGGTTTTACAGTGAAAACTGCAGGAACTTCAAACCGGCACTAGGAAACAGACTGAGAAAGCAGAGAAATGTGTCTCCTGCAACCCGTTCCCTTGGTGCTAGATGAACGAACGTCTCTCCACTTGCTCAGTTCTGAGAGATAAGTGTGTGTGAAAGCCGTCCTTTACCTAGCTTGTTGGGAACACAAAGTTTCTTTTCAGTTGCAAACTCCATTCCATACATATATATGGGGTGGTACTAGCTCCAACTCGGTTTTACAGTGAAAACTGCAGGAACTTCAAACCGGCACTAGGAAACAGACTGAGAAAGCAGAGAAAAAGTGTCTCCTGCAACCCGTTCCCTTGGTGCTAGATGAACGAACGTCTCTCCACTTGCTCAGTTCTGAGAGATAAGTGTGTGTGAAAGCCGTCCTTCACCTAGCTTGTTGGGAACACAAAGTTTCTTTTCAGTTGCAAACTCCATTCCATATATATATATGGGGAGGTACAAGCTCCAACATGGTTTTACAGTGAAAACTGCAGGAACTTCAAACCGGCACTAGGAAACAGACTGAGAAAACAGAGAAAAAGTGGCTCCTGCAACCCGTTCCCTCGGTGGTAGATGAACGAACGTCTCTCCACTTGCTCAGTTCTGAGAGATAAGTGTGTGTGAAAGCCGTTCTTCACCTAGCTTGTTGGGAATACAAAGTTTCTTTTCAGTTGCAAACTCCATTCCATACATATATATGGGGAGGTACAAGCTCCAACACGGTTTTACAGTGAAAACTGCAGGAACTTCAAACCGGCACTAGGAAACAGACTGAGAAAGCAGAGAAAAAGTGTCTCCTGCAAACCGTTCCCTTGGTGCTAGATGAACGAACGTCTCTCCACATGCTCAGTTCTGAGAGATAAGTGTGTGTGAAAGCCGTCCTTCACCTAGCTTGTTGGGAACACAAAGTTTCTTTTCAGTTGCAAACTCCATTCCATACATATATATGGGGAGGTACTAGCTCCAACTCGGTTTTACAATGAAAACTGCAGGAACTTCAAACCGGCACTAGGAAACATACTGAGAAAGCAGAGAAAAAGTGTCTCCTGCAACCCGTTCCCTTGGTGCTAGATGAACGAAGGTCTCTCCACTTGCTCAGTTCTGAGAGATAAGTGTGTGTGAAAGCCGTCCTTCACCTAGCTTGTTGGGAACACAAAGTTTCTTTTCAGTTGCAAACTCCATTCCATACATATATATGGGGAGTTACTAGCTCCAACTCGGTTTTACAGTGAAAACTGCAGGAACTTGAAACCGGCACTAGGAAACAGACTGAGAAAGCAGAGAAAAAGTGTCTCCTGCAACCCGTTCCCTTGGTGCTAGATGAACGAACGTCTCTCCACTTGCTCAGTTCTGAGAGATAAGTGTGTGTGAAAGCCGTCCTTCACCTAGCTTGTTGGGAACACAAAGTTTCTTTTCAGTTGCAAACTCCATTCCATACATATATATGTGGAGGTAGAAGCTCCAACACGGTTTTACAGTGAAAACTGCAGGAACTTCAAACCGGCACTAGGAAACAGACTGAGAAAGCAGAGAAATGTGTCTCCTGCAACCCGTTCCCTTGGTGCTAGATGAACGAACGTCTCTCCACTTGCTCAGTTCTGAGAGATAAGTGTGTGTGAAAGCCGTCCTTCACCTAGCTTGTTGGGAACACAAAGTTTCTTTTCAGTTGCAAACTCCATTCCATACATATATATGGGGAGTTACTAGCTCCAACTCGGTTTTACAGTGAAAACTGCAGGAACTTCAAACCGGCACTAGGAAACAAACTGAGAAAGCAGAGAAAAAGTGTCTCCTGCAACCCGTTCCCTTGGTGCTAGATGAACGAACGTCTCTCCACTTGCTCAGTTCTGAGAGATAAGTGTGTGTGAAAGCCGTCCTTCACATAGCTTGTTGGGAACACAAAGTTTCTTTTCAGTTGCAAACTCCATTCCATACATATATATGGGGAGGTACTAGCTCCAACTCCGTTTTACAGTGAAAACTGCAGGAACTTCAAACCGGCACTCGGAAACAGACTGAGAAAGCAGAGAAAAAGTGTCTCCTGCAACCCGTTCCCTTGGTGCTAGATGAACGAACGTCTCTCCACTTGCTCAGTTCTGAGAGATAAGTGTGTGTGAAAGCCGTCCTTCACCTAGCTTGTTGGGAACACAAAGTTTCTTTTCAGTTGCAAACTCCATTCCATACATATATATGGGGAGGTAGAAGCTCCAACACGGTTTTACAGTGAAAACTGCAGGAACTTCAAACCGGCACTAGGAAACAGACTGAGAAAGCAGAGAAAAAGTGTCTCCTGCAACCCGTTCCCTTGGTGCTAGATGAACGAAATTCTCTCCACTTGCTCAGTTCTGAGAGATAAGTGTGTGTGAAAGCCGTCCTTCACCTAGCTTGTTGGGAACACAAAGTTTCTTTTCAGTTGGCAACTCCATTCAATACATATATATGGGGAGGTAGAAGTTCCAACTCGGTTTTACAGTGAAAACAGCAGGAACTTCAAACCGGCACTAGGAAACAGACTGAGAAAGCAGAGAAATATTGTCTCCTGCAACCCGTTCCCTTGGTGCTAGATGAACGAACGTCTCTCCACTTGCTAAGTTCTGAGAGATAAGTGTGTGTGAAAGCCGTACTTCATCTAGCTTGTTGGGAAAACAAAGTTTCTTTTCAGTTGCAAACTCCATTCCATACATATATATGGGGAGGTAATAGCTCCAACTCGGTTTTACAGTGAAAACTGCAGGAACTTCAAACGGCACTAGGAAACAGACTGAGAAACAGAGAAAAAGTCTCTCCTGCAACCCGTTCCCTTGGTGCTAGATGAACGAACGTCTCTTCACTTGCTCAGTTCTGAGAGATAAGTGTGTGTGAAAGCCGTCCTTCACCTAGCTTGTTGGGAACACAAAGTTTCCTTTCAGTTGCAAACTCCATTCCATACATATATATGGGGAGGTAGTAGCTCCAACTCGCTTTTACAGTGAAAAATGCAGGAACTTCAAACCGGCACTCGGAAACAGACTGAGAAAGCAGAGAAAAAGTGTCTCCTGCAACACGTTCCCTTGGTGCTAGATGAACGAACGTCTCTCCACTTGCTCAGTTCTGAGAGATAAGTGTGTGTGAAAGCCGTCCTTCACCTAGCTTGTTGGGAACACAAAGTTTCTTTTCAGTTGCAAACTCCATTCCATACATATATATGAGGAGGTAGAAGCTCCAACACGGTTTTACAGTGAAAACTGCAGGAACTTTAAACCGGCACTAGGAAACAGACTGAGAAGGCAGAGAAAAAGTGTCTCCTGCAACCCGTTCCCTTGGTGCTAGATGAACGAACGTCTCTCCACTTGCTAAGTTCTGAGAGATAAGTGTGTGTGAAAGCCGTACTTCATCTAGCTTGTTGGGAAAACAAAGTTTCTTTTCAGTTGCAAACTCCATTCCATACATATATATGGGGAGGTACTAGCTCCAACTCGGTTTTACAGTGAAAACTGCAGGAACTTCAAACGGCACTAGGAAACAGACTGAGAAAGCAGAGAAAAAGTCTCTCCTGCAACCCGTTCCCTTGGTGCTAGATGAACGAACGTCTCTCCACTTGCTCAGTTCTGAGAGATAAGTGTGTGTGAAAGCCGTCATTCACCTAGCTTGTTGGGAACACAAAGTTTCTTTTCAGTTGCAAACTCCATTCCATACATATATATGGGGAGGTAGAAGCTCCAACACGGTTTTACAGTGAAAACTGCAGGAACTTCAAACCGGCACTAGGAAACAGACTGAGAAAGCAGAGAAAAAGTATCTCCTGCAACCCGTTCCCTTGGTGCTATATGAACGAACGTCTCTCCACTTGCTCAGTTCTGAGAGATAAGTGTGTGTTAAAGCCGTCCGTCACCTAGCTTGTTGGGAACACAAAGTTTCTTTTCAGTTGCAAACTCCATTCCATACATATATATGAGGAGGTAGAAGCTCCAACACGGTTTTACAGTGAAAACTGCAGGAACTTTAAACCGGCACTAGGAAACAGACTGAGAAGGTAGAGAAAAATTGTCTCCGGCAACCCGTTCCCTTGGTGCTAGATGAACGAACGTCTCTCCACTTGCTCAGTTCTGAGAGATAAGTGTGTGTGAAAGCCGTCCTTCATCTAGCTTGTTGGGAAAACAAAGTTTCTTTTCAGTTGCAAACTCCATTCCATACATATATATGGGGAGGTACTAGCTCCAACTCGGTTTTACATTGAAAACTGCAGGAACTTCAAACGGCACTAGGAAACAGACTGAGAAAGCAGAGAAAAAGTCTCTCCTGCAACCCGTTCCCTTGGTGCTACATGAACGAACGTCTCTCCACTTGCTCAGTTCTGAGAGATAAGTGTGTGTGAAAGCCGTCCTTCACCTAGCTTGTTGGGAACACAAAGTTTCTTTTCAGTTGCAAACTCCATTCCATACATATATATGAGGAGGTAGAAGCTCCAACACGGTTTTACAGTGAAAACTGCAGGAACTTTATACCGGCACTAGGAAACAGACTGAGAAAGCAGAGAAAAAGTGTCTCCTGCAACCCGTTCCCTTGGTGCTAGATGAACGAACGTCTCTCCACTTGCTCAGTTCTGAGAGATAAGTATGTGTGAAAGCCGTCCTTCATCTAGCTTGTTGGGAAAACAAAGTTTCTTTTCAGTTGCAAACTCCATTCCATACATATATATGGGGAGGTACTAGCTCCAAATCGGTTTTACAGTGAAAACTGCAGGAACTTCAAACGGCACTAGGAAACAGACTGAGAAAGCAGAGAAAAAGTGTCTCCTGCAACCCGTTCCCTTGGTGCTAGATGAACGAACGTCTCTCCACTTGCTCAGTTCTGAGAGATAAGTGTGTGTGAAAGCCGTCCTTCACCTAGCTTGTTGGGAACACAAAGTTTCTTTTCAGTTGCAAACTCCATTCCATACATATATATGGGGAGGTAGAAGCTCCAACACGGTTTTACAGTGAAAACTGCAGGAACTTCAAACCGGCACTAGGAAACAGACTGAGAAAGCAGAGAAAAATTGTCTCCTGCAACCCGTTCCCTTGGTGCTAGATGAACGAACGTCTCTCCACTTGCTCAGTTCTGAGAGATAAGTGTGTGTGAAAGCCGTCCTTCATCTAACTTGTTGGGAAAACAAAGTTTCTTTTCAGTTGCAAACTCCATTCCATACATATATATGGGGAGGTACTAGCTCCAACTCGGTTTTACAGTGAAAACTGCAGGAACTTCAAACGGCACTAGGAAACAGACTGAGAAAGCAGAGAAAAAGTCTCTCCTGCAACCCGTTCCCTTGGTGCTAGATGAACGAACGTCTCTCCACTTGCTCAGTTCTGAGAGATAAGTGTGTGTGAAAGCCGTCCTTCACCTAGCTTGTTGGGAACACAAAGTTTCCTTTCAGTTGCAAACTCCATTCCATACATATATATGGGGAGGTAGAAGCTCCAACACGGATTTACAGTGAAAACTGCAGGAACTTCAAACCGGCACTAGGAAACAGACTGAGAAAGCAGAGAAAAAGTGTCTCCTGCAACCCGTTCCCTTGGTGCTAGATGAACGAACGTCTCTCCACTTGCTCAGTTCTGAGAGATAAGTGTGTGTGAAAGCCGTCCTTCACCTAGCTTGTTGGGAACACAAAGTTTCTTTTCAGTTGCAAACTCCATTCCATACATATATATGAGGAGGTAGAAGCTCCAACACGGTTTTACAGTGAAAACTGCAGGAACTTTAAACCGGCACTAGGAAACAGACTGAGAAAGCAGAGAAAAAGTGTCCCCTGCAACCCGTTCCCTTGGTGCTAGATGAACGAACGTCTCTCCACTTGCTCAGTTCTGAGAGATAAGTGTGTGTGAAAGCCGTACTTCATCTAGCTTGTTGGGAACACAAAGTTTCCTTTCAGTTGCAAACTCCATTCCATACATATATATAGGGAGGTACTAGCTCCAACTCGCTTTTACAGTGAAAACTGCAGGAACTTCAAACCGGCACTCGGAAACAGACTGAGAAAGCAGAGAAAAAGTGTCTCCTGCAACCCGTTCCCTTGGTGCTAGATGAACGAACGTCTCTCCACTTGCTCAGTTCTGAGAGATAAGTGTGTGTGAAAGCCGTCATTCACCTAGCTTGTTGGGAACACAAAGTTTCTTTTCAGTTGCAAACTCCATTCCATACATATATATGGGGAGGTAGAAGCTCCAACACGGTTTTACAGTGAAAACTGCAGGAACTTCAAACCGGCACTAGGAAACAGACTGAGAAAGCAGAGAAATGTGTCTCCTGCAACCCGTTCCCTTGGTGCTAGATGAACGAACGTCTCTCCACTTGCTCAGTTCTGAGAGATAAGTGTGTGTGAAAGCCGTCCTTCACCTAGCTTGTTGGGAACACAAAGTTTCTTTTCAGTTGCAAACTCCATTCCATACATATATATGGGGAGTTACTAGCTCCAACTCGGTTTTACAGTGAAAACTGCAGGAACTTCAAACCGGCACTAGGAAACAAACTGAGAAAGCAGAGAAAAAGTGTCTCCTGCAACCCGTTCCCTTGGTGCTAGATGAACGAACGTCTCTCCACTTGCTCAGTTCTGAGAGATAAGTGTGTGTGAAAGCCGTCCTTCACATAGCTTGTTGGGAACACAAAGTTTCTTTTCAGTTGCAAACTCCATTCCATACATATATATGGGTAGGTACTAGCTCCAACTCCGTTTTACAGTGAAAACTGCAGGAACTTCAAACCGGCACTCGGAAACAGACTGAGAAAGCAGAGAAAAAGTGTCTCCTGGAACCCGTTCCCTTGGTGCTAGATGAACGAACGTCTCTCCACTTGCTCAGTTCTGAGAGATAAGTGTGTGTGAAAGCCGTCCTTCACCTAGCTTGTTGGGAACACAAAGTTTCTTTTCAGTTGCAAACTCCATTCCATACATATATATGGGGAGGTAGAAGCTCCAACACGGTTTTACAGTGAAAACTGCAGGAACTTCAAACCGGCACTAGGAAACAGACTGAGAAAGCAGAGAAAAAGTGTCTCCTGCAACACGTTCCCTTGGTGCTAGATGAACGAAATTCTCTCCACTTGCTCAGTTCTGAGAGATAAGTGTGTGTGAAAGCCGTCCTTCACCTAGCTTGTTGGGAACACAAAGTTTCTTTTCAGTTGGCAACTCCATTCAATACATATATATGGGGAGGTAGAAGTTCCAACTCGGTTTTACAGTGAAAACAGCAGGAACTTCAAACCGGCACTAGGAATCAGACTGAGAAAGCAGAGAAATATTGTCTCCTGCAACCCGTTCCCTTGGTGCTAGATGAACGAACGTCTCTCCACTTGCTAACTTCTGAGAGATAAGTGTGTGTGAAAGCCGTACTTCATCTAGCTTGTTGGGAAAACAAAGTTTCTTTTCAGTTGCAAACTCCATTCCATACATATATATGGGGAGGTAATAGCTCCAACTCGGTTTTACAGTGAAAACTGCAGGAACTTCAAACGGCACTAGGAAACAGACTGAGAAAGCAGAGAAAAAGTCTCTCCTGCAACCCGTTCCCTTGGTGCTAGATGAACGAACGTCTCTCCACTTGCTCAGTTCTGAGAGATAAGTGTGTGTGAAAGCCGTCCTTCACCTAGCTTGTTGGGAACACAAAGTTTCCTTTCAGTTGCAAACTCCATTCCATACATATACATGAGGAGGTAGAAGCTCCAACACGGTTTTACAGTGAAAACTGCAGGAACTTTAAACCGGCAGTAGGAAACAGACTTAGAAGGCAGAGAAAAAGTGTCTCCTGCAACCTTTTCCCTTGGTGCTAGATGAACGAACGTCTCTCCACTTGCTCAGTTCTGAGAGATAAGTGTGTGTGAAAGCCGTCCTTCACCTAGCTTGTTGGGAACACAAAGTTTCTTTTCAGTTGCAAACTCCATTCCATACATATATATGGGGAGTTACTAGCTCCAACTCGGTTTTACAGTGAAAACTGCAGGAACTTCAAACCGGCACTAGGAAACAGACTGAGAAAGCAGAGAAAAAGTGTCTCCTGCAACCCGTTCCCTTGGTGCTAGATGAACGAACGTCTCTCCACTTGCTCAGTTCTGAGAGGTAAGTGTGTGTGAAAGCCGTCCTTCACCTAGCTTGTTGGGAACACAAAGTTTCTTTTCAGTTGCAAACTCCATTCCATACATATATATGGGGAGGTACAAGCTACAACACGGTTTTACAGTGAAAACTGCAGGAACTTAAAACCGGCACTAGGAAACATACTGAGAAAGCAGAGAAAAAGTGTCTCCTGCAACCCGTTCCCTTGGTGCTAGATGAACGAACGTCTCTCCACTTGCTCAGTTCTGAGAGGAAAGTGTGTGTGAAAGCCGTCCTTCACCAAGCTTGTTGGGAACACAAAGTTTCTTTTCAGTTGCAAACTCCATTCCATACATATATATGAGGAGGTAGAAGCTCCAACACGGTTTTACAGTGAAAACTGCAGGAACTTTAAACCGGCACTAGGAAACAGACTGAGAAGGCAGAGAAAAAGTGTCTCCTGCAACCCTTTCCCTTAGTGCTAGATGAACGAACGTCTCTCCACTTGCTCAGTTCTGAGATATAAGTGTGTGTGAAAGCCGTCCTTTACCTAGCTTGTTGGGAACACAAAGTTTCTTTTCAGTTGCAAACTCCATTCCATACATATATATGGGGAGGTACTAGCTCCAACTCGGTTTTACAGTGAAAACTGCAGGAACTTCAAACCGGCACTAGGAAACAGACTGAGAAAGCAGAGAAAAAGTGTCTCCTGCAACCCGTTCCCTTGGTGCTAGATGAACCAACGTCTCTCCACTTGCTCAGTTCTGAGAGATAAGTGTGTGTGAAAGCCGTCCTTCACCTAGCTTGTTGGGAACACAAAGTTTCTTTTCAGTTGCAAACTCCATTCCATATATATATATGGGGAGGTACAAGCTCCAACATGGTTTTACAGTGAAAACTGCAGGAACTTCAAACCGGCACTAGGAAACAGACTGAGAAAACAGAGAAAAAGTGGCTCCTGCAACCCGTTCCCTCGGTGCTAGATGAACGAACGTCTCTCCACTTGCTCAGTTCTGAGAGATAAGTGTGTGTGAAAGCCGTTCTTCACCTAGCTTGTTGGGAATACAAAGTTTCTTTTCAGTTGCAAACTCCATTCCATACATATATATGGGGAGGTACAAGCTCCAACACGGTTTTACAGTGAAAACTGCAGGAACTTCAAACCGGCACTAGGAAACAGACTGAGAAAGCAGAGAAAAAGTGTCTCCTGCAAACCGTTCCCTTGGTGCTAGATGAACGAACGTCTCTCCACATGCTCAGTTCTGAGAGATAAGTGTGTGTGAAAGCCGTCCTTCACCTAGCTTGTTGGGAACACAAAGTTTCTTTTCAGTTGCAAACTCCATTCCATACATATATATGGGGAGGTACTAGCTCCAACTCGGTTTTACAATGAAAACTGCAGGAACTTCAAACCGGCACTAGGAAACATACTGAGAAAGCAGAGAAAAAGTGTCTCCTGCAACCCGTTCCCTTGGTGCTAGATGAACGAAGGTCTCTCCACTTGCTCAGTTCTGAGAGATAAGTGTGTGTGAAAGCCGTCCTTCACCTAGCTTGTTGGGAACACAAAGTTTCTTTTCAGTTGCAAACTCCATTCCATACATATATATGGGGAGTTACTAGCTCCAACTCGGTTTTACAGTGAAAACTGCAGGAACTTGAAACCGGCACTAGGAAACAGACTGAGAAAGCAGAGAAAAAGTGTCTCCTGCAACCCGTTCCCTTGGTGCTAGATGAACGAACGTCTCTCCATTTGCTCAGTTCTGAGAGATAAGTGTGTGTGAAAGCCGTCCTTCACCTAGCTTGTTGGGAACACAAAGTTTCTTTTCAGTTGCAAACTCCATTCCATACATATATATGTGGAGGTAGAAGCTCCAACACGGTTTTACAGTGAAAACTGCAGGAACTTCAAACCGGCACTAGGAAACAGACTGAGAAAGCAGAGAAATGTGTCTCCTGCAACCCGTTCCCTTGGTGCTAGATGAACGAACGTCTCTCCACTTGCTCAGTTCTGAGAGATAAGTGTGTGTGAAAGCCGTCCTTCACCTAGCTTGTTGGGAACACAAAGTTTCTTTTCAGTTGCAAACTCCATTCCATACATATATATGGGGAGTTACTAGCTCCAACTCGGTTTTACAGTGAAAACTGTAGGAACTTCAAACCGGCACTAGGAAACAAACTGAGAAAGCAGAGAAAAAGTGTCTCCTGCAACCCGTTCCCTTGGTGCTAGATGAACGAACGTCTCTCCACTTGCTCAGTTCTGAGAGATAAGTGTGTGTGAAAGCCGTCCTTCACATAGCTTGTTGGGAACACAAAGTTTCTTTTCAGTTGCAAACTCCATTCCATACATATATATGGGGAGGTACTAGCTCCAACTCCGTTTTACAGTGAAAACTGCAGGAACTTCAAACCGGCACTCGGAAACAGACTGAGAAAGCAGAGAAAAAGTGTCTCCTGCAACCCGTTCCCTTGGTGCTAGATGAACGAACGTCTCTCCACTTGCTCAGTTCTGAGAGATAAGTGTGTGTGAAAGCCGTCCTTCACCTAGCTTGTTGGGAACACAAAGTTTCTTTTCAGTTGCAAACTCCATTCCATACATATATATGGGGAGGTAGAAGCTCCAACACGGTTTTACAGTGAAAACTGCAGGAACTTCAAACCGGCACTAGGAAACAGACTGAGAAAGCAGAGAAAACGTGTCTCCTGGAACCCGTTCCCTTGGTGCTAGATGAACGAAATTCTCTCCACTTGCTCAGTTCTGAGAGATAAGTGTGTGTGAAAGCCGTCCTTCACCTAGCTTGTTGGGAACACAAAGTTTCTTTTCAGTTGGCAACTCCATTCAATACATATATATGGGGAGGTAGAAGTTCCAACTCGGTTTTACAGTGAAAACAGCAGGAACTTCAAACCGGCACTAGGAAACAGACTGAGAAAGCAGAGAAATATTGTCTCCTGCAACCCGTTCCCTTGGTGCTAGATGAACGAACGTCTCTCCACTTGCTAAGTTCTGAGAGATAAGTGTGTGTGAAAGCCGTACTTCATCTAGCTTGTTGGGAAAACAAAGTTTCTTTTCAGTTGCAAACTCCATTCCATACATATATATGGGGAGGTAATAGCTCCAACTCGGTTTTACAGTGAAAACTGCAGGAACTTCAAACGGCACTAGGAAACAGACTGAGAAAGCAGAGAAAAAGTCTCTCCTGCAACCCGTTCCCTTGGTGCTAGATGAACGAACGTCTCTCCACTTGCTCAGTTCTGAGAGATAAGTGTGTGTGAAAGCCGTCCTTCACCTAGCTTGTTGGGAACACAAAGTTTCCTTTCAGTTGCAAATTCCATTCCATACTTATATATGGGGAGGTACTAGCTCCAACTCGCTTTTACAGTGAAAAATGCAGGAACTTGAAACCGGCACTCGGAAACAGACTGAGAAAGCAGAGAAAAAGTGTCTCCTGCAACACGTTCCCTTGGTGCTAGATGAACGAACGTCTCTCCACTTGCTCAGTTCTGAGAGTTAAGTGTGTGTGAAAGCCGTCCTTCACCTAGCTTGTTGGGAACACAAAGTTTCTTTTCAGTTGCAAACTCCATTCCATACATATATATGAGGAGGTAGAAGCTCCAACACGGTTTTACAGTGAAAACTGCAGGAACTTTAAACCGGCACTAGGAAACAGACTGAGAAGGCAGAGAAAAAGTGTCTCCTGCAACCCGTTCCCTTGGTGCTAGATGAACGAACGTCTCTCCACTTGCTAAGTTCTGAGAGATAAGTGTGTGTGAAAGCCGTACTTCATCTAGCTTGTTGGGAAAACAAAGTTTCTTTTCAGTTGCAAACTCCATTCCATACATATATATGGGGAGGTACTAGCTCCAACTCGGTTTTACAGTGAAAACTGCAGGAACTTCAAACGGCACTAGGAAACAGACTGAGAAAGCAGAGAAAAAGTCTCTCCTGCAACCCGTTCCCTTGGTGCTAGATGAACGAACGTCTCTCCACTTGCTCAGTTCTGAGAGATAAGTGTGTGTGAAAGCCGTCATTCACCTAGCTTGTTGGGAACACAAAGTTTCTTTTCAGTTGCAAACTCCATTCCATACATATATATGGGGAGGTAGAAGCTCCAACACGGTTTTACAGTGAAAACTGCAGGAACTTCAAACCGGCACTAGGAAACAGACTGAGAAAGCAGAGAAAAAGTATCTCCTGCAACCCGTTCCCTTGGTGCTATATGAACGAACGTCTCTCCACTTGCTCAGTTCTGAGAGATAAGTGTGTGTTAAAGCCGTCCGTCACCTAGCTTGTTGGGAACACAAAGTTTCTTTTCAGTTGCAAACTCCATTCCATACATATATATGAGGAGGTAGAAGCTCCAACACGGTTTTACAGTGAAAACTGCAGGAACTTTAAACCGGCACTAGGAAACAGACTGAGAAGGTAGAGAAAAATTGTCTCCGGCAACCCGTTCCCTTGGTGCTAGATGAACGAACGTCTCTCCACTTGCTCAGTTCTGAGAGATAAGTGTGTGTGAAAGCCGTCCTTCATCTAGCTTGTTGGGAAAACAAAGTTTCTTTTCAGTTGCAAACTCCATTCCATACATATATATGGGGAGGTACTAGCTCCAACTCGGTTTTACATTGAAAACTGCAGGAACTTCAAACGGCACTAGGAAACAGACTGAGAAAGCAGAGAAAAAGTCTCTCCTGCAACCCGTTCCCTTGGTGCTAGATGAACGAACGTCTCTCCACTTGCTCAGTTCTGAGAGATAAGTGTGTGTGAAAGCCGTCCTTCACCTAGCTTGTTGGGAACACAAAGTTTCTTTTCAGTTGCAAACTCCATTCCATACATATATATGAGGAGGTAGAAGCTCCAACACGGTTTTACAGTGAAAACTGCAGGAACTTTATACCGGCACTAGGAAACAGACTGAGAAAGCAGAGAAAAAGTGTCTCCTGCAACCCGTTCCCTTGGTGCTAGATGAACGAACGTCTCTCCACTTGCTCAGTTCTGAGAGATAAGTATGTGTGAAAGCCGTCCTTCATCTAGCTTGTTGGGAAAACAAAGTTTCTTTTCAGTTGCAAACTCCATTCCATACATATATATGGGGAGGTACTAGCTCCAAATCGGTTTTACAGTGAAAACTGCAGGAACTTCAAACGGCACTAGGAAACAGACTGAGAAAGCAGAGAAAAAGTGTCTCCTGCAACCCGTTCCCTTGGTGCTAGATGAACGAACGTCTCTCCACTTGCTCAGTTCTGAGAGATAAGTGTGTGTGAAAGCCGTCCTTCACCTAGCTTGTTGGGAACACAAAGTTTCTTTTCAGTTGCAAACTCCATTCCATACATATATATGGGGAGGTAGAAGCTCCAACACGGTTTTACAGTGAAAACTGCAGGAACTTCAAACCGGCACTAGGAAACAGACTGAGAAAGCAGAGAAAAAGTGTCTCCTGCAACCCGTTCCCTTGGTGCTAGATGAACGAACGTCTCTCCACTTGCTCAGTTCTGAGAGATAAGTGTGTGTGAAAGCCGTCCTTCATCTAACTTGTTGGGAAAACAAAGTTTCTTTTCAGTTGCAAACTCCATTCCATACATATATATGGGGAGGTACTAGCTCCAACTCGGTTTTACAGTGAAAACTGCAGGAACTTCAAACGGCACTAGGAAACAGACTGAGAAAGCAGAGAAAAAGTCTCTCCTGCAACCCGTTCCCTTGGTGCTAGATGAACGAACGTCTCTCCACTTGCTCAGTTCTGAGAGATAAGTGTGTGTGAAAGCCGTCCTTCACCTAGCTTGTTGGGAACACAAAGTTTCCTTTCAGTTGCAAACTCCATTCCATACATATATATGGGGAGGTAGAAGCTCCAACACGGATTTACAGTGAAAACTGCAGGAACTTCAAACCGGCACTAGGAAACAGACTGAGAAAGCAGAGAAAAAGTGTCTCCTGCAACCCGTTCCCTTGGTGCTAGATGAACGAACGTCTCTCCACTTGCTCAGTTCTGAGAGATAAGTGTGTGTGAAAGCCGTCCTTCACCTAGCTTGTTGGGAACACAAAGTTTCTTTTCAGTTGCAAACTCCATTCCATACATATATATGAGGAGGTAGAAGCTCCAACACGGTTTTACAGTGAAAACTGCAGGAACTTTAAACCGGCACTAGGAAACAGACTGAGAAAGCAGAGAAAAAGTGTCCCCTGCAACCCGTTCCCTTGGTGCTAGATGAACGAACGTCTCTCCACTTGCTCAGTTCTGAGAGATAAGTGTGTGTGAAAGCCGTACTTCATCTAGCTTGTTGGGAACACAAAGTTTCCTTTCAGTTGCAAACTCCATTCCATAAATATATATGGGGAGGTACTAGCTCCAACTCGCTTTTACAGTGAAAACTGCAGGAACTTCAAACCGGCACTCGGAAACAGACTGAGAAAGCAGAGAAAAAGTGTCTCTTGCAACCCGTTCCCTTGGTGCTAGATGAACGAACGTCTCTCCACTTGCTCAGTTCTGAGAGATAAGTGTGTGTGAAAGCCGTCATTCACCTAGCTTGTTGGGAACACAAAGTTTCTTTTCAGTTGCAAACTCCATTCCATACATATATATGGGGAGGTAGAAGCTCCAACACGGTTTTACAGTGAAAACTGCAGGAACTTCAAACCGGCACTAGGAAACAGACTGAGAAAGCAGAGAAAAAGTATCTCCTGCAACCCGTTCCCTTGGTGCTATATGAACGAACGTCTCTCCACTTGCTCAGTTCTGAGAGATAAGTGTGTGTTAAAGCCGTCCGTCACCTAGCTTGTTGGGAACACAAAGTTTCTTTTCAGTTGCAAACTCCATTCCATACATATATATGAGGAGGTAGAAGCTCCAACACGGTTTTACAGTGAAAACTGCAGGAACTTTAAACCGGCACTAGGAAACAGACTGAGAAGGTAGAGAAAAATTGTCTCCGGCAACCCGTTCCCTTGGTGCTAGATGAACGAACGTCTCTCCACTTGCTCAGTTCTGAGAGATAAGTGTGTGTGAAAGCCGTCCTTCATCTAGCTTGTTGGGAAAACAAAGTTTCTTTTCAGTTGCAAACTCCATTCCATACATATATATGGGGAGGTACTAGCTCCAACTCGGTTTTACATTGAAAACTGCAGGAACTTCAAACGGCACTAGGAAACAGACTGAGAAAGCAGAGAAAAAGTCTCTCCTGCAACCCGTTCCCTTGGTGCTAGATGAACGAACGTCTCTCCACTTGCTCAGTTCTGAGAGATAAGTGTGTGTGAAAGCCGTCCTTCACCTAGCTTGTTGGGAACACAAAGTTTCTTTTCAGTTGCAAACTCCATTCCATACATATATATGAGGAGGTAGAAGCTCCAACACGGTTTTACAGTGAAAACTGCAGGAACTTTATACCGGCACTAGGAAACAGACTGAGAAAGCAGAGAAAAAGTGTCTCCTGCAACCCGTTCCCTTGGTGCTAGATGAACGAACGTCTCTCCACTTGCTCAGTTCTGAGAGATAAGTATGTGTGAAAGCCGTCCTTCATCTAGCTTGTTGGGAAAACAAAGTTTCTTTTCAGTTGCAAACTCCATTCCATACATATATATGGGGAGGTACTAGCTCCAAATCGGTTTTACAGTGAAAACTGCAGGAACTTCAAACGGCACTAGGAAACAGACTGAGAAAGCAGAGAAAAAGTGTCTCCTGCAACCCGTTCCCTTGGTGCTAGATGAACGAACGTCTCTCCACTTGCTCAGTTCTGAGAGATAAGTGTGTGTGAAAGCCGTCCTTCACCTAGCTTGTTGGGAACACAAAGTTTCTTTTCAGTTGCAAACTCCATTCCATACATATATATGGGGAGGTAGAAGCTCCAACACGGTTTTACAGTGAAAACTGCAGGAACTTCAAACCGGCACTAGGAAACAGACTGAGAAAGCAGAGAAAAAGTGTCTCCTGCAACCCGTTCCCTTGGTGCTAGATGAACGAACGTCTCTCCACTTGCTCAGTTCTGAGAGATAAGTGTGTGTGAAAGCCGTCCTTCATCTAACTTGTTGGGAAAACAAAGTTTCTTTTCAGTTGCAAACTCCATTCCATACATATATATGGGGAGGTACTAGCTCCAACTCGGTTTTACAGTGAAAACTGCAGGAACTTCAAACGGCACTAGGAAACAGACTGAGAAAGCAGAGAAAAAGTCTCTCCTGCAACCCGTTCCCTTGGTGCTAGATGAACGAACGTCTCTCCACTTGCTCAGTTCTGAGAGATAAGTGTGTGTGAAAGCCGTCCTTCACCTAGCTTGTTGGGAACACAAAGTTTCCTTTCAGTTGCAAACTCCATTCCATACATATATATGGGGAGGTAGAAGCTCCAACACGGATTTACAGTGAAAACTGCAGGAACTTCAAACCGGCACTAGGAAACAGACTGAGAAAGCAGAGAAAAAGTGTCTCCTGCAACCCGTTCCCTTGGTGCTAGATGAACGAACGTCTCTCCACTTGCTCAGTTCTGAGAGATAAGTGTGTGTGAAAGCCGTCCTTCACCTAGCTTGTTGGGAACACAAAGTTTCTTTTCAGTTGCAAACTCCATTCCATACATATATATGAGGAGGTAGAAGCTCCAACACGGTTTTACAGTGAAAACTGCAGGAACTTTAAACCGGCACTAGGAAACAGACTGAGAAAGCAGAGAAAAAGTGTCCCCTGCAACCCGTTCCCTTGGTGCTAGATGAACGAACGTCTCTCCACTTGCTCAGTTCTGAGAGATAAGTGTGTGTGAAAGCCGTACTTCATCTAGCTTGTTGGGAACACAAAGTTTCCTTTCAGTTGCAAACTCCATTCCATACATATATATGGGGAGGTACTAGCTCCAACTCGCTTTTACAGTGAAAACTGCAGGAACTTCAAACCGGCACTCGGAAACAGACTGAGAAAGCAGAGAAAAAGTGTCTCCTGCAACCCGTTCCCTTGGTGCTAGATGAACGAACGTCTCTCCACTTGCTCAGTTCTGAGAGATAAGTGTGTGTGAAAGCCGTCATTCACCTAGCTTGTTGGGAACACAAAGTTTCTTTTCAGTTGCAAACTCCATTCCATACATATATATGGGGAGGTAGAAGCTCCAACACGGTTTTACAGTGAAAACTGCAGGAACTTCAAACCGGCACTAGGAAACAGACTGAGAAAGCAGAGAAAAAGTCTCTCCTGCAACCCGTTCCCTTGGTGCTAGATGAACGAACGTCTCTCCACTTGCTCAGTTCTGAGAGATAAGTGTGTGTGAAAGCCGTCCTTCACCTAGCTTGTTGGGAACACAAAGTTTCTTTTCAGTTGCAAACTCCATTCCATACATATATATGAGGAGGTAGAAGCTCCAACACGGTTTTACAGTGAAAACTGCAGGAACTTTAAACCGGCACTAGGAAACAGACTGAGAAGGTAGAGAAAAATTGTCTCCGGCAACCCGTTCCCTTGGTGCTAGGTGAACGAACGTCTCTCCACTTGCTCAGTTCTGAGAGATAAGTGTGTGTGAAAGCCGTCCTTCATCTAGCTTGTTGGGAAAACAAAGTTTCTTTTCAGTTGCAAACTCCATTCCATACATATATATGGGGAGGTACTAGCTCCAACTCGGTTTTACATTGAAAACTGCAGGAACTTCAAACGGCACTAGGAAACAGACTGAGAAAGCAGAGAAAAAGTCTCTCCTGCAACCCGTTCCCTTGGTGCTAGATGAACGAACGTCTCTCCACTTGCTCAGTTCTGAGAGATAAGTGTGTGTGAAAGCCGTCCTTCACCTAGCTTGTTGGGAACACAAAGTTTCTTTTCAGTTGCAAACTCCATTCCATACATATATATGAGGAGGTAGAAGCTCCAACACGGTTTTACAGTGAAAACTGCAGGAACTTTATACCGGCACTAGGAAACAGACTGAGAAAGCAGAGAAAAAGTGTCTCCTGCAACCCGTTCCCTTGGTGCTAGATGAACGAACGTCTCTCCACTTGCTCAGTTCTGAGAGATAAGTATGTGTGAAAGCCGTCCTTCATCTAGCTTGTTGGGAAAACAAAGTTTCTTTTCAGTTGCAAACTCCATTCCATACATATATATGGGGAGGTACAAGCTCCAAATCGGTTTTACAGTGAAAACTGCAGGAACTTCAAACGGCACTAGGAAACAGACTGAGAAAGCAGAGAAAAAGTCTCTCCTGCAACCCGTTCCCTTGGTGCTAGATGAACGAACGTCTCTCCACTTGCTCAGTTCTGAGAGATAAGTGTGTGTGAAAGCCGTCCTTCACCTAGCTTGTTGGGAACACAAAGTTTCTTTTCAGTTGCAAACTCCATTCCATACATATATATGAGGAGGTAGAAGCTCCAACACGGTTTTACAGTGAAAACTGCAGGAACTTTATACCGGCACTAGGAAACAGACTGAGAAAGCAGAGAAAAAGTGTCTCCTGCAACACGTTCCCTTGGTGCTAGATGAACGAACGTCTCTCCACTTGCTCAGTTCTGAGAGATAAGTATGTGTGAAAGCCGTCCTTCATCTAGCTTGTTGGGAAAACAAAGTTTCTTTTCAGTTGCAAACTCCATTCCATACATATATATGGGGAGGTACAAGCTCCAAATCGGTTTTACAGTGAAAACTGCAGGAACTTCAAACGGCACTAGGAAACAGACTGAGAAAGCAGAGAAAAAGTCTCTCCTGCAACCCGTTCCCTTGGTGCTAGATGAACGAACGTCTCTCCACTTGCTCAGTTCTGAGAGATAAGTGTGTGTGAAAGCCGTCCTTCACCTAGCTTGTTGGGAACACAAAGTTTCTTTTCAGTTGCAAACTCCATTCCATACATATATATGGGGAGGTAGAAGCTCCAAAACGGTTTTACAGTGAAAACTGCAGGAACTTCAAACCGGCACTAGGAAACAGACTGAGAAAGCAGAGAAAAAGTGTCTCCTGCAACCCGTTCCCTTGGTGCTAGATGAACGAACGTCTCTCCACTTGCTCAGTTCTGAGAGATAAGTGTGTGTGAAAGCCGTCCTTCACCTAGCTTGTTGGGAACACAAAGTTTCTTTTCAGTTGCAAACTCCATTCCATACATATATATGAGGAGGTAGAAGCTCCAACACGGTTTTACAGTGAAAACTGCAGGAACTTTATACCGGCACTAGGAAACAGACTGAGAAAGCAGAGAAAAAGTGTCTCCTGCAACCCGTTCCCTTGGTGCTAGATGAACGAACGTCTCTCCACTTGCTCAGTTCTGAGAGATAAGTATGTGTGAAAGCCGTCCTTCATCTAGCTTGTTGGGAAAACAAAGTTTCTTTTCAGTTGCAAACTCCATTCCATACATATATATGGGGAGGTACAAGCTCCAAATCGGTTTTACAGTGAAAACTGCAGGAACTTCAAACGGCACTAGGAAACAGACTGAGAAAGCAGAGAAAAAGTGTCTCCTGCAACCCGTTCCCTTGGTGCTAGATGAACGAACGTCTCTCCACTTGCTCAGTTCTGAGAGATAAGTGTGTGTGAAAGCCGTCCTTCACCTAGCTTGTTGGGAACACAAAGTTTCTTTTCAGTTGCAAACTCCATTCCATACATATATATGGGGAGGTAGAAGCTCCAAAACGGTTTTACAGTGAAAACTGCAGGAACTTCAAACCGGCACTAGGAAACAGACTGAGAAAGCAGAGAAAAAGTGTCTCCTGCAACCCGTTCCCTTGGTGCTAGATGAACGAACGTCTCTCCACTTGCTCAGTTCTGAGAGATAAGTGTGTGTGAAAGCCATCCTTCACCTAGCTTGTTGGGAACACAAAGTTTCTTTTCAGTTGCAAACTCCATTCCATACATATATATGGGGAGGTAGAAGCTCCAAAACGGTTTTACAGTGAAAACTGCAGGAACTTCAAACCGGCACTAGGAAACAGACTGAGAAAGCAGAGAAAAAGTGTCTCCTGCAACCCGTTCTCTTGGTGCTAGATGAACGAAAGTCTCTCCACTTGCTCAGTTCTGAGAGATAAGTGTGTGTGAAAGCCGTCCTTCACCTAGCTTGTTGGGAACACAAAGTTTCTTTTCAGTTGCAAACTCCATTCCATACATATATATGAGGAGGTAGAAGCTCCAACACGGTTTTACAGTGAAAACTGCAGGAACTTTATACCGGCACTAGGAAACAGACTGAGAAGGCAGAGAAAAAGTGACCCCTGCAACCCGTTCCCTTGGTGCTAGATGAACGAACGTCTCTCCACTTGCTCAGTTCTGAGAGATAAGTGTGTGTGAAAGCCGTACTTCATCTAGCTTGTTGGGAAAACAAAGTTTCTTTTCAGTTGCAAACTCCATTCCATACATATATATTGGGAGGTACTAGCTCCAACTCGGTTTTACAGTGAAAACTGCAGGAACTTCAAACGGCACTAGGAAACAGACTGAGAAAGCAGAGAAAAAGTCTCTACTGCAACCCGTCCCTTGGTGCTAGATGAA
The DNA here is from genome assembly GCF_048773025.1 of Camelus bactrianus. Lineage (NCBI taxonomy): Eukaryota > Metazoa > Chordata > Mammalia > Artiodactyla > Camelidae > Camelus > Camelus bactrianus. The sequence continues at coordinate 92,401,725 of NC_133545.1, read as the reverse complement.
CGAAAGTCTCTTCACTTGCTCAGTTCTGAGAGATAAGTGTGTGTGAAAGCCGTCCTTCACCTAGCTTGTTGGGAACACAAAGTTTCTTTTCAGTTGCAAACTCCATTCCATACATATATATGAGGAGGTAGAAGCTCCAACACGGTTTTACAGTGAAAACTGCAGGAACTTTAAACCGGCACTAGGAAACAGACTGAGAAGGTAGAGAAAAATTGTCTCCTGCAACCCGTTCCCTTGGTGCTAAATGAACGAACGTCTCTCCACTTGCTCAGTTCTGAGAGATAAGTGTGTGTGAAAGCCGTCCTTCATCTAGCTTGTTGGGAAAACAAAGTTTCTTTTCAGTTGCAAACTCCATTCCATACATATATATGGGGAGGTTCTAGCTCCAACTCGGTTTTACATTGAAAACTGCAGGAACTTCAAACGGCACTAGGAAACAGACTGAGAAAGCAGAGAAAAAGTCTCTCCTGCAACCCGTTCCCTTGGTGCTTATGAACGAACGTCTCTTCACTTGCTCAGTTCTGAGAGATAAGTGTGTGTGAAAGCCGTCCTTCACCTAGCTTGTTGGGAACACAAAGTTTCTTTTCAGTTGCAAACTCCATTCCATACATATATATGGGGAGGTACTAGCTCCAACTCGGTTTTACAGTGAAAACTGCAGGAACTTCAAACGGCACTAGGAAACAGACTGAGAAAGCAGAGAAAAAGTCTCTCCTGCAACCCGTTCCCTTGGTGCTAGATGAACGAACGTCTCTTCACTTGCTCAGTTCTGAGAGATAAGTGTGTGTGAAAGCCGTCCTTCACCTAGCTTGTTGGGAACACAAAGTTTCCTTTCAGTTGCAAACTCCATTCCATACATATATATGGGGAGGTACTAGCTCCAACTCGGTTTTACAGTGAAAACTGCAGGAACTTCAAAGCGGCACTAGGAAACAGACTGAGAAAGCAGAGAAAAAGTGTCTCCTGCAACCCGTTCCCTTGGTGCTAGATGAACGAACGTCTCTCCACTTGCTCAGTTCTGAGAGATAAGTGTGTGTGAAAGCCGTCCTTCACCTAGCTTGTTGGGAACACAAAGTTTCTTTTCAGTTGGAAACTCCATTCCATACATATATAAGGGGAGGTACTAGCTCCAACTCGGATTTACAGTGAAAACTGCAGGAACTTCAAACGGCACTAGGAAACAGACTGAGAAAGCAGAGAAAAAGTCTCTACTGCAACCCGTTCCCTTGGTGCTAGATGAACGAACGTCTCTCCACTTGCTCAGTTCTGAGAGATAAGTGTGTGTGAAAGCCGTCCTTCACCTAGCTTGTTGGGAACACAAAGTTTCTTTTCAGTTGCAAACTCCATTCCATACATATATATGGGGAGTTACAAGCTCCAACTCGGTTTTACAGTGAAAACTGCAGGAACTTCAAACCGGCACTAGGAAACAGACTGAGAAAGCAGAGAAAAAGTGTCTCCTGCAACCCGTTCCCTTGGTGCTAGATGAACGAACGTCTCTCCACTTGCTCAGTTCTGAGAGATAAGTGTGTGTGAAAGCCGTCCTTCACCTAGCTTGTTGGGAACACAAAGTTTCTTTTCAGTTGCAAACTCCATTCCATACATATATATGGGGAGGTAGAAGCTCCAAAACGGTTTTACAGTGAAAACTGCAGGAACTTCAAACCGGCACTAGGAAACAGACTGAGAAAGCAGAGAAAAAGTGTCTCCTGCAACACGTTCCCTTGGTGCTAGATGAACGAACGTCTCTCCACTTGCTCAGTTCTGAGAGATAAGTGTGTGTGAAAGCCGTACTTCATCTAGCTTTTTGGGAAAACAAAGTTTCTTTTCAGTTGCAAACTCCATTCCATACATATATATGGGGAGGTACTAGCTCCAACTCGGTTTTACAGTGAAAACTGCAGGAACTTCAAACGGCACTAGGAAACAGACTGAGAAAGCAGAGAAAAAGTCTCTACTGCAACCCGTTCCCTTGGTGCTAGATGAACGAACGTCTCTTCACTTGCTCAGTTCTGAGAGATAAGTGTGTGTGAAAGCCGTCCTTCACCTAGCTTGTTGGGAACACAAAGTTTCCTTTCAGTTGCAAACTCCATTCCATACATATATATGGGGAGGTAGTAGCTCCAACTCGGTTTTACAGTGAAAACTGCAGGAACTTCAAACCGGCACTAGGAAACAGACTGAGAATGCAGAGTAAAAGTGTCTCCTGCAACCCGTTCCCTTGGTGCTAGATGAACGAACGTCTCTCCACTTGCTCAGTTCTGAGAGATAAGTGTGTGTGAAAGCCGTCCTTCACCTAGCTTGTTGGGAACACAAAGTTTCTTTTCAGTTGCAAACTCCATTCCATACATATATATGGGGAGGTACTAGCTCCAACTCGGTTTTACAGTGAAAACTGCAGGAACTTCAAACGGCACTAGGAAACAGACTGAGAAAGCAGAGAAAAAGTCTCTACTGCAACCCGTTCCCTTGGTGCTAGATGAACGAACGTCTCTCCACTTGCTCAGTTCTGAGAGATAAGTGTGTGTGAAAGCCGTCCTTCACCTAGCTTGTTGGGAACACAAAGTTTCTTTTCAGTTGCAAACTCCATTCCATACATATATATGAGGAGGTAGAAGCTCCAACACGGTTTTACAGTGAAAACTGCAGGAACTTTAAACCGGCACTAGGAAACAGACTGAGAAGGTAGAGAAAAATTGTCTCCTGCAACCCGTTCCCTTGGTGCTAGATGAACGAACGTCTCTCCACTTGCTCAGTTCTGAGAGATAAGTGTGTGTGAAAGCCGTCCTTCATCTAGCTTGTTGGGAAAACAAAGTTTCTTTTCAGTTGCAAACTCCATTCCATACATATATATGGGGAGGTACTAGCTCCAACTCGGTTTTACATTGAAAACTGCAGGAACTTCAAAAGGCACTAGGAAACAGACTGAGAAAGCAGAGAAAAAGTCTCTCCTGCAACCCGTTCCCTTGGTGCTAGATGAACGAACGTCCCTTCACTTGCTCAGTTCTGAGAGATAAGTGTGTGTGAAAGCCGTCCTTCACCTAGCTTGTTGGGAACACAAAGTTTCTTTTCAGTTGCAAACTCCATTCCATACATATATATGAGGAGGTAGAAGCTCCAACACGGTTTTACAGTGAAAACTGCAGGAACTTTAAAACGGCACTAGGAAACAGACTGAGAAAGCAGAGAAAAAGTGTCTCCTGCAACCCGTTCCCTTGGTGCTAGATGAACGAACGTCTCTCCACTTGCTCAGTTCTGAGAGATAAGTGTGTGTGAAAGCCGTCCTTCACCTAGCTTGTTGGGAACACAAAGTTTCTTTTCAGTTGCAAACTCCATTCCATACATATATATGGGGAGGTACTAGCTCCAACTCGGTTTTACAGTGAAAACTGCAGGAACTTCAAACGGCACTAGGAAACAGACTGAGAGAGCAGAGAAAAAGTCTCTCCTGAAACCCGTTCCCTTTGTGCTAGATGAACGAACGTCTCTTCACTTGCTCAGTTCTGAGAGATAAATGTGTGTGAAAGCCGTCCTTCACCTAGCTTGTTGGGAACACAAAGTTTGCTTTCAGTTGCAAACTCCATTCCATACATATATATGGGGAGGTACTAGCTCCAACTCGGTTTTACAGTGAAAACTGCAGGAACTTCAAACCGGCACTAGGAAACAGACTGAGAAAGCAGAGAAAAAGTGTCTCCTGCAACCCGTTCCCTTGGTGCTAGATGAACGAACGTCTCTCCACTTGCTCAGTTCTGAGAGATAAGTGTGTGTGAAAGCCGTCCTTCACCTAGCTTGTTGGGAACACAAAGTTTCTTTTCAGTTGGAAACTTCATTCCATACATATATATGGGGAGGTACTAGCTCCAACTCTGATTTACAGTGAAAACTGCAGGAACTTCAAACCGGCACTAGGAAACAGACTGAGAAAGCAGAGAAAAAGTGTCTCCTGCAACCCGTTCCCTTGGTGCTAGATGAACGAACGTCTCTCCACTTGCTCAGTTCTGAGAGATAAGTGTGTGTGAAAGCCGTCCTTCACCTAGCTTGTTGGGAACACAAAGTTTCTTTTCAGTTGGAAACTTCATTCCATACATATATATGGGGAGGTACTAGCTCCAACTCTGATTTACAGTGAAAACTGCAGGAACTTCAAACCGGCACTAGGAAACAGACTGAGAAAGCAGAGAAAAAGTGTCTCCTGCAACCCGTTCCCTTGGTGCTAGATGAACGAACGTCTCTCCACTTGCTCAGTTCTGAGAGATAAGTGTGTGTGAAAGCCGTCCTTCACCTAGCTTGTTGGGAACACAAAGTTTCTTTTCAGTTGCAAACTCCATTCCATACATATATATGGGGAGTTACTAGCTCCAACTCGGTTTTACAGTGAAAACTGCAGGAACTTCAAACCGGAACTAGGAAACAGACTGAGAAAGCAGAGAAAAAGTGTCTCCTGCAACCCGTTCCCTTGGTGCTAGATGAACGAACGTCTCTCCACTTGCTCAGTTCTGAGAGATAAGTGTGTGTGAAAGCCGTCCTTCACCTAGCTTGTTGGGAACACAAAGTTTCTTTTCAGTTGCAAACTCCATTCCATATATATATATGGGGAGGTAGAAGCTCCAAAACGGTTTTACAGTGAAAACTGCAGGAACTTCAAACCGGCACTAGGAAACAGACTGAGAAAGCAGAGAAAAAGTCTCTACTGCAACCCGTTCCCTTGGTGCTAGATGAACGAACGTCTCTCCACTTGCTCAGTTCTGAGAGATAAGTGTGTGTGAAAGCCGTCCTTCACCTAGCTTGTTGGGAACACAAAGTTTCTTTTCAGTTGCAAACTCCATTCCATACATATATATGAGGAGGTAGAAGCTCCAACACGGTTTTACAGTGAAAACTGCAGGAACTTTAAACCGGCACTAGGAAACAGACTGAGAAGGCAGAGAAAAAGTGTCTCCTGCAACCCGTTCCCTTGGTGCTAGATGAACGAACGTCTCTCCACTTGCTCAGTTCTGAGAGATAAGTGTGTGTGAAAGCCGTACTTCATCTAGCTTGTTGGGAAAACAAAGTTTCTTTTCAGTTGCAAACTCCATTCCATACATATATATGGGGAGGTACTAGCTCCAACTCGGTTTTACAGTGAAAACTGCAGGAACTTCAAACGGCACTAGGAAACAGACTGAGAAAGCAGAGAAAAAGTCTCTACTGCAACCCGTTCCCTTGGTGCTAGATGAACGAACGTCTCTTCACTTGCTCAGATCTGAGAGATAAGTGTGTGTGAAAGCCGTCCTTCACCTAGCTTGTTGGGAACACAAAGTTTCCTTTCAGTTGCAAAGTCCATTCCATACATATATATGGGGAGGTACTAGCTCCAACTCGGTTTTACAGTGAAAACTGCAGGAACTTCAAACCGGCACTAGGAAACAGACTGAGAAAGCAGAGAAAAAGTGTCTCCTGCAACCCGTTCCCTTGGTGCTAGATGAACGAACGTCTCTCCACTTGATCAGTTCTGAGAGATAAGTGTGTGTGAAAGCCGTCCTTCACCTAGCTTGTTGGGAACACAAAGTTTCTTTTCAGTTGCAAACTCCATTCCATACATATATATGGGGAGGTAGAAGCTCCAACACGGTTTTACAGTGAAAACTGCAGGAACTTCAAACCGGCACTAGGAAACAGACTGAGAAAGCAGAGAAAAAGTCTCCCCTGCAGCCCGTTCCCTTGGTACTAGATGAACGAACGTCTCTCCACTTGCTCAGTTCTGAGAGATAAGTGTGTGTGAAAGCCGTCCTTCACCTAGCTTGTTGGGAACACAAAGTTTCTTTTCAGTTGCAAACTCCATTCCATACATATATATGGGGAGGTACTAGCTCCAACTCGGTTTTACAGTGAAAACTGCAGAAATATCAAACCGGCACTAGGAAACAGACTGAGAAAGCAGAGAAAAAGTGTCTCCTGCAACCCGTTCCCTTGGTGCTAGATGAACGAACGTCTCTCCACTTGCTCAGTTCTGAGAGATAATTGTGTGTGAAAGCCGTCCTTCACCTAGCTTGTTGGGAACACAAATTTTTTTTTCAGTTGGCAACTCCATTCAATACATATATATGGGGAGGTAGAAGTTCCAACTCGGTTTTACAGTGAAAACTGCAGGAACTTCAAACCGGCACTAGGAAACAGACGGAGAAAGCAGAGAAAAATTGTCTCATGCAACCCGTTCCTTTGGTGCTAGATGAACGAACGTCTCTCCACTTGCTCAGTTCTGAGAGATAAGTGTGTGTGAAAGCCGTCCTTCACCTAGCTTGTTGGGAACACAAAGTTTCTTTTCAGTTGCAAACTCCATTCCATACATATATATGGGGAGGTAGAAGCTCCAACACGGTTTTACAGTGAAAACTGCAGGAACTTCAAACCGGCACTAGGAAACAGACTGAGAAAGCAGAGAAAAAGTGTCTCCTGCAACCCGTTCCCTTGGTGCTAGATGAACGAACGTCTCTCCACTTGCTCAGTTCTGAGAGATAAGTGTGTGTGAAAGCCGTCCTTCACCTAGCTTGTTGGGAACACAAAGTTTCTTTTCAGTTGCAAACACCATTCCATACATATATATGGGGAGGTAGAAGCTCCAACATGGTTTTACAGTGAAAACTGCAGGAACTTCATACCGGCACTAGGAAACAGACTGAGAAAGCAGAGAAAAAGTGTCTCCTGCAAACCGTTCCCTTGGTGCTAGATGAACGAACGTCTCTCCACTTGCTCAGTTCTGAGAGATAAGTGTGTGTGAAAGCCGTACTTCATCTAGCTTGTTGGGAAAACAAAGTTTCTTTTCAGTTGCAAACACCATTCCATATATATATATGGGGAGGTACTAGCTCCAACTCGGTTTTACAGTGAAAACTGCAGGAACTTCAAACGGCACTAGGAAACAGACTGAGAAAGCAGAGAAAAAGTCTCTACTGCAACCCGTTCCCTTGGTGCTAGATGAACGAACGTCTCTTCATTTGCTCAGTTCTGAGAGATAAGTGTGTGTGAAAGCCGTCCTTCACCTAGCTTGTTGGGAACACAAAGTTTCCTTTCAGTTGCAAAGTCCATTCCATACATATATATGGGGAGGTACTAGCTCCAACTCGGTTTTACAGTGAAAACTGCAGGAACTTCAAACCGGCACTAGGAAACAGACTGAGAAAGCAGAGAAAAAGTGTCTCCTCCAACCCGTTCCCTTGGTGCTAGATGAACGAACGTCTCTCCACTTGATCAGTTCTGAGAGATAAGTGTGTGTGAAAGCCGTCCTTCACCTAGCTTGTTGAGAACACAAAGTTTCTTTTCAGTTGCAAACTCCATTCCATACATATATATGGGGAGGTAGAAGCTCCAACACGGTTTTACAGTGAAAACTGCAGGAACTTCAAACCGGCACTAGGAAACAGACTGAGAAAGCAGAGAAAAAGTCTCCCCTGCAGCCCGTTCCCTTGGTACTAGATGAACGAACGTCTCTCCACTTGCTCAGTTCTGAGAGAAAAGTGTGTGTGAAAGCCGTCCTTCACCTAGCTTGTTGGGAACACAAAGTTTCTTTTCAGTTGCAAACTCCATTCCATACATATATATGGGGAGGTACTAGCTCCAACTCGGTTTTACAGTGAAAACTGCAGAAATATCAAACCGGCACTAGGAAACAGACTGAGAAAGCAGAGAAAAAGTGTCTCCTGCAACCCGTTCCCTTGGTGCTAGATGAACGAACGTCTCTCCACTTGCTCAGTTCTGAGAGATAATTGTGTGTGAAAGCCGTCCTTCACCTAGCTTGTTGGGAACACAAATTTTTTTTTCAGTTGGCAACTCCATTCAATACATATATATGGGGAGGTAGAAGTTCCAACTCGGTTTTACAGTGAAAACTGCAGGAACTTCAAACCGGCACTAGGAAACAGACGGAGAAAGCAGAGAAAAATTGTCTCATGCAACCCGTTCCTTTGGTGCTAGATGAACGAACGTCTCTCCACTTGCTCAGTTCTGAGAGATAAGTGTGTGTGAAAGCCGTCCTTCACCTAGCTTGTTGGGAACACAAAGTTTCTTTTCAGTTGCAAACTCCATTCCATACATATATATGGGGAGGTAGAAGCTCCAACACGGTTTTACAGTGAAAACTGCAGGAACTTCAAACCGGCACTAGGAAACAGACTGAGAAAGCAGAGAAAAAGTGTCTCCTGCAACCCGTTCCCTTGGTGCTAGATGAACGAACGTCTCTCCACTTGCTCAGTTCTGAGAGATAAGTGTGTGTGAAAGCCGTCCTTCACCTAGCTTGTTGGGAACACAAAGTTTCTTTTCAGTTGCAAACTCCATTCCATACATATATATGGGGAGGTAGAAGCTCCAACATGGTTTTACAGTGAAAACTGCAGGAACTTCATACCGGCACTAGGAAACAGACTGAGAAAGCAGAGAAAAAGTGTCTCCTGCAACCCGTTCCCTTGGTGCTAGATGAACGAACGTCTCTCCACTTGCTCAGTTCTGAGAGATAAGTGTGTGTGAAAGCCGTCCTTCACCTAGCTTGTTGGGAACACAAAGTTTCTTTTCAGTTGCAAACTCCATTCCATACATATATATGGGGAGTTACTAGCTCCAACTCGGTTTTACAGTGAAAACTGCAGGAACTTCAAACCGGCACTAGGAAACAGACTGAGAAAGCAGAGAAAAAGTGTCTCCTGCAACCCGTTCCCTTGGTGCTAGATGAACGAACGTCTCTCCACTTCCTCAGTTCTGAGAGATAAGTGTGTGTGAAAGCCGTCCTTCACCTAGCTTGTTGGGAACACAAAGATTCTTTTCACTTGCATACTCCATTCTATACATATATATGGGGAGGTAGAAGCTCCAACACGGTTTTACAGTGAAAACTGCAGGAACTACAAACCGGCACTAGGAAACAGACTGAGAAAGCAGAGAAAAAGTGTCTCCTGCAACCCGTTCCCTTGGTGCTAGATGAACGAACGTCTCTCCACTTGCTCAGTTCTGAGAGATAAGTGTGTGTGAAAGCCGTCCTTCACCTAGCTTGTTGGGAACACAAAGTTTCTTTTCAGTTGCAAACTCCATTCCATACATATATATGGGGAGGTAGAAGCTCCAACACGGTTTTACAGTGAAAACTGCAGGAACTTCAAACCGGCACTAGGAAACAGACTGAGAAAGCAGAGAAAAAGTCTCCCCTGCAGCCCGTTCCCTTGGTACTAGATGAACGAACGTCTCTCCACTTGCTCAGTTCTGAGAGATAAGTGTGTGTGAAAGCCTTCCTTCACCTAGCTTGTTGGGAACACAAAGTTTCTTTTCAGTTGCAAACTCCATTCCATACATATATATGGGGAGGTACTAGCTCCAACTCGGTTTTACAGTGAAAACTGCAGAAATATCAAACCGGCACTAGGAAACAGACTGAGAAAGCAGAGAAAAAGTGTCTCCTGCAACCCGTTCCCTTGGTGCTAGATGAACGAACGTCTCTCCACTTGCTCAGTTCTGAGAGATAATTGTGTGTGAAAGCCGTCCTTCACCTAGCTTGTTGGGAACACAAATTTTTTTTTCAGTTGGCAACTCCATTCAATACATATATATGGGGAGGTAGAAGTTCCAACTCGGTTTTACAGTGAAAACTGCAGAAACTTCAAACCGGCACTAGGAAACAGACGGAGAAAGCAGAGAAAAATTGTCTCATGCAACCCGTTCCTTTGGTGCTAGATGAACGAACGTCTCTCCACTTGCTCAGTTCTGAGAGATAAGTGTGTGTGAAAGCCGTCCTTCACCTAGCTTGTTGGGAACACAAAGTTACTTTTCAGTTGCAAACTCCATTCCATACATATATATGGGGAGGTAGAAGCTCCAACACGGTTTTACACTGAAAACTGCAGGAACTTCAAACCGGCACTAGGAAACAGACTGAGAAAGCAGAGAAAAAGTGTCTCCTGCAACCCGTTCCCTTGGTGCTAGATGAACGAACGTCTCTCCACTTGCTCAGTTCTGAGAGATAAGTGTGTGTGAAAGCCGTCCTTCACCTAGCTTGTTGGGAACACAAAGTTTCTTTTCAGTTGCAAACTCCATTCCATACATATATATGGGGAGGTAGAAGCTCCAACATGGTTTTACAGTGAAAACTGCAGGAACTTCATACCGGTACTAGGAAACAGACTGAGAAAGCAGAGAAAAAGTGTCTCCTGCAACCCGTTCCCTTGGTGCTAGATGAACGAACGTCTCTCCACTTGCTCAGTTCTGAGAGATAAGTGTGTGTGAAAGCCGTCCTTCACCTAGCTTGTTGGGAACACAAAGTTTCTTTTCAGTTGCAAACTCCATTCCATACATATATATGGGGAGTTACCAGCTCCAACTCGGTTTTACAGTGAAAACTGCAGGAACTTCAAACCGGCACTAGGAAACAGACTGAGAAAGCAGAGAAAAAGTTTATCCTGCAACCCGTTCCCTTGGTGCTAGATGAACGAACGTCTCTCCACTTGCTCAGTTCTGAGAGATAAGTGTGTGTGAAAGCCGTCCTTCACCTAGCTTGTTGGGAACACAAAGTTTCTTTTCAGTTGCAAACTCCATTCCATACATATATATGGGGAGGTAGAAGCTCCAACACGGTTTTACAGTGAAAACTGCAGGAACTTCAAACCGGCACTACGAAACAGAATGAGAAAGCAGAGAAAAAGTCTCCCCTGCAACCCGTTCCCTTGGTACTAGATGAACGAACGTCTCTCCACTTGCTCAGTTCTGAGAGATAAGTGTGTGTGAAAGCCGTCCTTCATCTAGCTTGTTGGGAACACAAAGTTTCTTTTCAGTTGCAAACTCCATTCCATACATATATATGGGGAGGTAGAAGCTCCAACACGGTTTTACAGTGAAAACTGCAGGAACTTCAAACCGGCACTAGGAAACAGACTGAGAAAGCAGAGAAAAAGTGTCTCCTGCAACCCGTTCCCTTGATGCTAGATGAACGAACGTCTCTCCACTTGCTCAGTTCTGAGAGATAAGTGTGTGTGAAAGCCGTCCTTCACCTAGCTTGTTGGGAACACAAAGTTTCTTTTCACTTGCAAACTCCATTCCATACATATATATGGGGAGGTAGAAGCTCCAACACGGTTTTACAGTGAATACTGCAGGAACTACAAACCGGCACTAGGAAACAGACTGAGAAAGCAGAGAAAAAGTGTCTCCTGCAACCCGTTCCCTTGGTGCTAGATGAACGAACGTCTCTCCACTTGATCAGTTCTGAGAGATAAGTGTGTGTGAAAGCCGTCCTTCACCTAGCTTGTTGGGAACACAAAGTTTCTTTTCAGTTGCAAACTCCATTCCATACATATATATGGGGAGGTAGAAGCTCCAACACGGTTTTACAGTGAAAACTGCAGGAACTTCAAACCGGCACTAGGAAAAAGACTGAGAAAGCAGAGAAAAAGTCTCCCCTGCAGCCCGTTTCCTTGGTACTTGATGAACGAACGTCTCTCCACTTGCTCAGTTCTGAGAGATAAGTGTGTGTGAAAGCCGTCCTTCACCTAGCTTGTTGGGAACACAAAGTTTCTTTTCAGTTGCAAACTCCATTCCATACATATATATGGGGAGGTACTAGCTCCAACTCGGTTTTACAGTGAAAACTGCAGAAATATCAAACCGGCACTAGGAAACAGACTGAGAAAGCAGAGAAAAAGTGTCTCCTGCAACCCGTTCCCTTGGTGCTAGATGAACGAACGTCTCTCCACTTGCTCAGTTCTGAGAGATAATTGTGTGTGAAAGCCGTCCTTCACCTAGCTTGTTGGGAACACAAATTTTTTTTTCAGTTGGCAAATCCATTCAATACATATATATGGGGAGGTAGAAGTTCCAACTCGGTTTTACAGTGAAAACTGCAGGAACTTCAAACCGGCACTAGGAAACAGACGGAGAAAGCAGAGAAAAATTGTCTCATGCAACCCGTTCCTTTGGTGCTAGATGAACGAACGTCTCTCCACTTGCTCAGTTCTGAGAGATAAGTGTGTGTGAAAGCCGTCCTTCACCTAGCTTGTTGGGAACACAAAGTTTCTTTTCAGTTGCAAACTCCATTCCATACATATATATGGGGAGGTAGAAGCTCCAACACGGTTTTACAGTGAAAACTGCAGGAACTTCAAACCGGCACTAGGAAACAGACTGAGAAAGCAGAGAAAAAGTGTCTCCTGCAACCCGTTCCCTTGGTGCTAGATGAACGAACGTCTCTCCACTTGCTCAGTTCTGAGAGATAAGTGTGTGTGAAAGCCGTCCTTCACCTAGCTTGTTGGGAACACAAAGTTTCTTTTCAGTTGCAAACTCCATTCCATACATATATATGGGGAGGTAGAAGCTCCAACATGGTTTTACAGTGAAAACTGCAGGAACTTCATACCGGCACTAGGAAACAGACTGAGAAAGCAGAGAAAAAGTGTCTCCTGCAACCCGTTCCCTTGGTGCTAGATGAACGAACGTCTCTCCACTTGCTCAGTTCTGAGAGATAAGTGTGTGTGAAAGCCGTCCTTCACCTAGCTTGTTGGGAACACAAAGTTTCTTTTCAGTTGCAAACTCCATTCCATACATATATATGGGGAGTTACTAGCTCCAACTCGGTTTTACAGTGAAAACTGCAGGAACTTCAAACCGGCACTAGGAAACAGACTGAGAAAGCAGAGAAAAAGTGTCTCCTGCAACCCGTTCCCTTGGTGCTAGATGAACGAACGTCTCTCCACTTGCTCAGTTCTGAGAGATAAGTGTGTGTGAAAGCCGTCCTTCACCTAGCTTGTTGGGAACACAAAGTTTCTTTTCACTTGCATACTCCATTCTATACATATATATGGGGAGGTAGAAGCTCCAACACGGTTTTACAGTGAAAACTGCAGGAACTACAAACCGGCACTAGGAAACAGACTGAGAAAGCAGAGAAAAAGTGTCTCCTGCAACCCGTTCCCTTGGTGCTAGATGAACGAACGTCTCTCCACTTGCTCAGTTCTGAGAGATAAGTGTGTGTGAAAGCCGTCCTTCACCTAGCTTGTTGGGAACACAAAGTTTCTTTTCAGTTGCAAACTCCATTCCATACATATATATGGGGAGTTACTAGCTCCAACTCGGTTTTACAGTGAAAACTGCAGGAACTTCAAACCGGCACTAGGAAACAAACTGAGAAAGCCGAGAAAAAGTGTCTCCTGCAACCCGTTCCCTTGGTGCTAGATGAACGAACGTCTCTCCACTTGCTCAGTTCTGAGAGATAAGTGTGTGTGAAAGCCGTCCTTCACCTAGCTTGTTGGGAACACAAAGTTTCTTTTCAGTTGCAAACTCCATTCCATATATATATATGGGGAGGTACTAGCTCCAACTCCGATTTACAGTGAAAACTGCAGGAACTTAAAAACGGCACTCGGAAACAGACTGAGAAAGCAGAGAAAAAGTGTCTCCTGGAACCCGTTCCCTTGGTGTAGATGAACGAACGTCTCTCCACTTGCTCAGATCTGAGAGATAAGTGTGTGTTAAAGCCGTCCTTCACCTAGCTTGTTGGGAACACAAAGTTTCTTTTCAGTTGCAAACTCCATTCCATACATATATATGGGGAGGTAGAAGCTCCAACACTGTTTTACAGTGAAAACTGCAGGAACTTCAAACCGGCACTAGGAAACAGACTGAGAAAGCAGAGAAAAAGTGTCTCCTGCAACCCGTTCCCTTGGTGCTAGATGAACGAACGTCTCTCCACTTGCTCAGTTCTGAGAGATAAGTGTGTGTGAAAGCCGTCCTTCACCTAGCTTGTTGGGAACACAAAGTTTCTTTTCAGTTGCAAACTCCATTCCATACATATATATGGGGAGGTAGAAGCTCCAACACGGTTTTACAGTGAAAACTGTAGGAACTTCAAACCGGCACTAGGAAACAGACTGAGAAAGCAGAGAAAAAGTGTCTCCTGCAACCCGTTCCCTTGGTGCTAGATGAACGAACGTCTCTCCACTTGCTCAGTTCTGAGAGATAAGTGTGTGTGAAAGCCGTCCTTCACCTAGCTTGTTGGGAACACAAAGTTTCTTTTCAGTTGCAAACTCCATTCCATACATATATATGGGGAGGTAGAAGCTCCAACACGGTTTTACAGTGAAAACTGCAGGAACTTCAAACCGGCACTAGGAAACAGACTGAGAAAGCAGAGAAAAAGTGTCTCCTGCAACCCGTTCCCTTGGTGCTAGATGAACGAACGTCTCTCCACTTGCTCAGTTCTGAGAGATAAGTGTGTGTGAAAGCCGTCCTTCACCTAGCTTTTTGGGAACACAAAGTTTCTTTTCAGTTGCAAACTCCATTCCATACATATATATGGGGAGTTACTAGCTCCAACTCGGTTTTACAGTGAAAACTGCAGGAACTTCAAACCGGCACTAGGAAACAGACTGAGAAAGCAGAGAAAAAGTGTCTCCTGCAACCCGTTCCCTTGATGCTAGATGAACGAACGTCTCTCCACTTGCTCAGTTCTGAGAGATAAGTGTGTGTGAAAGCCGTCCTTCACCTAGCTTGTTGGGAACACAAAGTTTCTTTTCACTTGCAAACTCCATTCTATACATATATATGGGGAGGTAGAAGCTCCAACACGGTTTTACAGTGAATACTGCAGGAACTACAAACCGGCACTAGGAAACAGACTGAGAAAGCAGAGAAAAAGTGTCTCCTGAAACCCGTTCCCTTGGTGCTAGATGAACGAACGTCTCTCCACTTGATCAGTTCTGAGAGATAAGTGTGTGTGAAAGCCGTCCTTCACCTAGCTTGTTGGGAACACAAAGTTTCTTTTCAGTTGCAAACTCCATTCCATACATATATATGGGGAGGTAGAAGCTCCAACACGGTTTTACAGTGAAAACTGCAGGAACTTCAAACCGGCACTAGGAAAAAGACTGAGAAAGCAGAGAAAAAGTCTCCCCTGCAGCCCGTTCCCTTGGTACTAGATGAACGAACGTCTCTCCACTTGCTCAGTTCTGAGAGATAAATGTGTGTGAAAGCCGTCCTTCACCTAGCTTGTTGGGAACACAAAGTTTCTTTTCAGTTGCAAACTCCATTCCATACATATATATGGGGAGTTACTAGCTCCAACTCGGTTTTACAGTGAAAACTGCAGAAATATCAAACCGGCACTAGGAAACAGACTGAGAAAGCAGAGAAAAAGTGTCTCCTGCAACCCGTTCCCTTGGTGCTAGATGAACGAACGTATCTCCACTTGCTCAGTTCTGAGAGATAATTGTGTGTGAAAGCCGTCCTTCACCTAGCTTGTTGGGAACACAAATTTTTTTTTCAGTTGGCAACTCCATTCAATACATATATATGGGGAGGTAGAAGTTCCAACTCGGTTTTACAGTGAAAACTGCAGGAACTTCAAACCGGCACTAGGAAACAGACGGAGAAAGCAGAGAAAAATTGTCTCATGCAACCCGTTCCTTTGGTGCTAGATGAACGAACGTCTCTCCACTTGCTCAGTTCTGAGAGATAAGTGTGTGTGAAAGCCGTCCTTCACCTAGCTTGTTGGGAACACAAAGTTTCTTTTCAGTTGCAAACTCCATTCCATACATATATATGGGGAGGTAGAAGCTCCAACACGGTTTTACACTGAAAACTGCAGGAACTTCAAACCGGCACTAGGAAACAGACTGAGAAAGCAGAGAAAAAGTGTCTCCTGCAACCCGTTCCCTTGGTGCTAGATGAACGAACGTCTCTCCACTTGCTCAGTTCTGAGAGATAAGTGTGTGTGAAAGCCGTCCTTCACCTAGCTTGTTGGGAACACAAAGTTTCTTTTCAGTTACAAACTCCATTCCATACATATATATGGGGAGGTAGAAGCTCCAACATGGTTTTACAGTGAAAACTGCAGGAACTTCATACCGGCACTAGGAAACAGACTGAGAAAGCAGAGAAAAAGTGTCTCCTGCAACCCGTTCCCTTGGTGCTAGATGAACGAACGTCTCTCCACTTGCTCAGTTCTGATAGATAAGTGTGTGTGAAAGCCGTCCTTCACCTAGCTTGTTGGGAACACAAAGTTTCTCTTCAGTTGCAAACTCCATTCCATACATATATATGGGGAGGTAGAAGCTCCAACACGGTTTTACAGTGAAAACTGCAGGAACTTCAAACCGGCACTAGGAAACAGACTGAGAAAGCAGAGAAAAAGTGTCTCCTGCAACCCGTTCCCTTGGTGCTAGATGAACGAACGTCTCTCCACTTGCTCAGTTCTGAGAGATAAGTGTGTGTGAAAGCCGTCCTTCAACTAGCTTGTTGGGAAAACAAAGTTTCTTTTCACTTGCATACTCCATTCTATACATATATATGGGGAGGTAGAAGCTCCAACACGGTTTTACAGTGAAAACTGCAGGAACTACAAACCGGCACTAGGAAACAGACTGAGAAAGCAGAGAAAAAGTGTCTCCTGCAACCCGTTCCCTTGGTGCTAGATGAACGAACGTCTCTCCACTTGCTCAGTTCTGAGAGATAAGTGTGTGTGAAAGCCGTCCTTCACCTAGCTTGTTGGGAACACAAAGTTTCTTTTCAGTTGCAAACTCCATTCCATACATATATATGGTGAGGTAGAAGCTCCAACACGGTTTTACAGTGAAAACTGCAGGAACTTCAAACCGGCACTAGGAAACAGACTTAGAAAGCAGAGAAAAAGTGTCTCCTGCAACCCGTTCCCTTGGTGCTAGATGAACGAACGTCTCTCCACTTCCTCAGTTCTGAGAGATAATTGTGTGTGAAAGCCGTCCTTC
This sequence comes from Camelus bactrianus, assembly GCF_048773025.1. NCBI lineage: Eukaryota > Metazoa > Chordata > Mammalia > Artiodactyla > Camelidae > Camelus > Camelus bactrianus. Next base: position 92,384,995 of record NC_133545.1, on the reverse strand, counting down.
ACCTAGCTTGTTGGGAACACAAATTTTTTTTTCAGTTGGCAACTCCATTCAATACATATATATGGGGAGGTAGAAGTTCCAACTCGGTTTTACAGTGAAAACTGCAGAAACTTCAAACCGGCACTAGGAAACAGACTGAGAAAGCAGAGAAAAAGTGTCTCCTGGAACCCGTTCTCTTGGTGTAGATGAACGAACGTCTCTCCACTTGCTCAGATCTGAGAGATAAGTGTGTGTGAAAGCCGTCCTTCACCTAGCTTGTTGGGAACACAAAGTTTCTTTTCAGTTGCAAACTCCATTCCATACATATATATTTGGAGGTAGAAGCTCCAACACTGTTTTACAGTGAAAACTGCAGGAACTTCAAACCGGCACTAGGAAACAGACTGAGAAAGCAGAGAAAAAGTGTCTCCTGCAACCCGTTCCCTTGGTGCTAGATGAACGAACGTCTCTCCACTTGCTCAGTTCTGAGAGATAAGTGTGTGTGAAAGCCGTCCTTCACCTAGCTTGTTGGGAACACAAAGTTTCTTTTCAGTTGCAAACTCCATTCCATACATATATATGGGGAGGTAGAAGCTCCAACACGGTTTTACAGTGAAAACTGCAGGAACTTCAAACCGGCACTAGGAAACAGACTGAGAAAGCAGAGAAAAAGTCTCCCCTGCAGCCCGTTCCCTTGGTACTAGATGAACGAACGTCTCTCCACTTGCTCAGTTCTGAGAGATAAGTGTGTGTGAAAGCCGTCCTTCACCTAGCTTGTTGGGAACACAAAGTTTCTTTTCAGTTGCAAACTCCATTCCATACATATATATGGGGAGGTACTAGCTCCAACTCGGTTTTACAGAGAAAACTGCAGAAATATCAAACCGGCACTAGGAAACAGACTGAGAAAGCAGAGAAAAAGTGTCTCCTGCAACCCGTTCCCTTGGTGCTAGATGAACGAACGTCTCTCCACTTGCTCAGTTCTGAGAGATAATTGTGTGTGAAAGCCGTCCTTCACCTAGCTTGTTGGGAACACAAATTTTTTTTTCAGTTGGCAACTCCATTCAATACATATATATGGGGAGGTAGAAGTTCCAACTCGGTTTTACAGTGAAAACTGCAGGAACTTCAAACCGGCACTAGGAAACAGACGGAGAAAGCAGAGAAAAATTGTCTCATGCAACCCGTTCCTTTGGTGCTAGATGAACGAACGTCTCTCCACTTGCTCAGTTCTGAGAGATAAGTGTGTGTGAAAGCCGTCCTTCACCTAGCTTGTTGGGAACACAAAGTTTCTTTTCAGTTGCAAACTCCATTCCATACATATATATGGGGAGGTAGAAGCTCCAACACGGTTTTACAGTGAAAACTGCAGGAACTTCAAACCGGCACTAGGAAACAGACTGAGAAAGCAGAGAAAAAGTGTCTCCTGCAACCCGTTCCCTTGGTGCTAGATGAACGAACGTCTCTCCACTTGCTCAGTTCTGAGAGATAAGTGTGTGTGAAAGCCGTCCTTCACCTAGCTTGTTGGGAACACAAAGTTTCTTTTCAGTTGCAAACTCCATTCCATACATATATATGGGGAGTTACTAGCTCCAACTCGGTTTTACAGTGAAAACTGCAGGAACTTCAAACCGGCACTAGGAAACAGACTGAGAAAGCAGAGAAAAAGTGTCTCCTGCAACCCGTTCCCTTGGTGCTAGATGAACGAACGTCTCTCCACTTGCTCAGTTCTGAGAGATAAGTGTGTGTGAAAGCCGTCCTTCACCTAGCTTGTTGGGAACACAAAGTTTCTTTTCACTTGCATACTCCATTCTATACATATATATGGGGAGGTAGAAGCTCCAACACGGTTTTACAGTGAAAACTGCAGGAACTACAAACCGGCACTAGGAAACAGACTGAGAAAGCAGAGAAAAAGTGTCTCCTGCAAACCGTTCCCTTGGTGCTAGATGAACGAACGTCTCTCCACTTGATCAGTTCTGAGAGATAAGTGTGTGTGAAAGCCGTCCTTCACCTAGCTTGTTGGGAACACAAAGTTTCTTTTCTGTTGCAAACTCCATTCCATACATATATATGGTGAGGTAGAAGCTCCAACACGGTTTTACAGTGAAAACTGCAGGAACTTCAAACCGGCACTAGGAAACAGACTGAGAAAGCAGAGAAAAAGTCTCCCCTGCAGCCCGTTCCCTTGGTACTAGATGAACGAACGTCTCTCCACTTGCTCAGTTCTGAGAGATAAGTGTGTGTGAAAGCCGTCCTTCACCTAGCTTGTTGGGAACACAAAGTTTCTTTTCAGTTGCAAACTCCATTCCATACATATATATGGGGAGGTACTAGCTCCAACTCGGTTTTACAGTGAAAACTGCAGAAATATCAAACCGGCACTAGGAAACAGACTGAGAAAGCAGAGAAAAAGTGTCTCCTGCAACCCGTTCCCTTGGTGCTAGATGAACGAACGTCTCTCCACTTGATAAGTTCTGAGAGATAATTGTGTGTGAAAGCCGTTCTTCACCTAGCTTGTTGGGAACACAAATTTTTTTTTCAGTTGGCAACTCCATTCAATACATATATATGGGGAGGTAGAAGTTCCAACTCGGTTTTACAGTGAAAACTGCAGAAACTTCAAACCGGCACTAGGAAACAGACGGAGAAAGCAGAGAATAATTGTCTCATGCAACCCGTTCCTTTGGTGCTAGATGAACGAACGTCTCTCCACTTGCTCAGTTCTGAGAGATAAGTGTGTGTGAAAGCCGTCCTTCACCTAGCTTGTTGGGAACACAAAGTTTCTTTTCAGTTGCAAACTCCATTCCATACATATATATGGGGAGGTAGAAGCTCCAACACGGTTTTACAGTGAAAACTGCAGGAACTTCAAACCGGCACTAGGAAACAGACTGAGAAAGCAGAGAAAAAGTGTCTCCTGCAACCCGTTCCCTTGGTGCTAGATGAACGAACGTCTCTCCACTTGCTCAGTTCTGAGAGATAAGTGTGTGTGAAAGCCGTCCTTCACCTAGCTTGTTGGGAACACAAAGTTTCTTTTCAGTTGCAAACTCCATTCCATACATATATATGGGGAGGTAGAAGCTCCAACATGGTTTTACAGGGAAAACTGCAGGAACTTCATACCGGTACTAGGAAACAGACTGAGAAAGCAGAGAAAAAGTGTCTCCTGCAACCCGTTCCCTTGGTGCTAGATGAACGAACGTCTCTCCACTTGCTCAGTTCTGAGAGATAAGTGTGTGTGAAAGCCGTCCTTCACCTAGCTTGTTGGGAACACAAAGTTTCTTTTCAGTTGCAAACTCCATTCCATACATATATATGGGGAGGTAGAAGCTCCAACATGGTTTTACAGTGAAAACTGCAGGAACTTCAAACCGGCACTAGGAAACAGACTGAGAAAGCAGAGAAAAAGTTTATCCTGCAACCCGTTCCCTTGGTGCTAGATGAACGAACGTCTCTCCACTTGCTCAGTTCTGAGAGATAAGTGTGTGTGAAAGCCGTCCTTCACCTAGCTTGTTGGGAACACAAAGTTTCTTTTCACTTGCAAACTCCATTCCATACATATATATGGGGAGGTAGAAGCTCCAACACGGTTTTACAGTGAAAACTGCAGGAACTTCAAACCGGCACTAGGAAACAGACTGAGAAAGCAGAGAAAAAGTGTCTCCTGCAACCCGTTCCCTTGGTGCTAGATGAACGAACGTCTCTCCACTTGCTCAGTTCTGAGAGATAAGTGTGTGTGAAAGCCGTCTTTCACCTAGGTTGTTGGGAACACAAAGTTTCTTTTCAGTTGCAAACTCCATTCAATACATATATATGGGGAGTTACTAGCTCCAACTCGGTTTTACAGTGAAAACTGCAGGAACTTCAAACCGGCACTAGGAAACAAAATGAGAAAGCCGAGAAAAAGTGTCTCCTGCAACCCGTTCCCTTGGTGCTAGATGAACGAAAGTCTCTCCACTTGCTCAGTTCTGAGAGATAAGTGTGTGTGAAAGCCGTCCTTCACCTAGCTTGTTGGGAACACAAAGTTTCTTTTCAGTTGCAAACTCCATTCCATATATATATATGGGTAGGTACTAGCTCCAACTCCGATTTACAGTGAAAACTGCAGGAACTTAAAACCGGCACTCGGAAACAGACTGAGAAAGCAGAGAAAAAGTGTCTCCTGGAACCCGTTCCCTTGGTGTAGATGAACGAACGTCTCTCCACTTGCTCAGATCTGAGAGATAAGTGTGTGTGAAAGCCGTCCTTCAACTAGCTTGTTGGGAACACAAAGTTTCTTTTCAGTTGCAAACTCCATTCCATACATATATATGGGGAGGTAGAAGCTCCAACACTGTTTTACAGTGAAAACTGCAGGAACTTCAAACCGGCACTAGGAAACAGACTGAGAAAGCAGAGAAAAAGTGTCTCCTGCAACCCGTTCCCTTGGTGCTAGATGAACGAACGTCTCTCCACTTGCTCAGTTCTCAGAGATAAGTGTGTGTGAAAGCCGTCCTTCACCTAGCTTGTTGGGAACACAAAGTTTCTTTTCAGTTGCAAACTCCATTCCATACATATATATGGGGAGGTAGAAGCTCCAACACGGTTTTACAGTGAAAACTGCAGGAACTTCAAACCGGCACTAGGAAACAGACTGAGAAAGCAGAGAAAAAGTGTCTCCTGCAACCCGTTCCCTTGGTGCTAGATGAACGAACGTCTCTCCACTTGCTCAGTTCTGAGAGATAAGTGTGTGTGAAAGCCGTCCTTCACCTAGCTTGTTGGGAACACAAAGTTTCTTTTCAGTTGCAAACTCCATTCCATACATATATATGGGGAGGTAGAAGCTCCAACACGGTTTTACAGTGAAAACTGCAGGAACTTCAAACCGGCACTAGGAAACAGACTGAGAAAGCAGAGAAAAAGTGTCTCCTGCAACCCGTTCCCTTGGTGCTAGATGAACGAACGTCTCTCCACTTGCTCAGTTCTGAGAGATAAGTGTGTGTGAAAGCCGTCCTTCACCTAGCTTGTTGGGAACACAAAGTTTCTTTTCAGTTGCAAACTCCATTCCATACATATATATGGGGAGTTACTAGCTCCAACTCGGTTTTACAGTGAAAACTGCAGGAACTTCAAACCGGCACTAGGAAACAGAATGAGAAAGCAGAGAAAAAGTGTCTCCTGCAACCCGCTCCCTTGATGCTAGATGAACGAACGTCTCTCCACTTGCTCAGTTCTGAGAGATAAGTGTGTGTGAAAGCCGTCCTTCACCTAGCTTGTTGGGAACACAAAGTTTCTTTTCACTTGCAAACTCCATTCTATACATATATATGGGGAGGTAGAAGCTCCAACACGGTTTTACAGTGAATACTGCAGGAACTACAAACCGGCACTAGGAAACAGACTGAGAAAGCAGAGAAAAAGTGTCTCCTGCAACCCGTTCCCTTGGTGCTAGATGAACGAACGTCTCTCCACTTGATCAGTTCTGAGAGATAAGTGTGTGTGAAAGCCGTCCTTCACCTAGCTTGTTGGGAACACAAAGTTTCTTTTCAGTTGCAAACTCCATTCCATACATATATATGGGGAGGTAGAAGCTCCAACACGGTTTTACAGTGAAAACTGCAGGAACTTCAAACCGGCACTAGGAAACAGACTGAGAAAGCAGAGAAAAAGTCTCCCCTGCAGCCCGTTCCCTTGGTACTAGATGAACGAACGTCTCTCCACTTGCTCAGTTCTGAGAGATAAGTGTGTGTGAAAGCCGTCCTTCACCTAGCTTGTTGGGAACACAAAGTTTCTTTTCAGTTGCAAACTCCATTCCATACATATATATGGGGAGGTACTAGCTCTAACTCGGTTTTACAGTGAAAACTGCAGAAATATCAAACCGGCACTAGGAAACAGACTGAGAAAGCAGAGAAAAAGTGTCCCCTGCAACCCGTTCCCTTGGTGCTAGATGAACGAACGTCTCTCCACTTGCTCAGTTCTGAGAGATAATTTTGTGTGAAAGCCGTCCTTCACCTAGCTTGTTGGGAACACAAATTTTTTTTTCAGTTGGCAACTCCATTCAATACATATATATGGGGAGGTAGAAGTTCCAACTCGGTTTTACAGTGAAAACTGCAGGAACTTCAAACCGGCACTAGGAAACAGATGGAGAAAGCAGAGAAAAATTGTCTCATGCAACCCGTTCCTTTGGTGCTAGATGAACGAACGTCTCTCCACTTGCTCAGTTCTGAGAGATAAGTTTGTGTGAAAGCCGTCCTTCACCTAGCTTGTTGGGAACACAAAGTTTCTTTTCAGTTGCAAACTCCATTCCATACATATATATGGGGAGGTAGAAGCTCCAACACGGTTTTACAGTGAAAACTGCAGGAACTTCAAACCGGCACTAGGAAACAGACTGAGAAAGCAGAGAAAAAGTCTCCCCTGCAGCCCGTTCCCTTGGTACTAGATGAACGAACGTCTCTCCACTTGCTCAGTTCTGAGAGATAAGTGTGTGTGAAAGCCGTCCTTCACCTAGCTTGTTGGGAACACAAAGTTTCTTTTCAGTTGCAAACTCCATTCCATACATATATATGGGGAGGTACTAGCTCCAACTCGGTTTTACAGTGAAAACTGCAGAAATATCAAACCGGCACTAGGAAACAGACTGAGAAAGCAGAGAAAAAGTGTCTCCTGCAACCCGTTCCCTTGGTGCTAGATGAACGAACGTCTCTCCACTTGCTCAGTTCTGAGAGATAAGTGTGTGTGAAAGCCGTCCTTCACCTAGCTTGTTGGGAACACAAAGTTTCTTTTCACTTGCATACTCCATTCTATACATATATATGGGGAGGTAGAAGCTCCAACACGGTTTTACAGTGAAAACTGCAGGAACTACAAACCGGCACTAGGAAACAGACGGAGAAAGCAGAGAATAATTGTCTCATGCAACCCGTTCCTTTGGTGCTAGATGAACGAACGTCTCTCCACTTGCTCAGTTCTGAGAGATAAGTTTGTGTGAAAGCCGTACTTCACCTAGCTTGTTGGGAACACAAAGTTTCTTTTCAGTTGCAAACTCCATTCCATACATATATATGGGGAGGTAGAAGCTCCAACACGGTTTTACAGTGAAAACTGCAGGAACTTCAAACCGGCACTAGGAAACAGACTGAGAAAGCAGAGAAAAAGTGTCTCCTGCAACCCGTTCCCTTGGTGCTAGATGAACGAACGTCTCTCCACTTGCTCAGTTCTGAGAGATAAGTGTGTGTGAAAGCCGTCCTTCACCTAGCTTGTTGGGAACACAAAGTTTCTTTTCAGTTGCAAACTCCATTCCATACATATATATGGGGAGGTAGAAGCTCCAACATGGTTTTACAGTGAAAACTGCAGGAACTTCATACCGGCACTAGGAAACAGACTGAGAAAGCAGAGAAAAAGTGTCTCCTGCAACCCGTTCCCTTGGTGCTAGATGAACGAACGTCTCTCCACTTGCTCAGTTCTGAGAGATAAGTGTGTGTGAAAGCCGTCCTTCACCTAGCTTGTTGGGAACACAAAGTTTCTTTTCAGTTGCAAACTCCATTCCATACATATATATGGGGAGTTACTAGCTCCAACTCGGTTTTACAGTGAAAACTGCAGGAAATTCAAACCGGCACTAGGAAACAGACTGAGAAAGCAGAGAAAAAGTGTCTCCTGCAACCCGTTCCCTTGGTGCTAGATGAACGAACGTCTCTCCACTTGCTCAGTTCTGAGAGATAAGTGTGTGTGAAAGCCGTCCTTCACCTAGCTTGTTGGGAACACAAAGTTTCTTTTCACTTGCATACTCCATTCTATACATATATATGGGGAGGTAGAAGCTCCAACACGGTTTTACAGTGAAAACTGCAGGAACTACAAACCGGCACTAGGAAACAGACTGAGAAAGCAGAGAAAAGTGTCTCCTGCAACCCGTTCCCTTGGTGCTAGATGAACGAACGTCTCTCCACTTGATCAGTACTGAGAGATAAGTGTGTGTGAAAGCCGTCCTTCACCTAGCTTGTTGGGAACACAAAGTTTCTTTTCAGTTGCAAACTCCATTCCATACATATATATGGGGAGGTAGAAGCTCCAACACGGTTTTACAGTGAAAACTGCAGGAACTTCAAACCGGCACTAGGAAACAGACTGAGAAAGCAGAGAAAAAGTCTCCCCTGCAGCCCGTTCCCTTGGTACTAGATGAACGAACGTCTCTCCACTTGCTCAGTTCTGAGAGATAAGTGTGTGTGAAAGCCGTCCTTCACCTAGCTTGTTGGGAACACAAAGTTTCTTTTCAGTTGCAAACTCCATTCCATACATATATATGGGGAGGTACTAGCTCCAACTCGGTTTTACAGTGAAAACTTCAGAAATATCAAACCGGCACTAGGAAACAGACTGAGAAAGCAGAGAAAAAGTGTCTCCTGCAACCCGTTCCCTTGGTGCTAGATGAACGAACGTCTCTCCACTTGCTCAGTTCTGAGAGATAATTGTGTGTGAAAGCCGTCCTTCACCTAGCTTGTTGGGAACACAAATTTTTTTTTCAGTTGGCAACTCCATTCAATACATATATATGGGGAGGTAGAAGTTCCAACTCGGTTTTACAGTGAAAACTGCAGAAACTTCAAACCGGCACTAGGAAACAGACGGAAAAGCAGAGAAAAATTGTCTCATGCAACCCGTTCCTTTGGTGCTAGATGAACGAACGTCTCTCCACTTGCTCAGTTCTGAGAGATAAGTGTGTGTGAAAGCCGTCCTTCACCTAGCTTGTTGGGAACACAAAGTTTCTTTTCAGTTGCAAACTCCATTCCATACATATATATGGGGAGGTAGAAGCTCCAACACGGTTTTACAGTGAAAACTGCAGGAACTTCAAACCGGCACTAGGAAACAGACTGAGAAAGCAGAGAAAAAGTGTCTCCTGCAACCCGTTCCCTTGGTGCTAGATGAACGAACGTCTCTCCACTTGCTCAGTTCTGAGAGATAAGTGTGTGTGAAAGCCGTCCTTCACCTAGCTTGTTGGGAACACAAAGTTTCTTTTCAGTTGCAAACTCCATTCCATACATATATATGGGGAGGTAGAAGCTCCAACATGGTTTTACAGTGAAAACTGCAGGAACTTCATACCGGTACTAGGAAACAGACTGAGAAAGCAGAGAAAAAGTGTCTCCTGCAACCCGTTCCCTTGGTGCTAGATGAACGAACGTCTCTCCACTTGCTCAGTTCTGAGAGATAAGTGTGTGTGAAAGCCGTCCTTCACCTAGTTTGTTGGGAACACAAAGTTTCTTTTCAGTTGCAAACTCCATTCCATACATATATATGGGGAGGTACTAGCTCCAACTCGGTTTTACAGTGAAACCTGCAGGAAATTCAAACCGGCACTAGGAAACAGTCTGAGAAAGCAGAGAAAAAGTCTCTACTGCAACCCGTTCCCTTGGTGCTAGATGAACGAACGTCTCTCCACTTGCTCAGTTCTGAGAGATAAGTGTGTGTGAAAGCCGTCCTTCACCTAGCTTCTTGGGAACACAAAGTTTCTTTTCAGTTGCAAACTCCATTCCATACATATATATGGGGAGGTACTAGCTCCAACTCGGTTTTACAGTGAAAACTGCAGGAACATCAAACCGGCACTAGGAAACAGACTGAGAAAGCAGAGAAAAAGTGTCTCCTGCAACCCGTTCCATTGGTGCTAGATGAACGAACGTCTCTCCACTTGCTCAGTTCTGAGAGATAAGTGTGTGTGAAAGCCGTCCTTCACCTAGCTTGTTGGGAACACAAAGTTTCTTTTCAGTTGCAAACTCCATTCCGTACATATATATGGGGAGGTACTAGCTCCAACTCGGTTTTACAGTGAAAACTGCAGGAACTTCAAACCAGCACTAGGAAACAGACTGAGAAAGCAGAGAAAAAGTGTGTCCTGGAACCCGTTCCCTTGGTGCTAGATGAACGAACGTCTCTCCACTTGCTCAGTTCTGAGAGATAAGTGTGTGTGAAAGCCGCCCTTCACCTAGCTTGTTGGGAACACAAAGTTTCTTTTCAGTTGAAAACTCCATTCCATACATATATATGGGGAGGTACAAGCTCCAACACGGTTTTACAGTGAAAACTGCAGGAAATTCAAACCGGCACTAGGAAACAGACTGAGAAAGCAGAGAAAAAGTGTCTCCTGCAACCCGTTCCCTTGGTGCTAGATGAACGAACGTCTCTCCACTTGCTCAGTTCTGAGAGATAAGTGTGTGTGAAAGCCGTCCTTCACCTAGCTTGTTGGGAACACAAAGTTTCTTTTCAGTTGCAAACTCCATTCCATACATATATATGTGGAGGTACAAGCTCCAACTCCGTTTTACAGTGAAAACTGCAGGAACTTCAAACCGGCACTAGGAAGCAGACTGAGAAAGCAGAGAAAAAGTGTCTCCTGGAACCCGTTCCCTTGGTGCTAGATGAACGAACGTCTCTCCACTTGCTCAGTTCTGAGAGATAAGTGTGTGTGAAAGCCGTCCTTCACCTAGCTTGTTGGGAACACAAAGTTTCTTTTCAGTTGCAAACTCCATTCCATACATATATATGGGGAGGTAGAAGTTCCAACTCGGTTTCACAGTGAAAACTGCAGGAACTTGAAACCGGCACTAGGAAACAGACTGAGAAAGCAGAGAAAAAGTGTCTCCTGCAACCCGTTCCCTTGGTGCTAGATGAACGAACGTCTCTCCACTTGCTCAGTTCTGAGAGATATGTGAGTGTGAAAGCCGTCCTTCACATAGCTTGTTGGGAACACAAAGTTTCTTTTCACTTGCAAAATCCATTCCATACATATATATGGGGAGGTACAAGCTCCAACACGGTTTTACAGTGAAAACTGCAGGAACTACAAACCGGCACTAGGAAACAGACTGAGAAAGCAGAGAAAAAGTGTCTCCTGCAACCCGTTCCCTTGGTGCTAGATGAACGAACGTCTCTCCACTTGCTCAGTTCTGAGAGATAAGTGTGTGTGAAAGCCGTACTTCACCTAGCTTGTTGGGAACACAAAGTTTCTTTTCAGTTGCAAACTCCATTCCATACATATATATGGGGAGGTAGAAGTTCCAACTCGGTTTTACAGTGAAAACTGCAGGAACTTCAAACCGGCACTAGGAAACAGACTGTGAAAGCAGAGAAAAAGTGTCTCCTGCAACCCGTTCCCTTGGTGCTAGATGAACGAACGTCTCTCCACTTGCTCAGTTCTGAGAGATAAGTGTGTGTGAAAGCCGTCCTTCAACTAGCTTGTTGGGAACACAAAGTTTCTTTTCAGTTGCAAACTCCATTCCATACATATATATGGGGAGGTAGAAGCTCCAACACGGTTTTACAGTGAAAACTGCAGGAACTTCAAACCGGCACTAGGAAACAGACTGAGAAAGCAGAGAAAAAGTGTCTCCTGCAACCCGTTCCCTTGGTGCTAGATGAACGAACGTCTCTCCACTTGCTCAGTTCTGAGAGATAATTGTGTGTGAAAGCCGTCCTTCACCTAGCTTGTTGGGAACACAAAGTTTCTTTTCAGTTGCAAACTCCATTCCATACATATATATGGGGAGGTACAAGCTCCAACTCGGTTTTACAGTGAAAACTGCAGGAACTACAAACCGGCACTAGGAAACAGACTGAGAAAGCAGAGAAAAAGTGTCTCCTGCAACCCGTTCCCTTGGTGCTAGATGAACGAATGTCTCTCCACTTGCTCAGTTCTGAGAGATAAGTGTGTGTGAAAGCCTTCCTTCACCTAGCTTGTTGGGAACACAAAGTTTCTTTTCAGTTGCAAACTCCATTCCATACATATATATGGGGAGGTACTAGCGCCAACTCGGTTTTACAGTGAAAACTGCAGGAACATCAAACCGGCACTAGGAAACAGACTGAGAAAGCAGAGAAAAAGTGTCTCCTGCAACCCGTTCCCGTGGTGCTAGATGAACGAACGTCTCTCCACTTGCTCATTTCTGAGAGATAAGTGTGTGTGAAAGCCGTCCTTCACCTAGCTTGTTGGGAACACAAAGTTTTTTTTCAGTTGGCAACTCCATTCCATACATATATATGGGGAGGTAGAAGTTCCAACTCGGTTTTACAGTGAAAACTGCAGGAACTTCAAACCGGCACTAGGAAACAGACTGAGAAAGCAGAGAAAAAGTGTCTCCTGCAACCCGTTCCCTTGGTGCTAGATGAACGAACGTCTCTCCACTTGCTCAGTTCTGAGAGATAAGTGTGTGTGAAAGCCGTCCTTCACCTAGCTTGTTGGGAACACAAAGTTTCTTTTCACTTGCAAACTCCATTCTATACATATATATGGGGAGGTACAAGCTCCAACACGGTTTTACAGTGAAAACTGCAGGAACTTCAAACCGGCACTAGGAAACATACTGAGAAAGCAGAGAAAAAGTCTCTCCTGCAACCCGTTCCCTTGGTGCTAGATGAACGAACGTCTCTCCACTTGCTCAGTTCTGAGAGATAAGTGTGTGTGAAAGCCGTCATTCACCTAGCTTGTTGGGAACACAAAGTTTCTTTTCAGTTGCAAACTCCATTCCATACATATATATGGGGAGGTACTAGCTCCAACTCGGTTTTACAGTGAAAACTGCAGGAATATCAAACCGGCACTAGGAAACAGACAGAGAAAGCAGAGAAAAAGTGTCTCCTGCAACCCGTTCCCTTGGTGCTAGATGAACGAACGTCTCTCCACTTGCTCAGTTCTGAGAGATAAGTGTGTGTGAAAGCCGTCCTTCACCTAGCTTGTTGGGAACACAAAGTTTCTTTTCAGTTGCAAACTCCATTCCATACATATATATGGGGAGGTACTAGCTCCAACTCGGTTTTACAGTGAAAACTGCAGGAACTTCAAACCGGCACTAGGAAACAGACGGACAAAGCAGAGAAAATGTGTCACCTGCAACCCGTTCCCTTGGTGCTAGATGAACGAACGACTCACCACTTGCTCAGTTCTGAGAGATAAGTGTGTGTGAAAGCCATCCTTCACCTAGCTTGTTGGGAACAGAAAGTTTCTTTTCAGTTGCAAACTCCATTCCATACATATATATGGGGAGGTACTAGCTCCAACACGGTTTTACAGTGAAAACTGCAGGAACTTCAAACCAGCACTAGGAAACAGACTGAGAAAGCAGAGAAAAAGTGTGTCCTGGAACCCGTTCCCTTGGTGCTAGATGAACGAACGCCTCTCCACTTGCTCAGTTCTGAGAGATAAGTGTGTGTGAAAGCCGCCCTTCAGGTAGCTTGTTGGGAACACAAAGTTTCTTTTCAGTTGAAAACTCCATTCCATACATATATATGGGGAGGTACAAGCTCCAACACGGTTTTACAGTGAAAACTGCAGGAACTTCAAACCGGCACTAGGAAACAGACTGAGAAAGCAGAGAAAAAGTGTCTCCTGGAACCCGTTCCCTTGGTGCTAGATGAACGAACGACTCTCCACTTGCTCAGTTCTGAGAGATAAGTGTGTGTGAAAGCCGTCCTTCACCTAGCTTGTTGGGAACACAAAGTTTCTTTTCACTTGCAAACTCCATTCTATACATATATATAGGGAGGTACAAGCTCCAACACGGTTTTACAGTGAAAACTGCAGGAACTACAAACCGGCACTAGGAAACAGACTGAGAAAGCAGAGAAAAAGTGTCTCCTGCAACCCGTTCCCTTGGTTCTAGATGAACGAACGTCTCTCCACTTGATCAGTTCTGAGAGATAAGTGTGTGTGAAAGCCGTCCTTCACCTAGCTTGTTGGGAACACAAAGTTTCTTTTCAGTTGCAAACTCCATTCCATACATATATATGGGGAGGTAGAAGCTCCAACACGGTTTTACAGTGAAAACTGCAGGAACTTCAAACCGGCACTAGGAAACAGTCTGAGAAAGCAGAGAAAAAGTCTCTACTGCAACCCGTTCCCTTGGTGCTAGATGAACGAACGTCTCTCCACTTGCTCAGTTCTGAGAGATAAGTGTGTGTGAAAGCCTTCCTTCACCTAGCTTGTTGGGAACACAAAGTTTCTTTTCAGTTGCAAACTCCATTCCATACATATATATGGGGAGGTACTAGCTCCAACTCGGTTTTACAGTGAAAACTGCAGGAACTTCAAACCGGCACTAGGAAACAGACTGAGAAAGCAGAGAAAAAGTGTCTCCTGCAACCCGTTCCCTTGGTGCTAGATGAACGAACGTCTCTACACTTGCTCAGTTCTGAGAGATAAGTGTGTGTGAAAGCCGTCCTTCACCTAGCTTGTTGGGAACACAAAGTTTCTTTTCACTTGCAAACTCCATTCTATACATATATATGGGGAGGTACAAGCTCCAACACGGTTTTACAGTGAAAACTGCAGGAACTACAAACCGGCACTAGGAAACAGACTGAGAAAGCAGAGAAAAAGTGTCTCCTGCAACCCGTTCCCTTGGTGCTAGATGAACGAACGTCTCTCCACTTGCTCAGTTCTGAGAGATAAGTGTGTGTGAAAGCCGTCCTTCACCTAGCTTGTTGGGAACACAAAGTTTCTTTTCAGTTGCAAACTCCATTCCATACATATATATGGGGAGGTACAAGCTCCAACACGGTTTTACAGTGAAAACTGCAGGAACTTCAAACCGGCACTAGGAAACATACTGAGAAAGCAGAGAAAAAGTCTCTCCTGCAACCCGTTCCCTTGGTGCTAGATGAACGAACGTCTCTCCACTTGCTCAGTTCTGAGAGATAAGTGTGTGTGAAAGCCGTCCTTCACCTAGCTTGTTGGGAACACAAAGTTTCTTTTCAGTTGCAAACTCCATTCCATACATATATATGGGGAGGTACTAGCTCCAACTCGGTTTTACAGTGAAAACTGCAGGAATATCAAACCGGCACTAGGAAACAGACTGAGAAAGCAGAGAAAAAGTGTCTCCTGCAACCCGTTCCCTTGGTGCTAGATGAACGAACGTCTCTCCACTTGCTCAGTTCTGAGAGATAAGTGTGTGTGAAAGCCGTCCTTCACCTAGCTTGTTGGGAACACAAAGTTTCTTTTCAGTTGCAAACTCCATTCCATACATATATATGGGGAGGTACTAGCTCCAACTCGGTTTTACAGTGAAAACTGCAGGAACTTCAAACCGGCACTAGGAAACAGACGGACAAAGCAGAGAAAATGTGTCACCTGCAACCCGTTCCCTTGGTGCTAGATGAACGAACGACTCACCACTTGCTCAGTTCTGAGAGATAAGTGTGTGTGAAAGCCGTCCTTCACCTAGCTTGTTGGGAACAGAAAGTTTCTTTTCAGTTGCAAACTCCATTCCATACATATATATGGGGAGGTACTAGCTCCACCTCGGTTTTACAGTGAAAACTGCAGGAACTTCAAACCAGCACTAGGAAACAGACTGAGAAAGCAGAGAAAAAGTGTGTCCTGGAACCCGTTCCCTTGGTGCTAGATGAACGAACGTCTCTCCACTTGCTCAGTTCTGAGAGATAAGTGTGTGTGAAAGAGGTCCTTCACCTAGCTTGTTGGGAACACAAAGTTTCTTTTCAGTTGCAAACTCCATTCCATACATATATATGGGGAGGTACTAGCTCCAACTCGGTTTTACAGTGAAAACTGCAGGAATATCAAACCGGCACTAGGAAACAGACTGAGAAAGCAGAGAAAAAGTGTCTCCTGCAACACGTTCCCTTGGTGCTAGATGAACGAACGTCTCTCCACTTGCTCAGTTCTGAGAGATAAGTGTGTGTGAAAGCCGTCCTTCACCTAGCTTGTTGGGAACACAAAGTTTCTTTTCAGTTGCAAACTCCATTCCATACATATATATGGGGAGGTACTAGCTCCAACTCGGTTTTACAGTGAAAACTGCAGGAACTTCAAACCGGCACTAGGAAACAGACGGACAAAGCAGAGAAAATGTGTCTCCTGCAACCCGTTCCCTTGGTGCTAGATGAACGAACGACTCTCCACTTGCTCAGTTCTGAGAGATAAGTGTGTGTGAAAGCCGTCCTTCACCTAGCTTGTTGGGAACAGAAAGTTTCTTTTCAGTTGCAAACTCCATTCCATACATATATATGGGGAGGTACTAGCTCCAACTCGGTTTTACAGTGAAAACTGCAGGAACTTCAAACCAGCACTAGGAAACAGACTGAGAAAGCAGAGAAAAAGTGTGTCCTGGAACCCGTTCCCTTGGTGCTAGATGAACGAACGTCTCTCCACTTGCTCAGTTCTGAGAGATAAGTGTGTGTGAAAGCCGCCCTTCACCTAGCTTGTTGGGAACACAAAGTTTCTTTTCAGTTGAAAACTCCATTCCATACATATATATGGGGAGGTACAAGCTCCAACACGGTTTTACAGTGAAAACTGCAGGAAATTCAAACCGGCACTAGGAAACAGACTGAGAAAGCAGAGAAAAAGTGTCTCCTGGAACCCGTTCCCTTGGTGCTAGATGAACGAACGTCTCTCCACTTGCTCAGTTCTGAGAGATAAGTGTGTGTGAAAGCCGCCCTTCACCTAGCTTGTTGGGAACACAAAGTTTCTTTTCAGTTGAAAACTCCATTCCATACATATATATGGGGAGGTACAAGCTCCAACACGGTTTTACAGTGAAAACTGCAGGAAATTCAAACCGGCACTAGGAAACAGACTGAGAAAGCAGAGAAAAAGTGTCTCCTGCAACCCGTTCCCTTGGTGCTAGATGAACGAACGTCTCTCCACTTGCTCAGTTCTGAGAGATAAGTGTGTGTGAAAGCCGTCCTTCACCTAGCTTGTTGGGAACACAAAGTTTCTTTTCAGTTGCAAACTCCATTCCATACATATATATGTGGAGGTACTAGCTCCAACTCCGTTTTACAGTGAAAACTGCAGGAACTTCAAACCGGCACTAGGAAACAGACTGAGAAAGCAGAGAAAAAGTGTCTCCTGGAACCCGTTCCCTTGGTGCTAGATGAACGAACGTCTCTCCACTTGCTCAGTTCTGAGAGATAATTGTGTGTGAAAGCCGTCCTTCACCTAGCTTGTTGGGAACACAAAGTTTTTTTTCAGTTGCAAACTCCATTCCATACATATATATGGGGAGGTAGAAGTTCCAACTCGGTTTCACAGTGAAAACTGCAGGAACTTGAAACCGGCACTAGGAAACAGACTGAGAAAGCAGAGAAAAAGTGTCTCCTGCAACCCGTTCCCTTGGTGCTAGATGAACGAACGTCTCTCCACTTGCTCAGTTCTGAGAGATAAGTGTGTGTGAAAGCCGTCCTTCACCTAGCTTGTTGGGAACAGGAAGTTTCTTTTCACTTGCAAACTCCATTCCATACATATATATGGGGAGGTAGAAGCTCCAACACGGTTTTACAGTGAAAACTGCAGGAACTTCAAACCGGCACTAGGAAACAGACTGAGAAAGCAGAGAAAAAGTGTCTCCTGCAACCCGTTCCCTTGGTGCTAGATGAACGAACGTCTCTCCACTTGCTCAGTTCTGAGAGATAAGTGTGTGTGAAAGCCGTACTTCACCTAGCTTGTTGGGAACACAAAGTTTCTTTTCAGTTGCAAACTCCATTCCATACATATATATGGGGAGGTGCAAGCTCCAACTCGGTTTTACAGTGAAAACTGCAGGAACTTCAAACCGGCACTAGGAAACAGACTGAGAAAGCAGAGAAAAAGTGTCTCCTGCAACCCGTTCCCTTGGTGCTAGATGAACGAACGTCTCTCCACTTGCTCAGTTCTGAGAGATAAGTGTGTGTGAAAGCCGTCCTTCACCTAGCTTGTTGGGAACACAAAGTTTCTTTTCACTTGCAAACTCCATTCTATACATATATATGGGGAGGTACAAGCTCCAACACGGTTTTACAGTGAAAACTGCAGGAACTACAAACCGGCACTAGGAAACAGACTGAGAAAGCAGAGAAAAAGTGTCTCCTGCAACCCGTTCCCTTGGTGCTAGATGAACGAACGTCTCTCCACTTGATGAGTTCTGAGAGATAAGTGTGTGTGAAAGCCGTCCTTCACCTATCTTGTTGGGAACACAAAGTTTCTTTTCAGTTGCAAACTCCATTCCATACATATATATGGGGAGGTAGAAGCTCCAACACGGTTTTACAGTGAAAACTGCAGGAACTTCAAACCGGCACTAGGAAACAGACTGAGAAAGCAGAGAAAAAGTCTCTCCTGCAACCCGTTCCCTTGGTGCTAGATGAACGAACGTCTCTCCACTTGCTCAGTTCTGAGAGATAAGTGTGTGTGAAAGCCGTCATTCACCTAGCTTGTTGGGAACACAAAGTTTCTTTTCAGTTGCAAACTCCATTCCATACATATATATGGGGAGGTACCAGCTCCAACTCGCTTTTACAGTGAAAACTGCAGGAATATCAAACCGGCACTAGGAAACAGACTGAGAAAGCAGAGAAAAAGTGTCTCCTGCAACCCGTTCCCTTGGTGCTAGATGAACGAACTTCTCTCCACTTGCTCAGTTCTGAGAGATAAGTGTGTGTGAAAGCCGTCCTTCAACTAGCTTGTTGGGAACACAAAGTTTCTTTTCAGTTGCAAACTCCATTCCATACATATATATGGGGAGGTACTAGCTCCAACTCGGTTTTACAGTGAAAACTGCAGGAACTTCAAACCGGCACTAGGAAACAGACGGACAAAGCAGAGAAAATGTGTCTCCTGCAACCCGTTCCCTTGGTGCTAGATGAACGAACGTCTCTCCACTTGCTCAGTTCTGAGAGATAAGTGTGTGTGAAAGCCGTCCTTCACCTAGCTTGTTGGGAACACAAAGTTTCTTTTCAGTTGCAAACTCCATTCCATACATATATATGGGGAGGTAGAAGCTCCAACACGGTTTTACAGTGAAAACTGCAGGAACTTCAAACCGGCACTAGGAAACAGACTGAGAAAGCAGAGAAAAAGTGTCTCCTGCAACCCGTTCCCTTGGTGCTAGATGAACGAACGTCTCTCCACTTGCTCAGTTCTGAGAGATAAGTGTGTGTGAAAGCCGTCCTTCATCTAGCTTGTTGGGAACACAAAGTTACTTTTCAGTTGCAAACTCCAATCCATACATATATATGGGGAGGTAGAAGCTCCAACACGGTTTTACAGTGAAAACTGCAGGAACTTCAAACCGGCACTAGAAAACAGACTGAGAAAGCAGAGAAAAAGTGTCTCCTGCAACCCGTTCCCTTGGTGCTAGATGAACGAACGTCTCTCCACTTGCTCAGTTCTGAGAGATAAGTGTGTGTGAAAGCCGTCCTTCACCTAGTTTGTTGGGAACACAAAGTATCTTTTCAGTTGCAAACTCCATTCCATACATATATATGGGGAGTTACTAGCTCCAACTCGGTTTTACAGTGAAAACTGCAGGAACTTTAAACCGGCACTAGGAAACAGACTGAGAAAGCAGAGAAAAAGTGTCTCCTGCAAACCGTTCCCTTCGTGCTAGATGAACGAACGTCTCTCCACTTGCTCAGTTCTGAGAGACAAGTGTGTGTGAAAGCCGTCCTTCACCTAGCTTGTTGGGAACACAAAGTTTCTTTTCAGTTGCAAACTCCATTCCATACATATATATGGGGAGGTAGAAGCTCCAACACGGTTTTACAGTGAAAACTGCAGGAACTTCAAACCGGCACTAGGAAACAGACTGAGAAAGCAGAGAAAAAGTGTCTCCTGCAACCCGTTCCCTTGGTGCTAGATGAACGAACGTCTCTCCACTTGCTCAGTTCTGAGAGATAAGTGTGTGTGAAAGCCGTCCTTCACCTAGCTTGTTGGGAACACAAAGTTTCTTTTCAGTTGCAAACTCCATTCCATACATATATATGGGGAGGTACTAGCTCCAACTCGGTTTTACAGTGAAAACTGCAGGAACTTCAAACCGGCACTAGGAAACAGACGGACAAAGCAGAGAAAATGTGTCTCCTGCAACCCGTTCCCTTGGTGCTAGATGAACGAACGTCTCTCCACTTGCTCAGTTCTGAGAGATAAGTGTGTGTGAAAGCCGTCCTTCACCTAGCTTGTTGGGAACACAAAGTTTCTTTTCAGTTGCAAACTCCATTCCATACATATATATGGGGAGGTAGAAGCTCCAACACGGTTTTACAGTGAAAACTGCAGGAACTTCAAACCGGCACTAGGAAACAGACTGAGAAAGCAGAGAAAAAGTGTCTCCTGCAACCCGTTCCCTTGGTGCTAGATGAACGAACGTCTCTCCACTTGCTCAGTTCTGAGAGATAAGTGTGTGTGAAAGCCGTCCTTCATCTAGCTTGTTGGGAACACAAAGTTACTTTTCAGTTGCAAACTCCATTCCATACATATATATGGGGAGGTAGAGGCTCCAACACGGTTTTACAGTGAAAACTGCAGGAACTTCAAACAGGCACTAGAAAACAGACTGAGAAAGCAGAGAAAAAGTGTCTCCTGCAACCCGTTCCCTTGGTGCTAGATGAACGAACGTCTCTCCACTTGCTCAGTTCTGAGAGATAAGTTGGTGTGAAAGCCGTCCTTCACCTAGTTTGTTGGGAACACAAAGTATCTTTTCAGTTGCAAACTCCATTCCATACATATATATGGGGAGTTACTAGCTCCAACTCGGTTTTACAGTGAAAACTGCAGGAACTTCAAACCGGCACTAGGAAACAGACTGAGAAAGCAGAGAAAAAGTGTCTCCTGCAAACCGTTCCCTTCGTGCTAGATGAACGAACGTCTCTCCACTTGCTCAGTTCTGAGAGACAAGTGTGTGTGAAAGCCGTCCTTCACCTAGCTTGTTGGGAACACAAAGATTCTTTTCAGTTGCAAACTCCATTCCATACATATATATGGGGAGGTAGAAGCTCCAACACGGTTTTACAGTGAAAACTGCAGGAACTTCAAACCGGCACTAGGAAACAGACTGAGAAAGCAGAGAAAAAGTGTCTCCTGCAACCCGTTCCCTTGGTGCTAGATGAACGAACGTCTCTCCACTTGCTCAGTTCTGAGAGATAAGTGTGTGTGAAAGCCGTCCTTCACATAGCTTGTTGGGAACACAAAGTTTCTTTTCAGTTGCAAACTCCATTCCATACATATATATGGGGAGGTACTAGCTCCAACTCCGTTTTACAGTAAAACTGCAGGAACTTCAAACCGGCACTCGGAAACAGACTGAGAAAGCAGAGAAAAAGTGTCTCCTGGAACCCGTTCCCTTGGTGCTAGATGAACGAACGTCTCACCACTTGCTCAGTTCTGAGAGATAAGTGTGAGTGAAAGCCGTCCTTCACCTAGTTTGTTGGGAACACAAAGTTTCTGTTCAGTTGCAAACTCCATTCCATACATATATATGGGGAGTTACTAGCTCCAACTCGGTTTTACAGTGAAAACTGCAGGAACTTCAAACCGGCACTAGGAAACAGACTGAGAAAGCAGAGAAAAAGTGTCTCCTGCAAACCGTTCCCTTCGTGCTAGATGAACGAACGTCTCTCCACTTGCTCAGTTCTGAGAGACAAGTGTGTGTGAAAGCCGTCCTTCACCTAGCTTGTTGGGAACACAAAGTTTCTTTTCAGTTGCAAACGCCATTCCATACATATATATGGGGAGGTAGAAGCTCCAACACGGTTTTACAGTGAAAACTGAAGGAACTTCAAACCGGCACTAGGAAACAGACTGAGAAAGCAGAGAAAAAGTGTCCCCTGCAACCCGTTCCCTTGGTGCTAGATGAACGAACGTCTCTCCACTTGCTCAGTTTTCAGAGATAATTGTGTGTGAAAGCCGTCCTTCATCTAGCTTGTTGGGAACACAAAGATACTTTACAGTTGCAAACTCCATTCCATACATATATATGGGGAGGTAGAAGCTCCAACACGGTTTTACAGTGAAAACTGCAGGAACTTCAAACCGGCACTAGAAAACAGACTGAGAAAGCAGAGAAAAAGTGTCTCCTGCAACCCGTTCCCTTGGTGCTAGATGAACGAACGTCTCTCCGCTTGCTCAGTTCTGAGAGATAAGTGTGTGTGAAAGCCGTCCTTCACCTAGTTTGTTGGGAACACAAAGTATCTTTTCAGTTGCAAACTCCATTCCATACATATATATGGGGAGTTACTAGCTCCAACTCGGTTTTACAGTGAAAACTGCAGGAACTTCAAACCGGCACTAGGAAACAGACTGAGAAAGCAGAGAAAAAGTGTCTCCTGCAAACCGTTCCCTTCGTGCTAGATGAACGAACGTCTCTCCACTTGCTCAGTTCTGAGAGATAAGTGTGTGTGAAAGCCGTCCTTCACATAGCTTGTTGGGAACACAAAGTTTCTTTTCAGTTGCAAACTCCATTCCATACATATATATGGGGAGGTACTAGCTCCAACTCCGTTTTACAGTGAAAACTGCAGGAACTTCAAACCGGCACTAGGAAACAGTCTGAGAAAGCAGAGAAAAAGTGTCTCCTGGAACCCGTTCCCTTGGTGCTAGATGAACGAACGTCTATCCACTTGCTCAGTTCTGAGAGATAAGTGTGTGTGAAAGCCGTCCTTCACCTAGTTTGTTGGGAACACAAAGTTTCTGTTCAGTTGCAAACTCCATTCCATACATATATATGGGGAGTTACAAGCTCCAACTCGGTTTTACAGTGAAAACTGCAGGAACTTCAAACCGGCACTAGGAAACAGACTGAGAAAGCAGAGAAAAAGTGTCTCCTGCAAACCGTTCCCTTCGTGCTAGATGAACGAACGTCTCTCCACTTGCTCAGTTCTGAGAGACAAGTGTGTGTGAAAGCCGTCCTTCACCTAGCTTGTTGGGAACACAAAGTTTCTTTTCAGTTGCAAACTCCATTCCATACATATATATGGGGAGGTAGAAGCTCCAACACGGTTTTACAGTGAAAACTGCAGGAACTTCAAACCGGCACTAGGAAACAGACTGAGAAAGCAGAGAAAAAGTGTCTCCTGCAACCCGTTCCCTTGGTGCTAGATGAACGAACGTCTCTCCACTTGCTCAGTTCTGAGAGATAAGTGTGTGTGAAAGCCGTCCTTCACCTAGCTTGTTGGGAACACAAAGTTTCTTTTCAGTTGCAAACTCCATTCCATACATATATATGGGGAGGTAGAAGCTCCAACACGGTTTTACAGTGAAAACTGCAGGAACTTCAAACCGGCACTAGGAAACAAACTGAGAAAGCAGAGAAAAAGTGTCTCCTGCAACCCGTTCCCTTGGTGCTAGATGAACGAACGTCTCTCCACTTGCTCAGTTCTGAGAGATAAGTGTGTGTGAAAGCCGTCCTTCACCTAGCTTGTTGGGAACACAAAGTTTCTTTTCAGTTGCAAACTCCATTCCATACATATATATGGGGAGGTAGTAGCTCCAACTCCGTTTTACAGTGAAAACTGCAGGAACTTCAAACCGGCACTCGGAAACAGACTGAGAAAGCAGAGAAAAAGTGTCTCCTGGAACCCGTTCCCTTGGTGCTAGATGAACGAACGTCTCTCCACTTGCTCAGTTCTGAGAGATAAGTGTGTGTGAAAGCCGTCCTTCACATAGCTTGTTGGGAACACAAAGTTTCTTTTCAGTTGCAAACTCCATTCCATACATATATATGGGGAGGTTGAAGCTCCAACACGGTTTTACAGTGAAAACTGCAGGAACTTCAAACCGGCACTAGGAAACAGACTGAGAAAGCAGAGAAAAAGTGTCTCCTGCAACCCGTTCACTTGGTGCTAGATGAACGAACGTCTCTCCACTTGCTCAGTTCTGAGAGATAAGTGTGTGTGAAAGCCGTCCTTCACCTAGCTTGTTGGGAACACAAAGTTTCTTTTCAGTTGCAAACTCCATTCCATACATATATATGGGGAGGTAGAAGCTCCAACACGGTTTTACAGTGAAAACTGCAGGAACTTCAAACCGGCACTAGGAAACAGACTGAGAAAGCAGAGAAAAAGTGTCTCCTGCAACACGTTCCCTTGGTGCTAGATGAACGAACGTCTCTCCACTTGCTCAGTTCTGAGAGATAAGTGTGTGTGAAAGCTGTCCTTCACATAGCTTGTTGCGAACACAAAGTTTCTTTTCAGTTGCAAACTCCATTCCATACATATATATGGGGAGGTAGAAGCTCCAACACGGTTTTACAGTGAAAACTGCAGGAACTTCAAACCGGCACTAGGAAACAGACTGAGAAAGCAGAGAAAAAGTGTCTCCTGCAACCCGATCCCTTGGTGCTAGATGAACGAACGTCTCTCCACTTGCTCAGTTCTGAGAGATAAGTGTGTGTGAAAGCCGTCCTTCACCTAGCTTGTTGGGAACACAAAGTTTCTTTTCAGTTGCAAACTCCGTTCCATACATATATATGGGGAGGTAGAAGCTCCAACACGGTTTTACAGTGAAAACTGCAGGAACTTCAAACCGGCACTAGGAAACAGACTGAGAAAGCAGAGAAAAAGTGTCTCCTGCAACACGTTCCCTTGGTGCTAGATGAACGAACGTCTCTCCACTTGCTCAGTTCTGAGAGATAAGTGTGTGTGAAAGCCGTCCTTCACCTAGCTTGTTGGGAACACAAAGTTTCTTTTCAGTTGCAAACTCCATTCCATACATATATATGGGGAGGTAGAAGCTCCAACACGGTTTTACAGTGAAAACTGCAGGAACGTCAAACCGGCACTCGGAAACAGACTGAGAAAGCAGAGAAAAAGTGTCTCCTGCAACCCGTTCCCTTGGTGCTAGATGAACGAACGTCTCTCCACTTGCTCAGTTCTGAGAGATAAGTGTGTGTGAAAGCCGTCCTTCACCTAGCTTGTTGGGAACACAAAGTTTCTTTTCAGTTGCAAACTCCATTCCATACATATATATGGGGAGGTAGAAGCTCCAACACGGTTTTACAGTGAAAACTGCAGGAACTTCAAACCGGCACTAGGAAACAGACTGAGAAAGCAGAGAAAAAGTGTCTCCTGCAACCCGTTCCCTTGGTGCTAGATGAACGAACGTCTCTCCACTTGCTCAGTTCTGAGAGATAAGTGTGTGTGAAAGCCGTCCTTCACATAGCTTGTTGGGAACACAAAGTTTCTTTTCAGTTGCAAACTCCATTCCATACATATATATGGGGAGGTAGAAGCTCCAACACGGTTTTACAGTGAAAACTGCAGGAACTTCAAACCGGCACTAGGAAACAGTCTGAGAAAGCAGAGAAAAAGTGTCTCCTGCAACACGTTCCCTTGGTGCTAGATGAACGAAAGTCTCTCCACTTGCTCAGTTCTGAGAGATAAGTGTGTGTGAAAGCCGTCCTTCACCTAGCTTGTTGGGAACACAAAGTTTCTTTTCAGTTGCAAACTCCATTCCATACATATATATGGGGAGGTAGAAGCTCCAACACGGTTTTACAGTGAAAACTGCAGGAACTTCAAACCGGCACTAGGAAACAGATTGAGAAAGCAGAGAAAAAGTGTCTCCTGCAACACGTTCCCTTGGTGCTAGATGAACGAACGTCTCTCCACTTGCTCAGTTCTGAGAGATAAGTGTGTGTGAAAGCCGTCCTTCACCTAGCTTGTTGGGAACACAAAGTTTCTTTTCAGTTGCAAACTCCATTCCATACATATATATGGGGAGGTAGAAGCTCCAAAACGGTTTTACTGTGAAAACTGCAGGAACTTCAAACTGGCACTAGGAAACAGACTGAGAAAGCAGAGAAAAAGTGTCTCCTGCAACCCGTTCCCTTGGTGCTAGATGAACGAACGTCTCTCCACTTGCTCAGTTCTGACAGATAAGTGTGTGTGAAAGCCGTCCTTCACCTAGCTTGTTGGGAACACAAAGTTTCTTTTCAGTTGCAAACTCCATTCCATACATATATATGAGGAGGTAGAAGCTCCAACACGGTTTTACAGTGAAAACTGCAGGAACTTTAAACCGGCACTAGGAAACAGACTGAGAAGGCAGAGAAAAAGTGTCTCCTGCATCCCTTTCCCTTGGTGCTAGATGAACGAACGTCTCTCCACTTGCTCAGTTCTGAGAGATAAGTGTGTGTGAAAGCCGTCCTTCACCTAGTTTGTTGGGAACACAAAGTTTCTTTTAAGTTGCAAACTCCATTCCATACATATATATGGGGAGTTACTAGCTCCAACTCGGTTTTACAGTGAAAACTGCAGGAACTTCAAACCGGCACTAGGAGACAGACTGAGAAAGCAGAGAAAAAGTGTCTCCTGCAAACCGTTCCCTTGGTACTAGATGAACGAACGTCTCTCCACTTGCTCAGTTCTGAGAGACAAGTGTGTGTGAAAGCCGTCCTTCACCTAGCTTGTTGGGAACACAAAGTTTCTTTTCAGTTGCAAACTCCATTCCATACATATATATGGGGAGGTAGAAGCTCCAACACGGTTTTACAGTGAAAACTGCAGGAACATCAAACCGGCACTAGGAAACAGACTGAGAAAGCAGAGAAAAAGTGTCTCCTGCAACCCGTTCCCTTGGTGCTAGATGAACGAACGTCTCTCCACTTGCTCAGTTCTGAGAGATAAGTGTGTGTGAAAGCCGTCCTTCACCTAGCTTGTTGGGAACACAAAGTTTCTTTTCAGTTGCAAACTCCATTCCATACATATATATGGGGAGTTACTAGCTCCAACTCGGTTTTACAGTGAAAACTGCAGGAACTTCAAACCGGCACTAGGAAACAAACTGAGAAAGCAGAGAAAAAGTGTCTCCTGCAACCCGTTCCCTTGGTGCTAGATGAACGAACGTCTCTCCACTTGCTCAGTTCTGAGAGATAAGTGTGTGTGAAAGCCGTCCTTCACCTAGCTTGTTGGGAACACAAAGTTTCTTTTCAGTTGCAAACTCCATTCCATACATATATATGGGGAGGTACTAGCTCCAACTCCGTTTTACAGTGAAAACTGCAGGAACTTCAAACCGGCACTCGGAAACAGACTGAGAAAGCAGAGAAAAAGTGTCTCCTGGAACCCGTTCCCTTGGTGCTAGATGAACGAACGTCTCTCCACTTGCTCAGTTCTGAGAGATAAGTGTGTGTGAAAGCCGTCCTTCACCTAGCTTGTTGGGAACACAAAGTTTCTTTTCAGGTGCAAACTCCATTCCATACATATATATGGGGAGGTAGAAGCTCCAACACGGTTTTACAGTGAAAACTGCAGGAACTTCAAACCGGCACTAGGAAACAGACTGAGAAAGCAGAGAAAAAGTGTCTCCTGCAACCCGTTCCCTTGGTGCTAGATGAACGAACGTCTCTCCACTTGCTCAGTTCTGAGAGATAAGTGTGTGTGAAAGCCGTCCTTCACCTAGCTTGTTGGGAACACAAAGTTTCTTTTCAGTTGCAAACTCCATTCCATACATATATATGGGGAGGTAGAAGCTCCAACACGGTTTTACAGTGAAAACTGCAGGAACTTCAAACCGGCACTAGGAAACAGTCTGAGAATGCAGACAAAAAGTGTCTCCTGCAACACGTTCACTTGGTGCTAGATGAACGAACGTCTCTCCACTTGCTCAGTTCTGAGAGATAAGTGTGTGTGAAAGCCGTCCTTCACCTAGTTTGTTGGGAACACAAAGTTTCTTTTAAGTTGCAAACTCCATTCCATACATATATATGGGGATTTACTAGCTCCAACTCGGTTTTACAGTGAAAACTGCAGGAACTTCAAACCGGCACTAGGAAACAGACTGAGAAAGCAGAGAAAAAGTGTCTCCTGCAAACCGTTCCCATGGTACTAGATGAACGAACGTCTCTCCACTTGCTCAGTTCTGAGAGACAAGTGTGTGTGAAAGCCGTCCTTCACCTAGCTTGTTGGGAACACAAAGTTTCTTTTCAGTTGCAAACTCCATTCCATACATATATATGGGGAGGTAGAAGCTCCAACACGGTTTTACAGTGAAAACTGCAGGAACATCAAACCGGCACTAGGAAACAGACTGAGAAAGCAGAGAAAAAGTGTCTCCTGCAACCCGTTCCCTTGGTGCTAGATGAACGAACGTCTCTCCACTTGCTCAGTTCTGAGAGATATGTGTGTGTGAAAGCCGTCCTTCACCTAGCTTGTTGGGAACACAAAGTTTCTTTTCAGTTGCAAACTCCATTCCATACATATATATGGGGAGTTACTAGCTCCAACTCGGTTTTACAGTGAAAACTGCAGGAACTTCAAACCGGCACTAGGAAACAGACTGAGAAAGCAGAGAAAAAGTGTCTCCTGCAACCCGATCCCTTGGTGCTAGATGAACGAACGTCTCTCCACTTGCTCAGTTCTGAGAGATAAGTGTGTGTGAAAGCCGTCCTTCACCTAGCTTGTTGGGAACACAAAGTTTCTTTTCAGTTGCAAACTCCGTTCCATACATATATATGGGGAGGTAGAAGCTCCAACACGGTTTTACAGTGAAAACTGCAGGAACTTCAAACCGGCACTAGGAAACAGACTGAGAAAGCAGAGAAAAAGTGTCTCCTGCAACACGTTCCCTTGGTGCTAGATGAACGAACGTCTCTCCACTTGCTCAGTTCTGAGAGATAAGTGTGTGTGAAAGCCGTCCTTCACCTAGCTTGTTGGGAACACAAAGTTTCTTTTCAGTTGCAAACTCCATTCCATACATATATATGGGGAGGTAGAAGCTCCAACACGGTTTTACAGTGAAAACTGCAGGAACGTCAAACCGGCACTCGGAAACAGACTGAGAAAGCAGAGAAAAAGTGTCTCCTGCAACCCGTTCCCTTGGTGCTAGATGAACGAACGTCTCTCCACTTGCTCAGTTCTGAGAGATAAGTGTGTGTGAAAGCCGTCCTTCACCTAGCTTGTTGGGAACACAAAGTTTCTTTTCAGTTGCAAACTCCATTCCATACATATATATGGGGAGGTAGAAGCTCCAACACGGTTTTACAGTGAAAACTGCAGGAACTTCAAACCGGCACTAGGAAACAGACTGAGAAAGCAGAGAAAAAGTGTCTCCTGCAACCCGTTCCCTTGGTGCTAGATGAACGAACGTCTCTCCACTTGCTCAGTTCTGAGAGATAAGTGTGTGTGAAAGCCGTCCTTCACATAGCTTGTTGGGAACACAAAGTTTCTTTTCAGTTGCAAACTCCATTCCATACATATATATGGGGAGGTAGAAGCTCCAACACGGTTTTACAGTGAAAACTGCAGGAACTTCAAACCGGCACTAGGAAACAGTCTGAGAAAGCAGAGAAAAAGTGTCTCCTGCAACACGTTCCCTTGGTGCTAGATGAACGAAAGTCTCTCCACTTGCTCAGTTCTGAGAGATAAGTGTGTGTGAAAGCCGTCCTTCACCTAGCTTGTTGGGAACACAAAGTTTCTTTTCAGTTGCAAACTCCATTCCATACATATATATGGGGAGGTAGAAGCTCCAACACGGTTTTACAGTGAAAACTGCAGGAACTTCAAACCGGCACTAGGAAACAGATTGAGAAAGCAGAGAAAAAGTGTCTCCTGCAACACGTTCCCTTGGTGCTAGATGAACGAACGTCTCTCCACTTGCTCAGTTCTGAGAGATAAGTGTGTGTGAAAGCCGTCCTTCACCTAGCTTGTTGGGAACACAAAGTTTCTTTTCAGTTGCAAACTCCATTCCATACATATATATGGGGAGGTAGAAGCTCCAAAACGGTTTTACTGTGAAAACTGCAGGAACTTCAAACTGGCACTAGGAAACAGACTGAGAAAGCAGAGAAAAAGTGTCTCCTGCAACCCGTTCCCTTGGTGCTAGATGAACGAACGTCTCTCCACTTGCTCAGTTCTGACAGATAAGTGTGTGTGAAAGCCGTCCTTCACCTAGCTTGTTGGGAACACAAAGTTTCTTTTCAGTTGCAAACTCCATTCCATACATATATATGAGGAGGTAGAAGCTCCAACACGGTTTTACAGTGAAAACTGCAGGAACTTTAAACCGGCACTAGGAAACAGACTGAGAAGGCAGAGAAAAAGTGTCTCCTGCATCCCTTTCCCTTGGTGCTAGATGAACGAACGTCTCTCCACTTGCTCAGTTCTGAGAGATAAGTGTGTGTGAAAGCCGTCCTTCACCTAGTTTGTTGGGAACACAAAGTTTCTTTTAAGTTGCAAACTCCATTCCATACATATATATGGGGAGTTACTAGCTCCAACTCGGTTTTACAGTGAAAACTGCAGGAACTTCAAACCGGCACTAGGAGACAGACTGAGAAAGCAGAGAAAAAGTGTCTCCTGCAAACCGTTCCCTTGGTACTAGATGAACGAACGTCTCTCCACTTGCTCAGTTCTGAGAGACAAGTGTGTGTGAAAGCCGTCCTTCACCTAGCTTGTTGGGAACACAAAGTTTCTTTTCAGTTGCAAACTCCATTCCATACATATATATGGGGAGGTAGAAGCTCCAACACGGTTTTACAGTGAAAACTGCAGGAACATCAAACCGGCACTAGGAAACAGACTGAGAAAGCAGAGAAAAAGTGTCTCCTGCAACCCGTTCCCTTGGTGCTAGATGAACGAACGTCTCTCCACTTGCTCAGTTCTGAGAGATAAGTGTGTGTGAAAGCCGTCCTTCACCTAGCTTGTTGGGAACACAAAGTTTCTTTTCAGTTGCAAACTCCATTCCATACATATATATGGGGAGTTACTAGCTCCAACTCGGTTTTACAGTGAAAACTGCAGGAACTTCAAACCGGCACTAGGAAACAAACTGAGAAAGCAGAGAAAAAGTGTCTCCTGCAACCCGTTCCCTTGGTGCTAGATGAACGAACGTCTCTCCACTTGCTCAGTTCTGAGAGATAAGTGTGTGTGAAAGCCGTCCTTCACCTAGCTTGTTGGGAACACAAAGTTTCTTTTCAGTTGCAAACTCCATTCCATACATATATATGGGGAGGTACTAGCTCCAACTCCGTTTTACAGTGAAAACTGCAGGAACTTCAAACCGGCACTCGGAAACAGACTGAGAAAGCAGAGAAAAAGTGTCTCCTGGAACCCGTTCCCTTGGTGCTAGATGAACGAACGTCTCTCCACTTGCTCAGTTCTGAGAGATAAGTGTGTGTGAAAGCCGTCCTTCACCTAGCTTGTTGGGAACACAAAGTTTCTTTTCAGGTGCAAACTCCATTCCATACATATATATGGGGAGGTAGAAGCTCCAACACGGTTTTACAGTGAAAACTGCAGGAACTTCAAACCGGCACTAGGAAACAGACTGAGAAAGCAGAGAAAAAGTGTCTCCTGCAACCCGTTCCCTTGGTGCTAGATGAACGAACGTCTCTCCACTTGCTCAGTTCTGAGAGATAAGTGTGTGTGAAAGCCGTCCTTCACCTAG
This sequence comes from Camelus bactrianus, assembly GCF_048773025.1. NCBI lineage: Eukaryota > Metazoa > Chordata > Mammalia > Artiodactyla > Camelidae > Camelus > Camelus bactrianus. The sequence goes on along the minus strand of NC_133545.1, from coordinate 92,353,869 downwards.
CTTGTTGGGAACACAAAGTTTCTTTTCAGTTGCAAACTCCATTCCATACATATATATGGGGAGGTAGAAGCTCCAACACGGTTTTACAGTGAAAACTGCAGGAACTTCAAACCGGCACTAGGAAACAGTCTGAGAATGCAGACAAAAAGTGTCTCCTGCAACACGTTCACTTGGTGCTAGATGAACGAACGTCTCTCCACTTGCTCAGTTCTGAGAGATAAGTGTGTGTGAAAGCCGTCCTTCACCTAGTTTGTTGGGAACACAAAGTTTCTTTTAAGTTGCAAACTCCATTCCATACATATATATGGGGATTTACTAGCTCCAACTCGGTTTTACAGTGAAAACTGCAGGAACTTCAAACCGGCACTAGGAAACAGACTGAGAAAGCAGAGAAAAAGTGTCTCCTGCAAACCGTTCCCATGGTACTAGATGAACGAACGTCTCTCCACTTGCTCAGTTCTGAGAGACAAGTGTGTGTGAAAGCCGTCCTTCACCTAGCTTGTTGGGAACACAAAGTTTCTTTTCAGTTGCAAACTCCATTCCATACATATATATGGGGAGGTAGAAGCTCCAACACGGTTTTACAGTGAAAACTGCAGGAACATCAAACCGGCACTAGGAAACAGACTGAGAAAGCAGAGAAAAAGTGTCTCCTGCAACCCGTTCCCTTGGTGCTAGATGAACGAACGTCTCTCCACTTGCTCAGTTCTGAGAGATATGTGTGTGTGAAAGCCGTCCTTCACCTAGCTTGTTGGGAACACAAAGTTTCTTTTCAGTTGCAAACTCCATTCCATACATATATATGGGGAGTTACTAGCTCCAACTCGGTTTTACAGTGAAAACTGCAGGAACTTCAAACCGGCACTAGGAAACAGACTGAGAAAGCAGAGAAAAAGTGTCTCCTGCAACCCGTTCCCTTGGTGCTAGATGAACGAACGTCTCTCCACTTGCTCAGTTCTGAGAGATAAGTGTGTGTGAAAGCCGTCCTTCACCTAGCTTGTTGGGAACACAAAGTTTCTTTTCAGTTGCAAACTCCATTCCATACATATATATGGGGAGGTACTAGCTCCAACTCCGTTTTACAGTGAAAACTGCAGGAACTTCAAACCGGCACTCGGAAACAGACTGAGAAAGCAGAGAAAAAGTGTCTCCTGGAACCCGTTCCCTTGGTGCTAGATGAACGAACGTCTCTCCACTTGCTCAGTTCTGAGAGATAAGTGTGTGTGAAAGCTGTCCTTCACATAGCTTGTTGGGAACACAAAGTTTCTTTTCAGTTGCAAACTCCATTCCATACATATATATGGGGAGGTAGAAGCTCCAACACAGTTTTACAGTGAAAACTGCAGGAACTTCAAACCGGCACTAGGAAACAGACTGAGAAAGCAGAGAAAAAGTGTCTCCTGCAACCCGTTCCCTTGGTGCTAGATGAACGAACGTCTCTCCACTTGCTCAGTTCTGAGAGATAAGTGTGTGTGAAAGCCGTCCTTCACCTAGCTTGTTGGGAACACAAAGTTTCTTTTCAGTTGCAAACTCCATTCCATACATATATATGGGGAGGTACTAGCTCCAACTCCGTTTTACAGTGAAAACTGCAGGAACTTCAAACCGGCACTCGGAAACAGACTGAGAAAGCAGAGAAAAAGTGTCTCCTGGAACCCGTTCCCTTGGTGCTAGATGAACGAACGTCTCTCCACTTGCTCAGTTCTGAGAGATAAGTGTGTGTGAAAGCTGTCCTTCACATAGCTTGTTGGGAACACAAAGTTTCTTTTCAGTTGCAAACTCCATTCCATACATATATATGGGGAGGTAGAAGCTCCAACACAGTTTTACAGTGAAAACTGCAGGAACTTCAAACCGGCACTAGGAAACAGACTGAGAAAGCAGAGAAAAAGTGTCTCCTGCAACCCGTTCCCTTGGTGCTAGATGAACGAACGTCTCTCCACTTGCTCAGTTCTGAGAGATAAGTGTGTGTGAAAGCCGTCCTTCACCTAGCTTGTTGGGAACACAAAGTTTCTTTTCAGTTGCAAACTCCATTCCATACATATATATGGGGAGGTAGAAGCTCCAACACGGTTTTACAGTGAAAACTGCAGGAACTTCGAACCGGCACTAGGAAACAGACTGAGAAATCAGAGAAAAAGTGTCTCCTGCAACACGTCCCCTTGGTGCTAGATGAACGAACGTCTCTCCACTTGCTCAGTTCTGAGAGATAAGTGTGTGTGAAAGCCGTCCTTCACCTAGCTTGTTGGGAACAGAAAGTTTCTTTTCAGTTGCAAACTCCATTCCATACATATATATGGGGAGGTAGAAGCTCCAACACGGTTTTACAGTGAAAACTGCAGGAACTTCAAACCGGCACTAGGAAACAGACTGAGAAAGCAGAGAAAAAGTGTCTCCTGCAACCCGATCCCTTGGTGCTAGATGAACGAACGTCTCTCCACTTGCTCAGTTCTGAGAGATAAGTGTGTGTGAAAGCCGTCCTTCACCTAGCTTGTTGGGAACAGAAAGTTTCTTTTCAGTTGCAAACTCCATTCCATACATATATATGGGGAGGTAGAAGCTCCAACACGGTTTTACAGTGAAAACTGCAGGAACTTCAAACCGGCACTAGGAAACAGACTGAGAAAGCAGAGAAAAAGTGTCTCCTGCAACACGTTCCCTTGGTGCTAGATGAACGAACGTCTCTCCACTTGCTCAGTTCTGAGAGATAAGTGTGTGTGAAAGCCGTCCTTCACCTAGCTTGTTGGGA